>NC_140210.1:59146579-59374079 GCF_951802725.1 Rutilus rutilus
AACATGCTCGAACAAGATGTTGAGTTGCCCAACTAATAAAATAAAATATGCTCCGGCAGATTCCAAATTCCTGCTTGAACTGAGCCTAAGGGGCCACACACACACACACACACACACACACACACACACACACACACACTCTCACTCTCTCTCTCTCTCTCACTCACACACACACACACACACACACACACACACACACACGTAGGTGATGAATCGCTGTTTAGCAAACCTTTGACTGTTTTCTCCAAAAAATGGCAAAAGAGTGATTCTGTGAATTTGGGGGTCAAAGGTCAAAACCCTGCAGCTGACCGTTACCTTGACCTCTGATAACTGAAATGAAGCTGTCACCAGCATCAGCCATTAGACAGAAAGAGAGAGAGAGAGAGAGAGAGAGAGAGAGAGAGAGAGAGAGAGAGAGTGAGTGTGAGAGACAGAGAGAGAGAGTGTGAGAGACAGAGAGAGTGTGAGACAGAGAGAGAGAGAGAGAGAGAGAGAGAGAGAGAGTGAGAGACAGAGAGAGAGGAGAGAGTGTGAGAGACAGAGAGAGAGTGTGTGAGAGACAGAGAGAGAGAGAGAGAGAGACAGAGAGAGTGTGAGAGACAGAGAGAGAGAGAGAGATGCATTTTTTTTTGTCATGCCAATAAATGAAATTGAAATTGAAATTGAAAATTGAAATTGAAAATTGAAAATTGAAATTGAAATTGAAAATTGAAATTGAAAATTGAAAATTGAAATTGAAAAAATCCCCCGTCCCGCCTCCTGAATACACATCGCTAAACTGATTGGCGTTGTGGTGTCTTTCTAACTTGTGAGAGGTTGTAGTCACATTTGGTTGTGCGAAGCGCCAAAACTCCTCCGAAGGAAACCTAGATGCGGTAAGCGAGGGAGAAATCGGGGCAAATCGCATCAAATATTGAGAGAGAGAGAGAGCATTAATTGCATTTTTTCCTTACATTACTTTTACTTTTATTCTTTAAGTAGTTTTGAAACAAGTACTTTTATACTTTTACTTGAGTAAAAAGCTTGAGTTGATACTTCAACTTCTACAGAAGTCTTTTTAAACCCTAGTATCTATACTTCTACCTGAGTAATGAATGTGAATACTTTTGACACCTCTGCATATGAGGAACCTTTATTTTGACACTCTCCACATCCTCACGAAACGTCCATCTACGTATTTCCAAAGCGCGCATTTTTGTTTACTCGCCATAGTGTCTGCCAGTGTGTCTTTATTACGTTAATCTCCTCAGCTGAAATGGACGCCTGACAAGATTGACCGAACGCGTTTTGTCACAAAAGCCGGTATTGTCCACTGTCAAGGCATCGCGAGTTCATGTTTTACAGCAGAAACCGACAAGCTTGTTGTTTGTGAACACAACCGATCAGTGCTTTTTAGCGAATCAGCGCGCAGTATACCGGTCAGGTGAGACAAGGCTGCTAGTCACTTCGAAAAGACGCGCTAGCTGAGAGGAGTTTCGTCAAAGCTGACTAAAAGTGATCGATGAAAGTTAAAAGGAAAATAAAAGCTGAAAGGTTTTCTCTGAACCTTTCTAAAGCAGCACGTTAGTGGTGAGGGAAAGCTCCCTGTGGTGCGTGTAATCACAACAACTAAGTTTATCAGGCCGCTGAGGAGACTAACGTTACAAAGATTAACCGAGTGTTTTATTATCATAGCAATTACTTGGTTTTGTTTAACTGTGGGGATATGCTTTTGACAAAAAAAAAAAAGATTGTTGGAGTTATCTGCTTTTGCTAAAAAACTAACTTTTAATATATAAAAAACATACTTTCAATGAACTTTAACCCCTTAACGCCTGCATTTATAAAGCTGTATATAAAAAAAAAAATTCTGTGTGTTTTTGACTTTAGGTAGATGGTAAATAATGTTGAGATTATCAATTTCACTTTTGCACAACAAATAAATAGAAATTTTGGTATGTTGCAAATTTGCGACAACAGGCATTTAGGGTAATTTTGGTATGTTGCAAATTTGCGACAGTGGGCATTTAGGGTATTTTTTTACAAAATGGAAAAATTAATAAAACACATTTTCCCATCTCAGGAATGTAGATTTTATTCATGGCACAAAGTTGTTAGAACTTATAAACTTTATACTTATAAACTTTGACAAATTAATGAATCTTGACAACAGCAAGAAACAAAACACTCTCCTACTCCCTAACATTGACAGTAGTTTTTATACATTCCATGTTACACTCTGTTTAACTCTTTCCTTGTTTCTCCAGTGCATACATTATATATTCTTATAGTGTTATATCCTAACATGCTTTTTTTTGTGAAAAAAAAAAAAAAATGTTTTTGGCTGAAACCATCTAAATACAGCATTATTATAATATGTAGCCATTAGCCCAATCCAGCCGTTATGGCCCAATGTCGCAAATTTGCTACAAACAGAAATCTACAAAGTACGTAAAAAATATTCGTCACATGAAGTCTATATGAATAACATAGCTATAGAAGCAATCAATAAGCTGGTACATATTTTTATCTTAGCACAACTTAACTCATTTTGGGAAATTTCTCCACATTTGCGCACTTGATATGCGGATTTTGCAAAACAAAATATTAGCTTCGGTGAACCGGATGTAGTTCCCACTCCGACCGCTCCTACGATAAACCAGTGCGTGCAAAATGTTCCTAGGTATGTATCGAATGTGCACAAACAGGCATTGGGGGAAAACACACGCTATCTCGCCTGCAGTCTGAATGGAAGGGGTTTGTTGCAAATTCGCGACAGTAGGCGTTAAGGGGTTAAGTTTGTAAGTTACCTGTATTTTTATTTTTTTACTTATTATGATTTAATCAAAACAACCCAGCTGCAGTTTGATTGATATTACTTGGAATGCACAATTAAAAAACCATGATTTATGAAAATGAACAAGAAGGGCACAAGTGCAAATGAACTCGTCTGTTGTAAATGTCCTAATAGGGGTTATGCGCAACATACTTCCGGGTTCTACAAAACAGATATAACTACTTCCGGTCGTCAGCTACTGAGGTAAACACAGCGTAGGAATGGCGACCTTTTATAGCCGGTGTTTACAGGAGCTACCCATTCTGTCCATTTCAGATGTACATCGTATTGCCAAACGGACTTCCAGAGCCCCGAGTACTCCGTTAGATAAAGGATTTAAGTTTTTACGCCTCCTCATTTATTCATGATTATGAAGGTATGTAAGTTAGTATATGTAGCTTTTGCTAATGGCACCCGATGTAGAGTTAGCTAACAATCAGTAAGTTAGTTTAGACTTGTATGCTATCATAGTAGTTTAACCTTTTATATTTGCTTGCAGACGATTAAAACAATCAAATGAAGACTGCATTTTATTTTATTTTATTATTTTTTATTTTTATGATACTTAAGCATTCGTGACATTTTAATTAAAACAGAAATAAGAATTGTATTCTAAAAAAAGCGCAAAATAAGTTACCTCAGAGATCATCTACGGTAATGCAAACCGGAAATGTTTATACCTGTTTTCCGGTTCGAACGTTGGGCGTTCCGCATAACCCCTAAAGAGCTGGTAAGTCCTTTTGTCCTCTCCCTGAAAGAAGGCGGTGAAGTGCACCAAAGACACAGTCATGTTTAGCGGGATCCGTGAGCTAGTGTCCGTGTGCGAGTGGTGGTGACATTTCAAACGCGTCGAAAGCAGCGAAGAGTTGTAGTCCACAAAGTGCTTTCACACAAAGTCTAACCGTATCAAACTTCTACCCGCTAAATTGTAGAATTCTTCACACGAAAGATTATATAAAAAATTCACAGACAACATATGTTCACATTCATGGCACAATTCAAACGGGACCAGAAAATAATTATTTTCTCCCATTCACTTGCATTGACGATTTTTCAACCTAGAGGTCCAGCGGGGTTTTACGGAAGGGGCGGGACTTACCAGGGTGTGCAATTTTCAAAGAGTTTAATTAAACATTAATGTTATATATTTTGGTTGCATTTGTGAGTTAATAAAAATTTAACTGGTTGTGTAAACTTGGCACATAATATCTTAATATAGATACATCAATCGATATGGCCCTGAAATCGTATTGCATAATTTTTTGAGGTATCGGCAAATATCGTATCGCTGGCTGAGAGAATTGATATCATATCATTTCGTGATGAACTGTCCGATTTACACCCCTAGTTTGCTATTGGCTGATCTTATGTGAGTGACAGGTTGCCCCCAGAGTGCGAATTACCCCACCATAATTGGGGGGTACTGCTCCTTCACTTCTTCTATGACCATCATCATGGTCCACTACCATATCAATCCCCACCGTGATTGCCAAGTGCAACATGTGTTGTGCAACACACATACAAGGTCTAAACATGCGACAAACTGATAATCAGTATAGGCTACACAATATCTCATTGTTATTATATATCCAAAAGAGAACTGTTTTGATCAACTCCCCAAAGTTAGAAGTTAAGTGCACTGAAATGCCATTCTAATTAAAGTAATACCTTTACAAGAAGCCTATTGCCTATTTCAGGGTTTTTCCTGGCTCAAAATGAGGCGGAGGTGGTAAAATCATAATAATGTATTTTAATAATAAGATAATTAAATGTGCATTTTTTGTAGATCATCATATAGCCTAATGTGTTTCCCTTTTTTTTTTGTTGGTGGAGGTCGGTACCTCTAGTGGGGTCGGGGGGCATGCCCCCCCGTAAGAAAATGTTGTACATTTTAAAGATAAATTCATTAATCTGGTGCACTTTGAGTCACCCGAATCCACTGTTAAAAATAAATAATCCACCCTCAAACCGCCCATATTCTTTGATTTAGATATCTGCATCTGATCATCACATTACAATTATTCAAATTCTTAGTGTTAAGCTAAGCATGATGATATGGTGACATATCACACTGAAGTAGGCTGATTTAAAATTAACATTTATTTAAAATAAAAGTTCTTCTTTTGGCAAAATTACATTTCCGTAATAGCCTAAACAGAGGCTTTACTCCCTTCAAACTTAAATTGTCAATGTTTCATTACATCACTGTTTGAAAACACTCAGAATAATTTTTTGTACCTTTATAAAGGGCTTTTTTACTCTAATTTTATTAAATGTATGCTCCATCTTTCATTTCAAATTCTTAAATTTTAATAAATATATTCAATTAAAATAATTAGACACTAGACTGTTACCAATAAAATTAAATAATTTACATTGAAAAATTATAACTGTATTAAATTAGATTATTTTAAATATTTTTGAATATACAAATAAGGAATGTTGAAAAGAATGATACTTTATGAAACTAGCGTTTTGTCATTTAACGTTGACACTTTCTTGAGAAGTTGAAGTCGTTCTCTATCTCCGCGGTGGTTAAAAATGGTACGGTCCACAATAGGGGTGTCTGAAATCGCTTTACATTAAAATGTTCCTACAGTGAAAATAGCAGTTGACTTGTATTGTAACTGTAATTATATTTTTTCACAATATCAGAAAAATTATCTGACCCCCCAAAACTGATATTTCTGTCCTTTTGGGGGGTCAGAACCCCTGTAATTCGAACTATGATGAGATGCTGCAAGAGGAAAGTTATTCTGATTCAATAATGATGTGCACCGTTAAATAATTTAGAATAAACACTGCAATATTCCATTAAAAATGTTATGCTGTCCATATAATTCAAAATGAAAACATTATGTAATATTAGATTCAGAGGCAGTACAGTAATTTGCCCGCTGGGTGGCGCTAGAGACGGTCGTGTTGTTTGACACTGATGGAAAATAGGACACATTTTACATTTAATCATTTAGCGGATGCTTTTAACCAAAGCGACATACAACTGAGGAGAACAATAGCAATCAGACCAGCGAGAGGGCAACAGTTACAAGAGCTGTGACAGTCTCAGTCTAGCACAGAACACATCGCAAGGCTTTATTTATACACATAAAAACATTACATTATAGCCTACACATTACAGTTATTAACATAGTTTCGTACGTTTTAGCAGTCGAAGGAACCCCGTTAAATAACAACACCATTACATTAACAACACTCTAAATATGATTGCTTCAGTAAAGTGTAGCTATACATAAAATGTTTATAAGTATTTCATGATTGTGGTTTATGAAGGCGCTCACCTTCGAACTGTGAGCAGAGACAGACTCTCGCGCGTTCCCGTGACCGCGCGCGCTCGCGTTCTCCTGCACTGCTGATCTTATGATATCTTCTGATCTTTCAAAGCTCCGCTGAAACCATGGCAACGGAGGGCCAGAGAGTGGTGCTGATCACCGGCTGCTCGTCCGGGATCGGGATGGCCATCGCCGTGCGGCTCGCGAGAGACGAGAACAAGCGGTACTACGGTAAGAACCGGACCGGACCCGAGATTAATTGGAAAAATTAAAACAGTTTTTAACTATTTTAATTTTAGACAACTGTTAGAACAGCCCACTAGAATAACCCCTCGTTCTAAAACTAGAATAGATCAATCGTTTACAAATAAACCTGAACATTTTTTAAAGCATTAACATCTTTTGACAGGGCTGTTTGATCATAATGTAATTAGCTATTCATGAAATCTTTAAAAACAACGCTTTTAAAACTCATTAAAACCACTGCTTATCATGATGTAGTCGCTAAAATCAGCAACAAAATCTTGGAATAGCTTTGAAAGAGATTGATTGGATTGAAGTGGGGACATAGAGAGAGGTTGTGATTATTTTCTGGGAAAAGTTAAAGAAGTGTTTGAGTTGTTCACTAGAAAGAGCGGTTAATAAAAGGGAATATGTTGCCCTGGGTTAACAATGAATGTGGGAAATCGATGAAGGATAGAGATCAGCTCCTTAAAAAATCGTTGAATTCTGGTCTTATTACTGATGGATATAAATGTACTTCCATGAGGAATAAAGTAATACAGACTTTATGAAAGGCCAAAGCCAGTGTTTTATGGACATTATTGAGGCGTCAAAAGGGAATGGGGGAAAAATCTTGCAAACTATTAATAAATTAGTTGGAACACAAAATAACATGGATAAAAGTTTTTAACTTAAAAATTAACAATATTTTCAATATAAGGATTCATCAACTATAGCTACTAATTTTAATACACATTTACAAAATTCAGTTGATGAAATATCACTTTTTTTTAACCTTAAAAGATACTACTTACAGACCTATTAATTTTGCTCAATCTATTTTTCAAATAGAGGAAGTAATTGAATCAGAAGTAGATTATGTTATTAACGCATTAAAAAGCTCTAAAGCAAAGGACGCCTAAGGGCTTGATACAACATTTCTGATATCAAATAAAGATAGTTTACTACGCCCAATAAAACACATGGTACATTTGAGCTTCAGGCAAGCAGTCGTTCCACCTGCTTGGTTACCCAATTTATAAATCTGGAGATAAATCAAATTTTTATAATTATAGGCCAACTAGCATCCTTCCAATTATATCTAAGGTAGCAGAAAAATCATCTAAATAATGGTTTTACTTCTTTACATCCAATGCAAATTGGTTTTCGCAGCAATTATTCAACAGAATCAGCAAATTGTTTGTTTGTTGAGAAAGTCAAATGCTTTTTAGATAAGTGTGTGCGTTGGTGCACAGATGCTTTAATCTAAACTAGCAATTTCAATTTTTCAGAGGAAGCAATACTTTGGATAAAATCATATCTTTTAAATAGGAAACAGTGTGTGTGTATTGATGGTTCAAAGTCGTCTTACCCTGCTTGCCTCCGGGGGTTCCACAAGGCTCCGTCTTGGGACCGATTTCATTTTCACTTTATATTAATGAGTATGTAAAGGTGTAAATGTTCAGATGATGTAGTAATTTTTACCCATGCTAACAACTTAGAAAAATGCTTGATTGCTTTGACTTTGGCTATGACCAATGCTAACCAGAACAGGTTTATTATTGAACACAAGAAAAACCTATGATGTTTGCAAAACAGTTAGTAGAGATGACAGATTCAGAGGTATTCCTGAGAGGGGAGGAGCTTGAAATTGTTAAAGAGTTTACGTATCTTTGATTGACTTTGGATTCTACTGTAACTTTTAAAAGTCACGTGGAAAAGTTTGTAAAATTTAATGTAAAGAATTTTTGGTAGATTAGGCCGTTTTTGACAGTCGGTGCTGACAGTCGGTGCTGCCGGGTTGTATTTACATTCAGTGATTTTTCACATATTGAGTATTGTTTTAATAGCTGGTCATAAGTTATGCTAACACAACTCTAAAGTTAGTAGAATCACTGTATAAGAAGACAATAAAAGTGTTGGATAAAAAAAAAACTCTCATTTCATTGGTGTAACATTAAAAAAAAAAATTATTGAGTTTTTGTACATTTTGTAAAACTTTAAAAATGCTTGTTTATTTCTCAGGTGCTTGCCCCACCTCCGTTAGACGAGTTTATAAAACAGAGGACCGATTGTGGTATTAGTACCAGGTCTGTCCTTAGAGGGGATTGCGAAAGTGCGATATAGGCCAACATCTTTTGGTCAGAAAGTATTATCTGTAATAGGGAGTAAATACTGGAATAGTTTACCGCAGTCACTAAGACAATGTTCTACTTATCACACTTTTAAAGATCATCTGAAAAAGTGGCTTATGAGGAATCAGTTGTGTAAACTTTATACTTAGTAACTTTAATAATGTGTTGGGGTATTTGTCTTTTATGTTGTGTTGTGTGTATATTTGAGTATTTGTTCTTGTTCAATGCTGCTATAATTCAGCTTGTTTACATCTTGTATTTTATAATTATGTGTGTGTGTGTGTAAGTGTTTGTGTGTGAGTGTGTGAGAGAGAGTGTATGTGTGACTATATTAAAGAGCATGTGTGTGCAGCGAAGCAGTTCATAATCAATGAGTGTGTGTGTGTGTGTGTGTGTGTGTGTGTGTGTGTGTGTGTGTGTGTGTGCGTGTGAGAGTGTACTGATCTGGCTTCTATCCCTGCTTAGCCTTTAGTGCTTTAATGGCATGACAGTACTGATCTCTTGTGTTTTTAGTCTTCACACAGACATTCTTCATCCTGTACAGAACACACACTCTCTGTCTCTCTCTGTCTCTCTCTCTCTCTCACACACACACACACACACACACTCAAGTTACACCCTGACATTGGCGTGACTATGAGCTTTATGAATCACCAGTGACAGATGGAGATGAGCTGCTTGTCTAAATCTCTTCAGTTATCATTGGATGTTGAACTCATTCGCTAGTGTTTTATGTTCATGTCAATGTGTGTGTGTTAAGTAACTAGTCCTCGCTCTCTCTCTCTGTGGTTCAGTAACTAGTCCTCTCACTCTCACTCTCTCTCTCTTCTCTCTCTCTCTGTCTGTTCAGTAACTAGTCCTCTCTCTCTCTCTCTCTCTGTGTTCAGTAACTAGTCCTCTCTCTCTCTCTCTCACTCACTCTCTCTTCTCTCTCTCTCTCTCTCTGTGTTCAGTAACTAGTCCTCTCTCTCTCTCTCTCACTCTCTCTTCTCTGTCTGTTCAGTAACTAGTCCTCTCTCTCTCTCTCTGTGTTCAGTAACTAGTCCTCGCTCTCTCTCTCTCTGTGGTTCAGTAACTAGTCCTCTCTCTCTCTCTCTCTCTCTCTCTCTCACTCACTCTCTCTTCTCTCTCTCTCTGTGTTCAGTAACTAGTCCTCTCTCTCTCTCTCGCTCTGTCTTTGTGTGTGTGTTCAGTCATAGCTACGATGCGGGATCTGAAGCGGAAGGATAAGTTGGTTGAAGCGGCTGGAGACGCGTACGGACGAACTCTGTCTCTGCTCTCGCTGGACGTCTGCAGTGATGAATCGGTCAAACAGTGTGTCGACAGCGTCAAAGATCGACATATAGACATACTGAGTGAGTTCACACACAAACACACACACACTGAGCCGCGTCTCAAGTGGATTGTGTTCATCCGTGCTTAGATTTACATTACCGATTTAGACTAAGCAGATAAAATTAGCCTTTAGGCTCACAGTTAATCTGAGCATCAGTTTCTATTTCCAACCTTGAGCTTCATCCAGTGTTCATCTGTCTGAAACACAGCTACGCATGTCACTGTCTGTAAAAGAACAGAAATACTGTTAGTGATGAACCCTGAATCGTCAGTGATCAGTGAACTGATTCATACTTACACTGCTGTTGAATCGAGACTCCCTCGTGAATCTGTTTTTAGTTGGCAAGTTATCTGTGAGAAATACTGCTGAAAGAGAACAAGTCAGATAGAGTAAATAAAGGGATGAAACATGAATCAAGTAATTAAGAAGAATGATGTGACAATGACAAAGCAATCTAAAGGCCTGATCACGCCAAGATTATTTTTTTCCTGCAGTAAACATTTTATGAATGAATGCCAGTTAATGAATCTGTTTAGACTGACATAAACTTCACATTCTGTCAATACGACATTTTCTTTTACTGAGAGTTTTATTTATTTATAGCAAAGACAGAACAGCACTGCATTTAAAAAATACAAAAAAGGAAAAAACTAAAACAGGACAACCATAAAAGAAAAAGAAACCTCAATCAATAAGAAAGATAATATCATATTCTTTAAGAAATCTGTTACTTTTAAGCTATTATTATTACTTATGAGTTAAAGAGATTTCAATTTCAACGAAAGACTAATCTTAGCAAAGTGTTGAGAAATTTAGTCTTATCAATAAAAAAATGTGCAATGCAAAACAAAGCATCTTGATGATCAAACAGCATATATTATACTGCTGTATTTCTGCTTTTCTATAAGCGCCACCTACTGTCAAATAGTGAAATTGTATTTTCATTCATCTTTCGTTGGTTTTAACAGAGAAATCAATAAAACCGTGTGAAAAAAAACCCCAACGAAATACAATTTCAATTACAATTACAATTGAAAATACAATTTCACTATTTGATTATCAAGATGCTGATATACACAATTATTTTCTTTTTTGATAATGTTTATTAGATTCTTTCCCTTTAGGAGAATTTAAGTTGTTTTAAGTCAGCCACGGAATAAAAACAAGGCAATTTTGCAATTTATCTCACAATTCTGACGTTCTTTCCTTGCAATTGCGAGTTTATATTACTTTATCTCTACACAAGTATGATCTTTTTCTCATAATTCTGAGTTTAGACATGAATTCAGGATTGCGAGATATAACCTTGGAATTGTAAGAGATAAGTCAGAATTGCGAGATATAAATTTGGAATTGCAAGAAAGAAAAAAAAGTCGCAGTTGCTTTTTTATTTTTTTTTATTCCGTAGCAGAAACAAGCTTCCATATAAATCGCATGTAAAAAATCAGTTGTAAATTTCATGCCGAATATTGGTGTTGGTGTGAACAGGCCATGAATCCATTGACGTGAGTAGTGAAGTGCCTGTGATCTGTGTGTGCAGTCAATAACGCTGGCGTCGGTCTGGTGGGGCCGGTGGAGGGTCTCAGTATGGAGGACATGACAAAGGTGTTCGAGACCAATTTCTTCGGTGTTGTGCGCATGATTAAAGAGGTCATGCCTGACATGAAGAGGAGATGCTCTGGACACATCCTCGTCATCAGCAGTGTGATGGGCCTGCAGGGTAAACACTGGCTGTTTATTCACCTCACTGTAATTATTTGCATTTATTGCGATTAAGGGTTCTTAAGGTGCTTCCTCTACTTGAGGATTATTGTCCTGATGAGTTAGACACACGTACAGTCAAACCAAAAATTATTCAGACACCAGATGTAATTTTTTATATTTTTTTACTAGTGAGTGCAGGACACTATAGTTCATTTATGTAAGTGAGGAAAGCAAATTAAAGTAAACTGTGACATATTATACCCAATAATTCTTCATACAGTGACTACTGTCATGTGTCAGTGTTTGTTTGTATTTGCATTAGTCACATGTCTTCCTTTGTTCTGTTTTCCCGCCACTCATTTGTTTCCATGGTAACCCTCATTAGTTCATCTGTCTCACCTGTTACCTCGTTAGTCTTGTCAGCAGTGTCTTGTTTCCCTGATCTGTTACCATATGTATTTAAGCCCTGTGTGTTACCTTGTTCATTGTCTGATCTATGTCGCATTAAAGGTATTGTGGAGGATTTTCTTTTTCCGGGTGGATCATCAAGACTATTGGTCCTCCTAGTTGTCAATCATTCTGGTGATATGTTTACGTAAGGCCGTCGCACGTGCTCATCCCTAGGTAGTTTTCGCTTTCTGCGCATGCGCACTTTCGGGTGTATGTGTGTGGTGAGCTACGGTTTCAGCCATTCATTGAAGCTCGCCCGTTCTCACCGGGTTTTTTCTAAATGTCTGAGGGTAGCAAGAGAAAAAGTGTCTACGAATTGTATGACAAGAAGAGAAAGGCCTCTGAAGAAAGAAACAAGACCAGAGTGTTTTTGGGAGAATATTTCACACGCTGGCGTGCGCTAAAAGCACAGGTTGGGATTCCCACTGATGCCTCAGTCGCGAAGTTTCTACTCGACAGTTAAAGGAAAGTAGGCTTGTATGAGCCATGTCAACAGCAACTTGTAAACAGAGCGTGCACGCGGAGAACTAGTCTCGTGCACACGTTTAATAGGCGTTCCCTCTCGGGAGCAGGTAGAGTGTTGCGCATGTGCATTTTTTCAAAAAGTGGAGAGGGTGGTTCTTTTCTAAAATTCGGGAAAATCCTCCGCTCTACCCGTGTGTGTGAACCCTCTGCCCGTCTTTTATGTACCAGTTTGATTTTTATTGTGAGTAAAAGTTTGCATTGGAACTTTTGACTCTACTTCAACTACCAGTAAAATCTATAAAAATATGCGACCAAAAAATATTCAGAAACTTTGACCTGACCATCTTTTGTTTCAGTGTTTATTTAATTGCTAACGCTAGACTGAACAAAATTAAGCATTGCTTGGTAATTTGTTGAGCTAAATTTGTATTATCTAATTGTGTAATATATATATATATATATATATATATATATATATATATATATATATATATATATATATATATATATATATATATATATATATATATATATATATATATATATATATATATATAAAAAAATTTTTTTTTATATTTTTTGAACAAATTTAGGTTTAACAAACAAGAACAGAAAAACAGAGAACAAAGCTCAGCACAATATAGATCTGGACAGTATACATCTGGACAATATTACAGGACATATGACACAATACAAATAAAAATGATTAATCTATAGCGACGCCATTCAATATAGATGCAACGGTAGAGTTGGTAAAACGAAGATAGGGAGTCCAAATATTTAAGAAACGTCCTTTTGTGGAATGAAGAAGGCAAGTTAGGTATTCCAAAGGAAAGAGCTCCATGATGAGTTTATGCCAAGATGTTTTAGAAGGAGGTTTGTCGCTAATCCACGACAGGAAAATGTTCTTGTGTGCAGCATAGGTGAGAATATCATATAGTCTGCCTGAACCAGGACTGATTTTACTGTCTCTATATCCCAAGAGTAGCGAGACAGGATCACAGGTCAAAACAGTTCCAAAAATAGCGCTCATATCTTCCAGAACATCTTGCCAGTATGACTGAATTTTAGGACAGTACCAAACACAATGAGTATATGTACCCAACGCAGTTTTGCATTTAAGGCAATCAGGAGAGGTATGAGGATACATTTTATGTCTTTTGCTAGGAGATATTTGCAATCTGTGAATAATTTTAAACTGTAACAACCTGGCGCGATTACAGACAGATATCCGTTTTGTTTGATTACAGATGACGTCCCATTTCTCCTTATCAATAGCTACACCCAATTCAGTTTGCCATGTTAGTGCTGCGTCTGAGACTGCCAGTATGACAGATGTCTGGTTAAGCACATTATAAAAAGAAGTGATCACCTTCTTAACTGGACATTTGAGTAGTAATTTTTCTATTAGAGATAAAGAAGCTTCAAAAGCAAATGTAGTTTTTTTGAATATAAAATCTCGCACTTGGAGATATCTAAAAAAATGAGAGCCAGGGAGGCTATATTTAGCCTGAATTTGTTCAAATGAGGATAAGGAGGATCCCACAAACAAAGTGTAATTAAATTTAACATGTGACAGATGTTCATCTCAATTCATTTGCAGAGGCGGACAGAGTACACAGCTTCATTACTAGAGTAAAAGTACAGATACCCCTTGCTAAATTTTACTCAAGTACAAGTAAAAGTACTACAGTCAGATGTCTACTTAAGTAAAAGTACTAAAGAACTTGTTTTTAAAAGTACTTGAGTATCACTTGAGACTTGAGTCTGGCGAGGTGGGGCCACAGGTTGGCACATTCCCGGGATGGACCTGGCCTGGACCTTCATCCATTGTTTCGTCCATCGTTTCGTCTCTTATCTAAATCTGACCATGGAGTTGACTTTGGTGGAAAGCTGAGGTGATTGCTGATAGGCTGTCCCAATCAGTGGCGCCTGCACAATCCAATCACGTTTGAGAGGGAACCAACAAATTGAGGGTTTCCGAGATTTTTCTTTCTTTTTTTTTTTTTAGAAGAAGTAACGGGTACTCACGGTTATGGATAGAAATGTAGTGGAGTAAAGAGTACAATATTTGCCTCTCAAATGTACTTGAGTAAAGTCATGAGTACTCCCCAAAAATGATATTTGAGTAAAGTACAGATCCCTCAAAATTGTACTTAAGTACTGTACTCAAGTAAATGTACTCCGTTACTGTCCGGCTCTGTTCATTTGTGAGATAACATTTGATAACTCTGAGTTCTTGTCATATTTTATTACCATTTTCTAAACTATAGCGAATAAACTGTGATAATGTGAGAAATGTTGAAGGTGTCTGAATAAATTTTGGTTTGACTGTATATTTCTCCTTGACGAACAGCAGAAGATCTCTTACCTTTCATGTGAATGAAGACAGATGATCCGCTGAATGACGAACATGTAGAAACATCATCAGTGTACAGAACATTCACAACTCAAAAGTTATAAAACCGTGGTAAGAGACGTACCTCTGTGTCGTGGGTTGGTCTTCACAGGTGTGGCGTTTAATGATGTCTACTCCGCGTCAAAGTTCGCCATAGAGGGATTCTGTGAGAGTCTGGCCGTTCAGCTGCTCAAGTTTAACGTCACGTGAGTTTCACTGCACTCTCAACACCAGCGTTTGCTATTAAGCTCATTTCTACACTTCTGCATTTCATCTTTTCGTTTACACTTCCTGTCGTTTGATTTTCAGTATCTAACACTCTTTGGCTCTTTACATCAGTGATCAAACACCAGGAACATTAGCAGAATAACACTAGTGTGAGAGGTCCCGCTGGTGGTGTGGAGAGGCTGTTATGGGTACAAACCCAAAAAAGATCACAGATCAGGAACTAAGAGAAGATCTAGGCTGCGTTCGAAACCGCATACTCAATGAGTAGGTGCTTAATTTCAATAAGTACTTGCTTAACGAACGCTGAAAGAGTAGGTACTTTATAGCCTGATCTCGTTAAGTATGAATGCGAACCGGACATCTGCCATGTTGACCTTTGTGCTGGAGGTTGTTGCGTGATGTGTTGTGCTTCACAATCTGAGGCAATAAGGGCAGGTGGAGTGATGGAGGGTCTCATAAGAGCAGGTGGAGAGATGGAGGGTTTCGTAAGGGCAGGTGGAGTGATGGAGGGTCTCGTAAGGGCAGGTGGAGAGATGGAGGGTTTCGTAAGGGCAGGTGGAGTGATGGAGGGTCTCGTAAGGGCAGGTGGAGAGATGGAGGGTTTCGTAAGGGCAGGTGGAGTGATGGAGGGTCTCGTAAGGGCAGGTGGAGAGATGGAGGGTCTCGTAAGGACGGGTGGAGTGATGGAGGGTCTCGTAAGGACGGGTGGAGAGATGGAGGGTCTCGTAAGGGCAGGTGGAGTGATGGAGGGTCTCGTAAGGGCAGGTGGAGTGATGGAGGGTCTCGTAAGGGCAGTGATGGAGGGCCTCGTAAGGGCAGGAGGAGTGATGGAGGGCCTCGTAAGGGCAGGAGGAGTGGAGGAGTGATGGAGGGTCTCGTAAGGGCAGGAGGAGTGATGGAGGGTCTCGTAAGGGCAGGAGGAGTGATGGAGGGTCTCATAAGGGCAGGTGGAGTGAGTGATGGAGGGTCTCGTAAGGGCAGGTGGAGTGATGGAGGGTCTCGTAAGGGCAGGTGGAGGGAGTGATGGAGGGTCTCATAAGAGCAGGTGGAGAGATGGAGGGTTTCGTAAGGGCAGGTGGAGTGATGGAGGGTCTCGTAAGGGCAGGTGGAGAGATGGAGGGTTTCGTAAGGGCAGGTGGAGTGATGGAGGGTCTCGTAAGGACAGGTGGAGTGATGGAGGGTTTCGTAAGGGCGGGTGGAGAGATGGAGGGTCTCGTAAGGGCAGGTGGAGTGATGGAGGGTTTCGTAAGGGCAGGTGGAGTGATGGAGGGTCTCGTAAGGGCAGGTGGAGAGATGGAGGGTTTCGTAAGGGCAGGTGGAGTGATGGAGGGTCTCGTAAGGGCAGGTGGAGAGATGGAGGGTTTCGTAAGGGCAGGTGGAGTGATGGAGGGTCTCGTAAGGGCAGGTGGAGTGATGGAGGGTCTCGTAAGAGCAGGTGGAGAGATGGAGGGTCTCGTAAGGACGGGTGGAGTGATGGAGGGTCTCGTAAGGACGGGTGGAGAGATGGAGGGTCTCGTAAGGGCAGGTGGAGTGATGGAGGGTCTCGTAAGGGCAGGTGGAGTGATGGAGGGTCTCGTAAGGGCAGTGATGGAGGGCCTCGTAAGGGCAGGAGGAGTGATGGAGGGCCTCGTAAGGGCAGGAGGAGTGGAGGAGTGATGGAGGGTCTCATAAGGGCAGGAGGAGTGATGGAGGGTCTCGTAAGGGCAGGTGGAGTGAGTGATGGAGGGTCTCGTAAGGGCAGGTGGAGTGATGGAGGGTCTCGTAAGGGCAGGTGGAGTGAGTGATGGAGGGTCTCGTAAGGGCAGGTGGAGTGATGGAGGGCCTCGTAAGGGCAGGAGGAGTGATGGAGGGCCTCGTAAGGGCAGGAGGAGTGGAGGAGTGATGGAGGGTCTCGTAAGGGCAGGAGGGAGTGATGGAGGGTCTCGTAAGGGCAGGAGGAGTGATGGAGTGATGGAGGGTCTCGTAAGGGCAGGAGGAGTGATGGAGGGTCTCGTAAGGGCAGGAGGAGTGAGTGATGGAGGGTCTCGTAAGGGCAGGAGGAGTGATGGAGGGTCTCGTAAGGGCAGGAGGAGTGAGTGATGGAGGGTCTCGTAAGGGCAGGTGGAGTGATGGAGGGTCTCGTAAGGACAGGTGGAGTGATGGAGGGTCTCGTTAGAGCAGGTGGAGTGATGGAGGGTCTCGTAAGGACAGGTGGAGTGATGGAGGGTCTCATCCATGGCACCATCTCCAGGATTCAGCTCTGGGCTCCTCATCCTCAGTGCTCACACCAGTCTGCTGACATTTCAGATCCTACAAAAATGCACAAACATAACACAAAAGCAGTCATTTTAACAGCACAATGTCATTTAGAAGAAAAAAACGCTTTTTTCACAAATGCCGCCATCATCTTTCCTTGCAGGTCCTGCTCCACCACAAAAGCTGTGCAGCAAATGCACAGAAATCAAGAATCAGAAAAGTTCTGTAATAGCTCTGTTTAAAATTGCAATAATTAAAACTTAATATTTAAATAGTTGCTGTTATTCATTTCTGTAGTATACTCACTCAAAGCCTTTGATGGCAGCATTCAGCTTCATGAGCCACTCTCCACCGGATAAACACACATCTATCCATCTGACCCTGAAACATCCAGACAAGATTCACATTACCTCTGTGATTTATGAGCTCAACACTACATTTACATGTTGAGGCTGTTTTAACTTTTTATCCAACATAGATGTTCCTCAATTTATCAACTACTAATGGACAAATAAAATAGATAACTTATGTTTAGTTACTTTATAGATTTGTTCTGGCACACATACACCACTCAGATGTCTATTTCATGTTGTGGATGTGCTTTTCTGCAATACGTATTGAAGATTTTCCTGTCAGATGTAAATAGACATTTAAAATAAGCATCTTTAAGATGTATATGGTTTATGTAAATCCACTTTAGAGACGTAACTTACGTGTCCTTACTGGAGCTCCCCTGTTAGCTATACATAATAAAAACGTGTTTTTACAGCAAATCACAACTATACTATACTGCGTGTAACGTCTTTACACCTTCAACTATTCAACACTCTACTCTACAGTAGTTCAACACATGCAATTTTAACACAAGGAACCGTGTTTACTCACATTTGAAAGCACCTGCGTCGCTCATCTCTGCGATGTTTGATAATGACGTATCCTCTCGAGTGGCCTCCTGGGATAGAAAAGCATCCATCGGATGAGCACTCGAAAATCTGGCGGGAAGCAGTAAGCCATCCGGGAACTTCTTGCCTACTCTTTTATGAATACTGATGTTTCGAACATACTTTTTCTTTCACGTACTGTTTTTGCCTACTATATAGTAGGAAAGTAGGCATATTCGAACGCACTATAAGTATACGTACGTCCGAATCTCGCGATAATTAGTATGTCACCCAGGTAATTCTCGCCTACTCTTTTATGAATACAGAGGATTTGTACATACTTTTTCGCTCGCCTACTGTTTTTTTCCCCTACTATATAGTTGGGAAGTATGCGGTTTCGAACGCAGCCCTAGAGTAATGGTTCTCAAGCAGCGGGCCACAAGATTACTTAAAATGAGTAACAACAAAGCATTAAAATTAGCTAAAGTAACTAGAAACCAAGATATAAGCTGACCAACATTTTATTTTGTCCCTCAAATAAATGAAATTGAAAATCCAGGTTTCCCATGCAAATTCATATTTACAACAATGATTTATAAAAATTATGTCATAATTTTTTTTTATTATGTCAAGCTCTTTAATGTAATCACAAATGACAAGAAAAGTCATGAAAATTCATTAGTCATAAAGAGTGTAAACCCTCCTGACCTAATTACTTGTAATTGTATAATTTTACATAGCCACTCAATGTCTTCTTCACAGAGTTGAGAACCGCTGTTCTAGAGAATCAACCTCAGGGCAGCGGTTCTAGATCCTGTTATATGTTCCCAATTTCTTGTTTGGACATTTGTGTTACTTCCTGTCCCGAGTGCCATGTTTGTAGTTCTTTGTAGATTTCTTGTTTATTGTCTTGTGTCATGTGTTTATTGTTAGAGTGTAGATATAACCCTTGAGTTTTCAATTTCGATTTTTGCTGTAGCAGGTTTGCTGTAGTGTGTGCCTTTGGCTCTCCATATTTCTTGTGTTTCTTGTTTATGCATGTTTGTTTGTTTAATAAAACCCCTGAACATAGATCCGTGTCTCTGCCTGCCATCTCTTCGGCTCCTGCTTCATTACAGAATGACTGAGCACAAATGGATCTAGCAGGGGTTCAGCTCATCCTTCTGCACCAGGGCGAGCGTTCCCTCGAGGACCACAGCCTTGAGTTTTTGGACTTAGCACCTTAGCAAGTGTCATACTCACTTTCTGAACAGTTCCCTCATTTAATTTTACCGTTCTGGACTCAATGAATCTTTAAGATGAGTACTTTCCTGTGTTGGTCCTCGAGTGACATATTGTGGAGCGAGCACTTCGCCTGGGGTGGTGGAGGAAGACCCTTCCCCTAAACATTGTTTTCTGTGGGGGGGTTATGTGCCTCAAGCTCCGGTGGCCTTGGAGCTTGGCCTACCATGGGTCTCAGCATTCCCCGGCCTGGTGGTCCCAGCACTCTCAGTGAGCTCCCAGTGATGGCAACCACACTTCTGTGTGTCTGGCTTTGTCTCTGCCCTGACTTGGTCCCCGGACCCCCTGACCCCCTCAGCTCCGCTGGCTCATCCGTGGGGGTCTCCAGCTCCGTTTGCTCCACCGTGGTGGTCCCCAGTGTAAGAAAAAATGATGTGAACGTCGAAGATCTAAAAAAATAAGTGTGGCGAGTAGGACGAGCCGTGAGAGAGCGGCGCGAGGCCAGTGGCGTAATTAATGATTAATGACTCCTCTGCTGTGCTCTCCAGCTCCGCCGGTTCGTTAGTGCTGGTCTCCAGCTCCGTTGGCTCCTCTTCTGTGGTCTTCGGCTCCGGCGGTTCGTATATGCTGGCCTCCAGCTCCGTTGGCTCCTCTGCTGTGGTCTCCATCTCCGCCGGTTCGTTAGTGCTGGCCTCCAGCTCCGTTGGCTCCTCTGCTGTGGTCTCCAGCTCCGCCGGTTCGTTAGTGCTGGCCTCCAGCTCCGTTGGCTCCTCTGCTGTGGTCTCCAGCTCCGCCGGTTCGTTAGTGCTGGCCTCCAGCTCCGTTGGCTCCTCTGCTGTGGTCTCCAGCTCCGCCGGTTCATTAGTGCTGGTCTTAAGCTCCGTTGGCTCCTCTGCTGTGGTCTCCAGCTCCGCCGGTTCATTAGTGCTGGCCTCCAGCTCCGTTGGCTCCTCTGCTGTGGTCTCCATCTCCGCCGGTTCGTTAGTGCTGGCCTCCAGCTCCGTTGGCTCCTCTGCTGTGGTCTCCAGCTCCGCCGGTTCATTAGTGCTGGTCTTAAGCTCCGTTGGCTCCTCTGCTGTGGTCTCCAGCTCCGCCGGTTCATTAGTGCTGGTCTCCAGCTCCATTGGCTCCTCTGCTGTGGTCTCCATCTCCGCCGGTTCGTTAGTGCTGGCCTCCAGCTCCGTTGGCTCCTCTGCTGTGGTCTCCAGCTCCGCCGGTTCATTAGTGCTGGTCTTAAGCTCCGTTGGCTCCTCTGCTGTGGTCTCCAGCTCCGCCGGTTCATTAGTGCTGGTCTCCAGCTCCGTTGGCTCCTCTGCTGTGGTCTCCAGCTCCGCCGGTTCGTATATGCTGGTCTCCAGCTCCGTTGGTCTCAAGCTCTGCCCTGACCCCCTTGTAAGCCACTTGCCCCTTACAGGCCTGGTCTTATATCCCTTCCCCTGGTCTGCCTCTGCTCCACCACCCACCTGGACTTTTGTGTTTTGCTTTTTGGGTTGTCATGGAGAGTCTGAAAGTGACTAATGGCAGGGGGATCTTTGTAGTTTTCTTGATTATTCTTGATTGTTCCCAGGTTTGTTTTGTTAACTTGTTACACCCCTTGTGTAAATATAGCCCTTGTATTTCCCTTGTTCCTTGTCAGTTTATGTTTTCTGTAAGTTGTAGATGGTGCATACCCCTGCTCTTTGGTTCATGTTTCTTGTGTTTCTTGGTTACTCTCTTATGTATGTTTGTTTGTTTGTTTGTTTGTTTGTTTAATAATATCTCTGCCTGCCATCTCTTCAGCTCCTGCTTCATTACAGATCTGACTTGATGCCTCTTTCTCTGGATGGTGGTGTGTGTATTTGATTTCCCATCTTTCTGTCTGTCAGTATGTCAATGATCGAGCCTGGGCCCGTACACACCGAGTTTGAGATGAGGATGATCGAAGACGTTTCTAAGAAAGAGTTCGCTGGAACTGATGCCGAGACACTCCACCACTTTAGGACCTGCTACCTGACCGGCGCAGTCAACATCTTCCAAGTCCTGGGCCAAACACCCAAGGACATCGCCAAGGTCAGAACACATGAATTAAGGCCTGTTCACAAGGACAATAACTATAATGATAACTATAACCATAAACTTTTAATAATTACTCTTACTCTATAAGAGAATAGTGAAGTCCACGGAACAACTATTAACAAAAATGACACAGAGGAATGATATTGTTGGAATCACTTTTGGAATGATTTCCACCTAATGAATGATTAAAACATTGACAGCCAATCACAATCAATTCTGCTTTAAAGAGCTTGAGCATTTAAAGCAACACTAAGTAAGATTTTTTACCTTAAAACAATGTTTCCAAAATCGTTTCAGTGGTTCATCAAGTCGTAACAGGGTGAAAGGCACTTCTGGATTCGCTTTGTGGTCCTTTATCTGCTATAATCACACTATGTATACAATCTGTATTGTGAAAAGCGCTATACAAATATACTTGACTTGACTTGACTTGACTATGTAAGATTGCCAGATCAGGTCCTATTTCTGTAGTTCTAATGAGACATAGGAAAACTACAAATTTGGCTTGCTTTACGTCAAGTGTAACAATAGTCATTATTTAGTTTTTCTTTGTTTCTGATGTCGCAATACATCATACTTTCATGAAATCATGCAACATACTCTACCTTGTCTGTGGACATCGTTCATTCCAAAGCCGGTGCTGGATAAACAGCGAGCGTGCGTGCGACAGTAGGCTGCAGGCGGCGAAATTATTTACAACAGCGGTAATGGACAATTCCGCTTCCAACCTGTTGGGCGACCGCAGAGGAAAAGTTCCTTGGTGTTGCTTTAAAGCAGCAAATGATGGGAAAAAAAGTGTACACTTAGATTAAACAGAACATTATCGTCAACCATAAGTTATTGTTACAGTTATGATATAGTTATTGTTCTTGGTGTGAAATTTAATTAAAAAACAATGCCGTCACATGAGCTCTCTTTAATGAGGTGCTGAAGATTTAAAGTAAAGTACTCACTCTCTCTGTTTCTGAAGGTCACTAAGAAGGTGATCGAGTCGCCTCGTCCTCCGTTCCGTAACCTGACGAATCCTCTGTACACTCCGATCATGGCGCTGAAGTATGCAGACGACACAGGCAGCCTGTCGGTTCACACCTTCTATCACATGCTGTATAACCTGGGAGGAGTTATGAATGTTAGCGTGAGCTTATTGAAGTGCCTGAGCTGTGGATGCATAAGGAAACGAACCATCTCACCAATCTAACACACACATCTCCTGTGGATACTTACAAAGATCAGTCGTCTAGTCTAACAGATGCACACAAACATGCAGTAACGTACCTGCGTGTGAACACTGAACTTCTCTTTACAGTTGGGTTCATTTCTGGACTGTCTCTGGATATTTTAACCAGACTACATCTACACAAAAATACACTCTCTCTCTAACTCAAGCACACCTAAACAGATTATGTGTTTTTAACTCTAAAATCTTTATTTTTGTCTTTATACAGATTAAAGTCTAGTTCATTATAACAAGTATTGGTTCATTATAACCTAAACCTTTTAGAGTAACTCACATAAGCTGTTTAGATTTCATTACGACGTTGGCTATACCAGCAATGCAGGTTTGAGAGGTGGCGCCCCGACAAATCTCGCGAGAATCACGACTTGCTTTACGGCACGACGTCACATACATCAACAACATATGAAGAAGCCTCTAGCATGCATTTCAGACGTGAATCATGGCAGAGTCAATGAAGTAAATGAAGAAAGCGCGGTCGGAAGAGTGCAGACGGCTCTGCATGAGTGGTATTTACGACGGTAACAAATACAAGTACTCCACAGCGACTCTAGGGGTTGCTGTTTGAAAAAAAAAAAAAACAGAAACTGCATAGTGTGCCTTTAAAGCAGAACTCGGCAACTCTAGTGAACTCTAGTCACTTCTTCGCTGATTTTCCCTTTTGTTGTCGCATGTTATCCCCACGAGCTCCTCCTACAGCTGTGGGGTGTATATTTCACAACACTGTCGTAAAAAACTCACTTGCGGCGGCCTCCTCCCCCTCTCTACCACTGCTCATGTGCGTTTGTTTTGATCGAAGCAAGCCAACTGTATCGTGTGGAGCTATGTCTACCGAGCTGGGTAATCTGGTAATACATCATACATGCGTGTGTGTTTATGTCGAATTGCCGTAAAGCAATTTGTGTTTCGCGCTCGTTCTCGTTCTCGCTTCTCACCAGACTTCCAATTTCTATCTTGCCGGGACGGTAGTCCCCAAGTTGCAAGGTTGGTTTTCCGCCTGGGAACGCTGGGGGGAGCGTTGAAAGTCACCAATATCACCAGAACAGGTTGTTTAACCATCCAAATGATTTCTAGACAGTTTTATTAAGTTAAAGTTACTAAGTTCTGCTTTAAGAGTGAATTCAGCCTCCTTGTTTCATTCTGCTGATCTCTCATCACATTCATGATTATTCATACTGTCATCTATTGACATCAGTGATTCATAAACCACTTCATGTTTAAATTAATCACAAATGCACTTTTATTATTTAATTTGATGATCAGTTTAAAATATAATTTTTACAGCAATCTTATTAATCTGTATTTTTTATTTTTATTTTTTTAAGAATTAGAACTAGTGATGTGCCTGAAGCCAAATACCTTATTCAGGAAGACACGGATAATGCACTGTAAAAAAGAATCTGTTACATTTACGGTAAAATACCGGCAGCTGTGGTTGCCAGAAATTTACCGTAAAAAATACGGTAGCAACATTTTAAATTTTACAGACTTTACTTAAATTTACAGTAATAAACCGTATTTAATGATCTGATATAATGTTAATTTACTGACCTTTTGAAGTATTAATATCCATTTTGTACCATAGTAATACACTGACAACCACCAATCACAGTGGAGATGAGTCACATGATGAATTAAAGCTCATCACAAGCAGTTCTTTCACAAGAAAGTTAATACTAAGTGTAATAATAGTAAGTGTCACGCAGGGAATTGTGGGAATGTCAATTTACGGTTTTTCCACTGTAAGTTATACAATAACCTGTTCTTTTTCACTTCCAAAAACTGTAAATTTAACGGTATTTTACAGTAAAGTTACATTAAATGCACGGTTAGATCTATCACAGTTATTCACCGTAAATAAGGAAACTTTCTCTTAACCAATTAACAGTTTTTCACTGTAGCATTTTTACAGTCTTTGACCGTTAACGATAATTTTTTACAGTGTGGCTTCAAAACAAATAACGAATTCCACTGAATAATAGGAAAAATACTGGGCAGACACATTCACTCCTCGTGTTTGCTGGATAACAGGTGAACCAGGGTGTCATAGCACAATATTATGCATTAACCTCCAAAATACACTTTGCTATAAGAGTGTGTCTAAAGTGAATGGGTGTAATCTCTCGCATGATCGGATATCAAATAGCAACGTTGCTATCTCCGCATGACTCTCAGAAATCAGAGCTTTGTCAAAAGTAATATCAACTAAAATATTAAAACGTACACATTTTCTACTATTTGATATGTCTATTTAAATGTTTTAAACCTTGTATTTTGAGTGAATGAGTGTAAACTCTATAAATGAACTCGGGTCACCTGAAGCGCAAGTGCATATTGAAACAGCCTATGAGGCTATCAGCTCTCTGACAATTAAAAGATATATTAAGAAATGTAATAATTATAGTTAAAAAAATATTATTTTATGAGGTGTGCAAGGATGAGGTGTACAAAACTATGAAGGGAACAGAACTACATTTAAAACTAGCTTCTCATGTAATTTAACATAATTTCAGACAAACCCCCACCCACGTCTGTTTTTATCTGAATACAGATAGAAATCAAATCATTTTTAAATTGGTACAGATACAGATATTAGCACACCCCTATTCAGAAAAGTGTGGCTAAGTTCCTCTGGATGGAAATAAATATTAAAAATGAAATCATAATGTAATTACAGTATGTGAAAGTGTCATATTCTAATAAAGATTTGATGACTGTGTGCATGTGGATGTAAAAGAGGATTTACAAGTGTGTGTTTGCCCATGTTGTTATTGGAGACAGAGACACTGAGGAATCAGGAGAAAGCATGAGAAAACATTATAAGCACCCCGGGCATGGAATAATTTGCACAAAAATCTAAAACTAGACAAATTTATGTCTTTTGGTGAATGTAAATGTATTACAAAGAGAGTGGTAATGGAGGCTTGTGATTTTTTTTTGTCAAGAGGATTCTAATATTTCTGTTCTATTGTGTAGGCTACTTGTTGTATTTCAAAATGTTATCTTACTGTATGGCTGCTACCTTGGCCAGGTCTCTCTTGCAAAAGAGATTTTAATCTCACTGAGTCTTACTGGTAAAATTAAGATAAATAAATAATAACAATAATATGATAATACGAGATGACTTAGAGGACTACTGATCTTATCATGAGGTGTGACGTGAGACAGTTCAGGGATCTCTGAAACAGCGTCTTTTCATTGATTAAGTTTAAGCAGTCTCTATTACATGATTAACTTCAGGACTTAAATTTATCCAGAATTTATTTCACGTGACAAACAATGTTTCGAAGTTCACTTATCATTCTGCGTCACCCGGACTGAAGTTTCGTGCTCTCTTGTTTCTATAGAGAATTTAAGGTGAAATAACCATTTAAAAATGGTCTAAGATACAATGATATTTTAATCATATCCAATTAAAAGTCATTTCCAAATATACGGACCTGTATCAGGAAACAAATCCATTTGATATGTCCATTGCGCGCTCGCTCGTAAAGTTTATCTCAGTATTCGGCACATTACCAGCGTCTTATTTTATTTTATTCGTCTACGCCTAAATACGATGACATCACTGTCATATGTTTGTATAACTTGATGAAAGTCAGTTTTTGTGAAGTAAAAGCACAGACCGTGTGGTAAATGACCTCAGAAAAGCTCCTGTCAGACTCCCGTTGCGCGCGCTCCGTGATTGACGTTTAACGGTTTCTGCTCGAGTCACCTTTATTTATATAGCGCTTTTTACAATACATATTGTATCAAAGCAGCTTCACATTGATAACATGAAAATAATACAACAAAGTTTGTTTCTAGAAGAAAATTGCATCGTCCACCCATAATAAGGCAGATCAATAATATTGTTGAATATTAAATGTCCCCAAAAGCAAGCCAAAAGCCAAGGAGGGGGAATATCTCTTCCATTCAAACAATATTATAATTAATATTATATTGTGAATATTGCAATATATGCAAGTGAATTATTTATACTATTTTTAAGCTTTGTCTTTTCCAAGCGTAATTGGTTGTATTTTGATCATTTGAGCATTTTTAAATATAAAAACCGGGACTTTAATATAACTGCAACCTATTGTATGACTGTGCACTTTACATAGGCGATCGATCTCTATCTGCTGAATCCCTATCAAACTGTGCAAATGATAAATCTGGCAGGCTGATTGAGTAATCCGGGCGCGTTCATGTGTGCTGATCCGCTGAAGAGACTCGCACGCAGCCCGCGTTCCGTTACTCCGCTGAACTGAAACCATGGCAACGGAGAGCCAGAAAGTGGTGCTGATCACCGGCTGCTCATCCGGGATCGGGATGGCCATCGCCGTGCGGCTCGCGAGAGACGAGAACAAGCGATACTACGGTAAGATCCAAATCAATGATAATCAAAGACACACATAATACAGATAAATTCATCAAGATTTCTGGTGAAATACCACAGTACAGTTATTGCTACTTTAGTTTGCCAAACATTCTTAAAGGAACAACTAATGAATCAAACAAAAACCGACTGGGTATAAATGTCACTGTTCAGAAGAATCACTTTGTTAGGATCTTACGGGATTCCTTGAGGAATGTCATTCGGATGATGGACATTCCATGAACATCCCTGTTGGATTTTTTTTGTCAGACCTGCTTTTATTAGGCATAAAGCAAGTAAAATCTCCTTTATTTTACTGCGCTTTATACAACAGAGATTGTTTCAAAGCAGCTTCACAGTATTAAACGTGTAACAGAATAAATGATGCAAACTTCATCAAATATTTCATCAAATAAGTTAATGTAGCAAGACAATAGTGCCATTATCCCTGCAAACAGAACGTTCCCATAATAATTCCATATGGTTCCCGTTTGGTTATTTTTTGGGGTAACTGAACTTTCTCTATTGTTTTTTTTTTTTTTTTGTAACCTCAAGAGAACATACCCAGAACGTTCCCTGCATGTTTTAGATTTTACTTTTTATAACCATAGGATGGTAGGCCAATAAACTACAGAGATTTATTCTAATGCTGAAATCTGTAATTTATTCATAAACAAACTATATTTTGCAGAATTACATGTCAGAAGTTTAAAGCAGTTTTTAATAAATGAGCTAAAAATACTAAGCCAAGGTTAAGCGTAGTGTGAAAAGAATACGTGGGTCTGTTTGTATCTTCCTTTACTGCGCGCCTCTGATCTGCACGAGTACTCGCGCAATTTAAAAAATAAATTATGAGCCACCGACGTGGCTTGCATTATCTCAGTTTTTCGCTGGTATGTCGCTTTATAAATCTGCTGCTTCTCTTTGAACAGCTTAATATGTGCCTTCCCGGCCGCGCGTGGTGTGCTGATCACCACTAAAGACCCTAACCAGTGCCGTGTTTGGTATGGTTTGGCCTCAAGCACACATAAGAGGCTTTGGAGAAGTGGAGAATTGCAGCCATTACCTAATCCTGCCTAAGAAGCTCCTGCAGCACCGTCTTAAAGTTGGCATGAGTGCGTTGAGCTTGGACTTTCTGACTGGGATGGGGGACGTGGTGACGACGACCTCCCAGGGCACAACATCCCTCAACTTGGCTGACCAGCCCAATCCTGTGGGCAACCTCCTCATCGTTGACCGGCCGGTTCAGGCGAGGAAGACGACGAGGGCCTTCTCGAGGTCTCAGAGGACGAGGAGGCCATCCCTCCCTCTTGCGTTCACCATGCTTATATAATTCATAAGAAAGTTGGATTTCTCCAGATAGGCGCGTCCACTATACTGTGGAGATGGCATCAGCATCAGCATCGTCAACTTCATCTTTGTAGATACTGACAGAAAAAAGTAGTATTGATAAACAAATAAAAATTCTCCTTACTATTTTTGACACATTCATAATTAGGGTGGATGGCCCAATACCGATACTGGCGTCGGGTATTGGGCCGATACTGTCCTCATATACTCCTACTCGTACTCATAAAAATTCACCGATATCACGCACCGATACCACGTACATTTTGCGAGCACATCCCTTAAAACAGACATCAGTGGAAAGTTTGTTCAGTCGGATGTCAATGGCAAAGAAAATAAAACGAGGCATGTAGCTTATTATTAAGGTTAACTGACGAGAGAGAGAGAGAGCGAGCGCACTTCTGTTGAATGCTCTAAATTGCTGATCGTTCACTCAGCACATGTTATTTGGATGAAAACTAAATCGTATATGTAAGTAAAGTAAAACATGAACTGTTACCTGATTTAAGTATAACGAGTGGTTCCCTACATTATTACAGGACGTGTGCAGGTCAAGAACCCAGCAAACACATTTACGTTGTGGCAACGTCTCTGGCACGTTGCATTTCTGCTATGGCAACGTCGCTGTCTACGTGCTCGCAACATTGTAACAACGTAGAATTGTAAGACGTGACAGGGCTGTAGCAACGTTGTTGCGCGACATTCAGCAACTGAGAGACGACGTTCTGACAATATTTTTATATGGTGTATTTTGTTAGATAATTATATACTTTTTATCGTTTATTGTTTATCTATATTATTATTTAATGGGGCTATCAACACCTGCAAGTGTAGCCTACACTTTAAAGAGTAAAAATGACAGAAGGTTTCGTTAAAACTGCATATAATCAAATTGCACACAAAAAAGAAATAAACGAATATACAAATGTATTTTAAGTATAATAAATAAAACATAAAAAGCAAAGGCAGATCAGAACATTTAATGAACAAAACCGGGTCTGTATGGCAGATTAGCCGAAAGCAGGTGTCACCGGGGAAACATCCACAAATCCAGAGCAGCAAAGAAACGAATAAGACTAAATAGCGGAAAAATCAAACGAAAAACTAAACAGTGCGAGCGATGCTACATTAATCACATTAGAAATTAAAGCTGTAGGTTGTGTTTGATAGCTGAGGTAGGCTAAACGCAATACACACGTAGCCTTGCTCGATGATGAATGAGAACACAATGAGCCCAACAACAGGTGGTTGGAATTTAAAAGGCTGATTTTCCCGCTTCGGGGCAGTGACGAGTACATTATGTAGTCCAGTGGTTGTCAAGACACCGTTGGCACAACGGTGGCAATGGCCCTGAACGGTGGTTTAATGCCAACATTGTGACAACGCTGTAACAACCTTCACTACACAACGTAGTTATAGCAACCTTTTGGCCATGTTGTTAAAACGTTGTTAGAAGGTTGGCTACGTTGTGCCAACGTTCTGTGTTTGCTGGGAAGTTCCATGAACGCAAACATCCAAAGCGCGCGCCCCGCAAACCAGCGTCTCAGCGCGCGAATACTGAATTAAATTGTCTTTCACGTCTTGCGCTTGTATGGACGAATTCACACAAAATTATGTAAAAACGGCCGTCTTGGCGAGTATCCTATAGTAAACAAAGTCGGTTATATCTCAAATGAACGTTCAAATGCGGTCCGTGCGCTCGGTCTTAAAGGGGCAGCAGTTTGATAAACCTGCTTCTGTGTTTTAATGTTAATCAAACAAAGGACAAAGAAAAACTCACTGCTCTTGACTAAATAGGCTACCCTTTTCAACTTTACAAAAATATCTATCTATATATAATTTATACAGTAATGAATATGCTTTTTTTCACATTTGATTACTTTATTCAAATTTCTGTACCTGTTGGATCTACCTGAAAAACTCTAAACACTATTTCATTTGTAGCCTTTCTTTGTTCTATTGTATTTATTTGTTCTATTTGTAATTCGATTGTTTGTTCTTATTTTGTTACTGACTGCTTACTTGTTTTAAATTCACATTAATTAGGCTGGTAGTTTTTGTTGTAGTATCAAAATTGGATTAAATAATTGATATTTCACTGGTTTTGACAAACATTTGAACCGCTGACCCGATCCTCAGCACTGAGCCCTGCTGAAGCAGCTCTAAATATGTGCTGTGGCTATTAAATGAAAGATAAAATATGATAGAGCAATAGAATGAACAGTGCCAGTAACAGAAGCTCATACAATGCATTTTAGCAGGCTTAATTAAGCATGAAAATAACTGAAAGAAATATATATTTGATGAACAAATTAAGCCAACTAATATGATTTATATTCTTTTGGTTTTTTATTTTTGGTACTCGCCGATACCGATACCGTAACCGATCCCTGAATTAAAAAATTACAAATGCAGTGAAAATTCAGGGATCGGTTACGGTATCAGTATCGGCGAGTACCAAAAATGAAAGTATCGGTATCAGACTCGTTCTGCAAAAAGTGGTATCAGGACATCCCTATTCATAATCATTACTTTTGCCAGCTCAGAATAGGCAATATTACTATACATAGCCTAGGTAAACGCTCATTATGGTTTAGTATTCTCTCCATTATATATTTAAGAAATTAAATTAATTTAAATATGCGATAAGTTGACGAATGGCTTAAATAACTACCAGTCGACTAGAAAAACCTTCGTCAGGGGCAGCCCTATTTCTTTCACATATTTTCAAACCAGCATATCACAAAGGGCATTCTGGGTTGAGCAAGCGGCCCTGAGTGGACTGAGCGAGAAATCTTCAGAAAGATGCTCTCCGCTCCAGAGGAAATATTACCACTGACTGTGCTCACATGCTCTGGTAAAGTTCATTCATAATAAAAACCAGCTCAGTTCAGCAATAAGCAGCTCAACTGAAGACAGTAGCGCAGAGTCAGCTCAATGTTGGTTCAGTTCAGTTCGATGCTGCATAAACAAAAAGAGCTACTAGCAGAGTTTGAATGAGATCTCAGATTACTATGGTTCTGCTATGATTAGCATGGTAAGAGTAATGAACTCATTGACTCATGGAGGCAGAGCTTTAGACTAAAAGGATTGTTTCTGTGAGTCAGCAGCTTAATGGCTGTTTAGAGGCTGTTGAGTTTGTTTCTCTGATGTTTGTGTGAGTAATGATGACAGAAACTCTCTGCAGCCAATATGAATCAGATCAGATTGATTATGGATTTGATCAATCTCTCATATTATTCACTACCTGGCCAAAAAAAACAAAAAACATATTTCCATCAAGAGTTGCATTCATTTGTTTGTCCAAGATCTTGTATTGACAATGGGAGAGTTGAAGCTCTCTGTAAAGTCTGACTCATTCATTTGTGTGTGTGTGTTCAGTCATAGCTACGATGCGGGATCTGAAGCGGAAGGATAAGTTGGTTGAAGCGGCTGGAGACGCGTACGGACGAACTCTGTCTCTGCTCTCGCTGGACGTCTGCAGTGATGAATCTGTCAAACAGTGTGTCGACAGCGTCAAAGATCGACATATAGACATACTGAGTGAGTTCACACACACACACACACACAGATCTGTCTCTGCTGGCTTCTGTTCATTAGTGCTCAGGTTAAGATGATGAATCTGAGCGTCAGTTTCTCTTTTAAGTCTTCAGCTTCAGCCAGAGTTCATCTGTGTGTTTGTAGTCAATAACGCTGGCGTCGGTCTGGTGGGACCCATTGAGGCTCTCAGTCTGGACGACATGAAGCAGGTGTTCGAGACTAATTTCTTCGGTGTTGTGCGCATGATTAAAGAGGTCATGCCCGACATGAAGAGGAGATGCTCTGGACACATCCTCGTCATCAGCAGTGTGCTGGGCCTGCATGGTAAGACAGTCAGACACACAGATACTTCTTCTTGAGGAACAGTAGAAGAGCTGGTACCTTTCATGAGGATCTGCTGAATGACACACACGTGGAAACATCAGTTTACAGAAACACAAAGCAGATTTGTGTTGCCCTTACCAGGTGTGGCGTTTAATGACGTCTACTCTGCGTCGAAGTTCGCCACGGAGGGATTGTGTGAGGGTCTCGCCATCCAGCTGCTCAAGTTTAACGTCACGTGAGTCTTAGTGTTTGCCATTAAACATTGCCTTAAAATATTATTTTAATATATATTCCATAACCTAAAGAACAGCTTTGTCATTAAAGAAAAAGCATCATAAATCTGTTGCCTAGATGGGCTTGAGAGAGTTCTAGAGGGTTCCTCCTTTGGTTCTAGATCTGTGCTGATGCCTCTCACTGCAGTCTGACGTACTTCCCCATCTCTGTCTGTTGGTCAGTGTGTCGATGATCGAGCCCGGGCCTGTAAACACAGAGTTTGAGATGAAGTTAATGACAGACGTTTCTAAGAAAGAGTTCGCCGGTGCTGATCCTGAGACGCTCTCTCACTTCAGGAACTGCTACCTGCCCACCCAAGTGAACCTCTTTCAAGGCCTGGGACAAACACCTGAAGAAATCGCCAAGGTCAGAACGCACGTGAACTCATGCTTGTTCACACCAAGAACCACAACTAGAAACAAAGTTTAATCATCATTACAACACTTAAGAGAATAGCAAAGTCCACACTATTACTAAAACAATGACACACAGCAATGATATCGCTGGAATCACTTTCAGAAAGATTTCCTTCCGGGTGATGAACGATTAAAACATTGGGTAACACTTTATAATAACTGCACACTATTAATCATTAGTTAAGCATTTGTAAACAGTTCATTCATCATTTATAAAGCATTAATAGACATTAATAAGCAGTTTATAAATACAGCTATAAATGCTTTAATCTTGATTTATAAGCACATCTATAATGTGTTTAATAATTGTATTTTCATAATTTATTAATGATCACTTTATCATTTTTAAATGAAGTATTGCATTATTTACAAACCAGTTATTTAGGTGTTGTCATTGATTCATAAGATCACTTAGAAAGTGTAAGTAAATGTAGTAAATTCAGGTAGTCACAAAGCATTTAGTAGTGGCCATTTAACTATTTTTGTGAGCTCATCTAAAGTGAGGACTAGTTATGACTTGTAAAGCATTTACAAAGGAGATTTAAAGGCTCACTGATCTTCTAAACAGAAAAAGGAAACAAACACACACAGCGATACAGAACATAAAAATATTTAACAGCCTTTAAATCTCCTTTGTAATGTGAATAAAGTCACATGAGCTTATCTTGAACAGGCTAAGGAGGATCACTCACTCACTCTCTCTGTTTTTGAAGGTCACTAAGAAGGTGATCGAGTCGCCCCGTCCTCCGTTCCGTAACCTGACGAATCCTCTTTACACCCCGATCGTGGCGCTGAAGTATGCAGACGAGACGCGCAGCCTGTCGGTTCACACCTTCTATCACATGCTGTATAACCTGGGAGGAATCATGCATGTTAGCGTGAGAATCATGAAGTTCCTGAGCTGTGAATGGTTACGGAGACGAACCATCTCACCACTCTAACGCACACATCTCCTGTGGATACTTACAAAGATCAGTCGTCTAGTCTAACAGTCTAACATGCAGTAATGTACCTGTGTGTGAACACTGTGCTTCTCTTTACAGCTGGTTTCTACAGTATCTGGATATTTTTAGCTAAACTGAATTTACACCTTAAGGGTCCAATGATGCACTCCAAATAATTAATGGTTAAACACTCAAACTCTCTCACAAACACTCAAACACTCTGTCTCAAACTCGCACACACTAAAACAGATGATGTCTGTTTTTAACTCTGAAATGGTTTTTTTTTGTCTTTGTACAGATTAAATTGTAAACATACAAATACTGTTACAGAAGTGTTGATTCATTTTAACCAGTGGCGGATTAAGATACTCTGGTGCCCCTGGGCATTGACACCTAGAGTGCCCCCAAATAACCTAAAAAAAAAGACATAAAAATGAAATGTGCTTCATGTGATAATTTACATCAATTGTTATTATTATTATTATTAGTATTATAATTTTACTAAACTCAAAATTAATTCATATTTATAAACTTATCTGATAACAGAAGGATACATCAACATAAGTAATTTTAAGGTTAATTTAGCTGAAGTAGAAAAAATTCTTACAAAATTAGGTTACTGCTTTTTACAGTGTTCTCTGTTAAATTATAACTTGTGAACCCAACTGTTATAGGTATAATCTGCTGCAAGTATGCAGTAAAATTATACATTTTAGAATTAGTGAACCTATCTGTTACAGGTGTAATGTAATAACCATCAATTTCACTTCAAGAAAAGATATACATTCAAACAAAGCATGCTGCAAATATAATGAAAACAATCTTAACTAAATCTGGACAATTGAAAAATGACTCAAAACATGCCAAGGTCTAAGCCAGTCACAACCAACAGCCCACTAAAATCACATGTTTCTTAGATTTTAATATTGTAATGCAAACTGATTATTGACATCCTGAAAATCCAAACTGTTAATCACTTCAGATTATGGCCAACAAAAGGTCTTGTTTGCAATAGTAATAATATCTGTAACTACATAGTGTTTTGAGGTTTTGAACTAAAAATAAAATTTAAAAAATCACTTGTTTACACTCTGCCCCTTTCTTGTTTGCCAACGGCTGCAAAGTACAACGTGAAAGTGCACCTTCCTGTTCTCATCACACAGAATGAGTTGAGTGTTTGCGGTGTTTGAATTCATTGTGAGATCACAGGCATCTGAACAAGAAAAGAGAAACATCTATAACAATAACAAAATATTTGTGTGTGTGTATATACTGTTTTATGGTGTATACTCTTAAACACCTTCTACCTTATTTTGTTTATTCTCAGGTTAGGTAAAGTAAGTCAAATTCGTCCTAAACAATAAGTATATAAATCTCCATACTTACAATTCAGTTGAAAGACTGCTCCATGGTTTAGTTCAGCTCAATTTTTTACACAGCAAAGACTCACGGCAGGCTGGTTTCTTTTTGTACTGGTTATATGTATTTTTATTATTTCAAAAATCAATGAGTTTATACTAAATAACAAAATGAAATAAAACAAAACAAAGTTTAAATGAGTAGTTCACAAGTTTCACCTGCAGGTGTCAGGCTAGGACAATTGAACCAAGGAGAGGCTGTTTGGGGTATACTACGAAAAAGTTTTATGCACCCTGTATTTTAAGGAAGAACATTTATTTATTTACGATACATTATTCATTCACAAAGAAAATTGGTGTCCTTAAAGGTTGGATTTTTCCTAATTTTTTATATTAAGGCATTAAGTTCAGTTTCCAAAAGATGATTTTTTATTCCTCTTTTTAGTCAACTTTAGTATGGGTGTCTAAACTTATGCATAGCACTGTATATGAGGCATTAGTTATTACAGAATAAATTGCATACATTCCACTTACAAGGTTACAATTGTGGTTAATATCATATGAGGCATTATAACAGAATAAATTGCATATTCACTCAACAATACACACACACTTTCGTGGACCTGCAATCATCCTGATCTCTCCATGATGTCCACACTACAAACACACATTAATGTAGATATGCATTATGCACACATGTTCAGTATGTCAGTATTAGTATTTGACATAACTGAGTGTCTGCAGTAAGCAGTCCTTCAGTTTGCCAGAGAGCAGCTTGACCTCTAAATCTCATGGCTGATTGTTACTCTCATGGCTGATTGTTACCAGCTCTCTCAGATGTGAGGGGTTTGAACTCAGAGCTGAAGACACATAACCACAGCCTTCCTCTGTCACCATACAGCCGGACAACCTACAGAATAGAGCAGTGTATTGTTGTGAAGAAGAGAAAAGGGCATGTGGAGCTGTATCAGCTCCTGTTCAGCTCCAGCCTCATATCCCTACTTGTGTTGCTGAAGGACATCTACAGTAGCTTACAGTTTAAACATGGCCTCACTGACACACTGAAAACATATATAATTTCATTTAATGATTGTATTATGGAGTGAAAAACAGTAGATGATCTGTTAGTGTGGGGAGAAACAGCACAAGAACGTGACTTTTTATGCTGCCGTATTTTGACAAGTTCATATCCAATTTGTCAGAAGTGCTTCTTGAGAATGACACTGAATGGATCTGGGGATGTGAACAAGACAAAAGATTTCAAAAGCTTAAAAATCTGGTCTGATCCCATTCGTCTGACTTACGCTCTCTCTAGAGTTCAGGTGTCCTGTGTGTTTCTTTCCTATCAGCTCACTGATACCAAAAACTCCCTTAACTACAACAGTCACAGATGTTCCTCTACTGGACACATTTCTCTAGAGTTGATGCTGAAGTTCATGACAGATCATTGTGTTCATCACAACACAGCGGTCAAATGTGTGAAATGAACAGCATCTTTTCTCCAAAGCAATACAAGCACAAGCTTTGTTGTAGTCCAGACTTTAAAGTTAGGCATCTTTACAGATAATCATTTTAATAAATAGATAAAAACCTGTGCTGACAAACACTTGCAGTGCTGTGGATGTTTTCCAGGAGCTGCTGGAGGAGAAATGTGTGCAAAAGCAGAACAAAAGCTCCTGGAGACACAAACTGTGCTGCAACTACAGACTAAACCATGACGTGATGGAGCAATATGAGAAGAAATATTCCAGCTCTACGTGACGAATCTCACATTCTGCTTCTAAAGCATCAGAACGCTCAGCTGCTTTCATGGGAAGAGCATCACTGGACACTTCTTTTCTGCTCTTTGTTGAAATAATTTAGATACTCCAGCTGAATAATGTTTAATGGACAGATTTTGTCGAGCTTCGTTCAGGTGTCCTGATGTTGGAGGAAGGCTGAGACTGTTGTAGAGGACATGAAGCTCAGAGAACATATTCTTCACTGCCAAATATCTGTGCTTCAGCATTATTATACAACAAATCATATTTCAGCTGTCTTCTATCAGGACAAATAAAGGAAAGGATCATAAGGACACAGAAATAGAGCAAGTGACACAGAAGTGGCTCAACTTACCCACCATTAGGGGTATAGTATGTTGTCACTGGGGAATTTGGGTTTAAAATAAATATATGATATATATATATATATATATATATATATATATATATATATATATATATATTGTGCATTATCCCATGACAGTCTTACTTTACAGCACATTATTCAGAATGTCTATTCATTAAGAATATTTCCATGCACTGAAATATCCAAATGTTAAATTGACACAACAAAATAAAGTTAGAAAAAAGAGTTTTTATTAGATGAAGAGAATACTAAATGTTCCTCATTGCAGTTCACCAAACTTTGTGTGTTTGCAGAAGAATATAATCGTATGAAAAAAAGAGCTGAATTCTATCCTTTTTAATAAACTATAACATTTCATAGTTTATGGCTAATCTATAAAATGTAAAATCAGCAATTCACCAACAAGTATGAAATACAGTTTGACAAACATAAATATAAATGCTGGTATACATTTACTTTAACATTGAACTCGTTTTACCTTCCCTGTAGAACATTTACTTAGATGTGCAAAAACTTACATTTATTTCCCTGTACAACATTTACAATGTAAAGAGCAAAAAGAGCTAAGCAAAATTTAATTTATTTGTAATGTTACTATGAATGAATATTTAGAAAGGAGTATATTTTGTTAAGTTCTGATAAACCCATATCAGATCAAGAATCAGACCAATGTTCAAAAGTGGTAAAGCTTCTCTTCCTGAAGAACTGAGATGAATTCAGCTTTCACAGCATCACTGTGTTTGCGTATAATGTTACAGATCTTTCTCATGCTCTCCTGACTGGTTAAATTCTGTGTGATTTCTGAATATTGCTCTTCATGAATTAGTTCTTGCTGACACAGTTTATCTGCAATGATCCCAACATTTGTAACCCCCTGAATGAGATCTGGCCAATGGTCATCGAAATATCTTGCTTTATCTGCTACACTATTCAGACGCGGCTCGTCTCTCTTAGGATGAATCTGATCACTATTCAGGCGCGGCTCGTCTCTCTTAGGATGAATCAGATCGAGTTCATTTTTCTTAATCGTTGTAGTCCAGACAGGCTTCTGATCCTCTTCTCTTATAAGAGTCATTTGAAGATCATTCTCCAGATGGGTGTTGACCTTGAAGAAGTTTGGGGGAGTTTCTCTTCTGAGTGTGATCCCTTCTTCAGGATTGATAGTGGAGGCACCAGGAACGTCAAGAATGTGTGGCGTTTTCATCCGAAATGGCCTGCCAGGTCTGGGATGCCTGATGATGCATGATGAAAAGGATTTTTCAGTTTCCGCAACTTTTTTTCTTGCACAGTCATCAACTGGAAACAAGTAGAGATGTAGAATGAGAGGATCTCTAGAACACATGTAGAGAAGAAGATCGCAGTGTTCGTCCCATCCCATTATCCAACTTATAATTAATGTTGTAATAGAGAAGGATGGTTGGACAATCTTAGCATGGAATCGGGTCAACTGCACAGGTTCTGTGGTTATCCCCTCGTCTTTTACGGTGAGGACTTTCACAGCATCTTTGAGAGAGGGGTCAGACTCTCCTAAACAGGCGTAATGGGGCAGATGAACTTCCTCCAGTTTCCCTGAGATCACCGTCACGTCAATCACTGGACCGATCCGGTTGCACTGCAGCCTCTCCAGCTCTGCGTTGAGGAAGAGTCCGTCTACGGTACGGTACTGAAGGGTGACGACACAGTCACAGACCCATCGCATTCTGGTCCTGACACACTCGTAACGGCCTGGATCAGTGCTGACCCTGAACTTTGACCCTCCATCATCTGTACAGGCCGACGGCTCAATCTGAAGCCACTGATCAGAATCATCAGCTATATGGACACAAGACTGACAGTTCAGCAGCGGGTGAATATCGAGCCCAGAAGGTTTGGGCTGAGAGAACCTGTGAAGAACCAGAAGAAGGCAGAAGCAAAGAGTCAGCTGCTTTTATTAATCTCAGTTAATGTTAACATGAACTAACAATGAACAGTTGACTAACTAACGTTAACAAATACAGTTAATGCATTAAAGAATGTTAACTAATGGGACCTTATTGTAAAGTATTACCAACAATTCAAAACCAACAACATACAAACAGTTTACTATAAAAACTATTTGTCAGGCAGTTTGACAGAGAGAAAATATAAAGCTAGTATATAATGCTGCGACTGACACCTGTGATGTCACTCACCAATAACAAACAATCAAATATAACTATGAGAGTTTAATTCGCACTGCAGTAGATTTTAATTAGATAAGATTAATTATGTTACTAACCATGAAAATCTGAACTTAGATTTTCATATTATGATAAACTTTGTATTACACTTCCCATTTCTTATGTCTGATGGTGACTAACTTTCCATTCCAGATCTAACAATAAAACAGGATAACTTTTACTTCCTTTTATTTAGGATGTAGCCACCAGACGAACTTTCGATATGATCTAACCTTTTAACAAACTTTTGACTCAGTGTAACCTTGGTCGAATGGAACTTTGAAAATGGACTCAATGTCCTGTTTATTTTGACTGTATTGTGAAATGATTGACTGAAATATTAACCCCTTACAATGTTTTTTATATTTTGCTGATGCCACTAACAAAGGGTAATGAAAGGGGGGGGCTTGCTTTAAACAATTTAACCAATCATATTGATAGCGCATGACATGTTAGTCAGGATGATTCTATTTTGATGTGTCTGGCTTTACCCTATAAAGCCTGTTATATTACTCTGTTGGGCCGAGAATCTCTGAGTATTGCTCGAGAACTCCCGGCCGTTTGAATAAACCATCTGAGGGACATTTACTGAAGTCTGTCTCATTTGTTTTTTATGCTGCGCAGCAAAGAAGTTAGGTTAGTAGACTCGGCCAGTTGTCGACTGAAGACGCAAGAGCTGGAGTATAAAGGTTATTAAGTGTCGATTTGTAGACGCTCTGTGTCGATGAGTAGACGCAACAGTTTTTTTCTAGATAGTCAGATTTAGAAGAAATCCATTACAGTACATAATTGTCAAGTTATGTTTATGTTTAACTAGCCAACATGAACTCTATATTCTCCATCAATAAGCTCAAGCTGAATAATGTGTCAAGTCTTCTATAAATCAGTGTTTTTAACTGTGGATATTTTCACAGAGGTGGACAGATAAAGACCATCAGCAGTCTGGGGAGGACAGAAATGTTCATTATCAAACATAATAAATGAGTTTGACTATAAAGAACTGGACTGTTTTACTGCTTACAACACAACTGTCTAGTTAATTGTGCTTGATTGTAATTGAGGGAGTGCTGGAATAGATCAAGTAATACTGAGTGAATTTGACTATTTCTGTCTTATTCCTCGTCTGCAGGAATATAAATAGAAAAGAAGATCACACTACAGCTAGAAAATTACAGAAAAATAATAGCAAATTACAGTTTAGAGATCGTGTGTGATCAGGAGCTTTTGAGAAATACCAGTAAATCAGTCTAAAGCCCTATTCACAGAGACCTCACAACTCTGAAACTGAAGGAAAAAATAGATTTAGCTCTAAACTAACTAAAATGAAGAATAATTTGTTTATAGTTTCTGCACAGGAGAGACTCTGTGTTGTTTCAAAACAAAGAAAAAAAAAAAATAATAAAAAAAAAATAAATATATATATATATATATATATATTGGTACAGGCCAAAATACAGTATGTTGTGAAATATCAGCATATGGAGGATCAGCAAAAACCCAATATGGTGCATCTCTAGTGTTTAGTGATGTATGAAGAACAGATTTGGAACGGGATCAATGATGACATTAAGGTGTTGCCCTATATCTCCAACTTTAAAAAACAACTAAAAAATTATTATTTATCAACTTATATTTAATATATAACTGCTTTCTCATGGACCACTGGGATGTATGAGCATGAATGTATGTGTATGTAATGTATGTATGTCCTTGTGCGTTTTTCGTGTGTGCTCTGTTGTCATCTGCTGGTACCAGGTGGTGACCATGTATCTTTACCGTACCACTTTTCTCTTGTAAAATTACGGGCCCCCACCTATAAGCTTCTCTAGCTTCTTTGGGGGACCCATTCACTATACCTATTTGATTTTGTTCCAATGACTGCATTATTATACTTTTGGTATTTTGTGAATAAAAAATGAAATGAAATGAAAAAAACAGAGGATTGAACTATTATTCAGTCTGGAAAAATCCTTCACTAAGGACACAGTATATTTCACTCACCCGGTTGTGTGTGTATCACTGTTGTTTCTCTCAGGACGCTGTTTAATGTCACACAGAGACACTGAGGAGTTATAAACCCCAAATCCAGCATAGAGGGGTTCAGTGAATGTGGTGTTGAATGTGTGCAAGTGTGTGAGTGTGTGTGTGTCAGAGACACTGTAGAAGGACAGAGTGCCGGCCGACACGTCCACATACACTCCTGCTCTAGAGGATGAAGAGACGACAGGAATATCAGTTCTGTTATTATTGTGACATACAGAGAATCTGTCATCAGAGCAGAACAGACTCCAGGATTTGTCATTTAATCCAAACACACAGTCTTCACTCTCTCCTTTCCTGCTGATTCCTTTATATGTCACTGATATATCAGCATCTCCGCTCCATTCAGCCTCCCAGTAACAGCGTCCAGTCAGACTCTCTCCACACAGAACCTGAAGAGCATCATAAAATCTCTCTGGGTGATCAGGATACGGCTGATGCTCAGACACACACATTACTGTCCTGTTCTCATCAGACAGAATGAGTTGAGTGTTTGGTGTGTTTGGATCCAGTGTGAGATCACAGGCATCTGAACACAAGAAGAGAAACATTTCACTAAATGACACAAATCAACAATAAATCACTAAATGATTGTGTGTGTAGACCTACATTTGTGTAATCCTGCTGTCATTCTGAACTCTCCACAATGATCCACACTATAAAACACAAACATGATTCACATTCATTTCTAAAGGAAACATAATAAAGTGTGTGTGTGTGTGCGTGTGTATCATCCTCCCTTTGAACGCAAGAGTGTGTGTGTGTGCACGTGTGCATCATCCTCCCTCTGAACGCAAGAGTGAGTGAGTGTGTGTGTGTGTGTGTGTGTGTGTGCGTGTGTGTGTCTCATCTGAGCTGTGATTGGTCTGTCACCGCCTGTCAATGTCAGAATATTGACCAATCAAATCAAAGTAGGCTTTATGTTCACAGAAGCTGCTGAGCACCAATTCCAGTTAACGGTCAAAGTGCGAGTTAAGATCTAAACTACCAGTCAAAAGATTTGGATCTGTTGAAGATTTTATTATTTAGATAATAAGTAATTTAACTATACATTGTACACTATTATTTCCTTTCTGTCTGTGTGTGTGTGACTTTGGCTTGACTTTGGAACCTGAGAGCAGAATGTGTTGTTACAGCAGAGAATTCTATTTCAGTAATGTCACATGGTACAAAACTATTTCTCAAAATAATCTATAGAATGTATTACCATCTTTGGGACAAGGATGCAGGTATATATGTAGAAGCTGGACACTGCTTTACAGGGGTCTTTCTGCAGAAGGGCACTCGGCTTTGTTTGTTAATAAAGTCTAATATTTCTGGCATCAAAAATCTCTGAAGTCATTTCCCTGAAAATAATTAAACTACAACAGATCCGTATGATTTCTTAATGTTTTTAAAATGAGTCTCTTCTGTTCACCAACTGTGCATTTATTTAATTAAACATACCGACAACAACAACAAAAAAACAGTAATATTGTGAAATATTATTCCAGTGTAAATCAGCTGTTTTCTATGTGAATATATGTGATGCGATCTGGGAAAACCCGTCGGATGTCGCGTTGGGCCGTTTTCAGTAAATTCCAAAATAGTTTGAATGTCAGTTTTTTTGTCAAAATTGTTTTTTTATTAAATTATTATTCTATAACATCTTTTCTCTTATCTCTGAAAATATCTTGGCAAAATTCCCGTTTAGTGCAGAAAAACAGCGATTTATAGTGTCAAGCTGAAAATACTCTCTGTCTCTAATGCATTCTATGCGACCATTTTCTCTAACGCCCGGCAGAGGTGAAAAAAAAAACAATCGCCGTACATCCCATACACCGGTCCGTCTCTTAACACTACAAAGATAGTTTACCTATAAAATAAACCACATAACATGTACAGTGAAAGTGTATTAGTGCGCATTTCGCGCCCAATCCTGTTTAAACTATAACGTCACGCAGTTTTATAACAATCGCGAGATGGAGGAGAACAAGAGAACAACGGAGTCTGAAATAGCTGCTCACTTAAATGATCTCGCTCGCCTCAATCTGCTAATTCCTGGGGATGTCAGTGCCCTAAATGATGTCATAATGGACTATTTCACATCCAGAGATGTAGATGAAGGATCTGATGATGAAGTTACCGAAGAGGAGGAGTCCGATGAAGGTATGGTAACGTTATTATTTTCGTGCGCTGTGTTTGCTATTCTAAATGTAGGCTTCCAATAAACAAGTAACGTTAGTGCTATCTAAACATGCAGTGATCAAAAGTTCAGAGACTATGCCCAGTATAAACAACAGAAAACTTACTTCACTAACTTACTAAGTGGTTGCTGTCCTCTTCAGGACTAACTTACTGGTAGCTAGTCTCCTTGTGTAGTGATACAGTGCTCTTAGTGCTCCTTACAGAGCTTTCTTTTTCTTCTTGAATTTTGCCACGCACAATTTTCATATAAATGTGATTTTCATATTCAAACGCTGACAGCCTGAACTTAAACTTAAAAGTTACAGCTACGAACTGCGTCTGGTTCTCTTACGAGAGTACTCTCGTGTTGCATAAGCTAGCTTACGCTATGGGTAAAGTCATCTTTTCTCGAGGAGATATTGAAGCTGTTATGTATTATAAGTTGCTGAATATACTGTAATACACTCAGTGATTATTAATGTGCCTGCTAAGAGTTGATTCTGAACAAATACAAAACATACAGAGTTTCTTAACTCTGCGACATACGTAACCTAGTCTAGTTATTTTTATTATTATCACAAGTTTGTTGTTATAGGCCTACAAGTTTTAAAAGGTCTTAGGTGCACTGTCCAGGTGAAATAGGTGATGCATTGTCAGGGTTGATGTATTAGGAGTGCATGTCTGGTTTAGCCATTTTTAAAACATTTAATATAGTCTAACAGTTATTTATGTGTCCTTTCTTATTTCAGATGATGACCATCCTATTATTGAAGATGTAGCACAGGTATTACCACCAGCTGCAGTTCAAGATGATGATGAAGATGAAATTCAAGAGTCTGTATGTACTTGCAAACACAATGACGGTTATCCATGTTCAACGCGTTTTAAACAAGAGGAACTGCAGATGATTCGTTGCTGTTACCTGGAAATGACAAGGGAAGAGCTAGATATTGCCATTTTAGCCAAACTCTCGTGTGGAATGCATCTCTCCCAGCTGACATCCTGTTCGCGAAAAAAAGAACAGACATCTCGAAAGTCCCAAAGAACTGATTTCTTTCACCATGGCGAGAAAATATGCAGGGATACATTCAAATATCTTCACACCATTGGGCAGGACAAGCTAAATGTTCTTATTAAGCATTACAAGGAGCACGGTGTTACTCCGCACATCCATGGCAACAAAAAGCGTCAGCCTCTTAATGCACTTAAGAAAGATGACAATGTGTATGTTGCACATTTCATTTTTAACTATGCAGAAACTCATGGCATTCATCTTCCTGGGAGGGTACCAGGCTTTTGGAGAAGTGATTTGAAACTGCTCCCAACTAACTGCACAAAGGCAATGGTGTACTCCGATTACTGTGTGGCAGTTGCTGCGACAAACCGGCGTGTGGTCTCAGTTGTTACATTTTGTCGCATCTGGCGGGAGGTTGCACCATTTATTGTCACAATGCGGCCAGCAACTGACTTATGTTGGACATGCCAAAAGTATCAAAAAAATATCAGTGAGGCTGCCAATAGGTCTGATGCAGAGAAAGCAGAGCTGCATCGTCTGGCCACAGATCACCTAGAGAAAGCAAGAATAGAACGTTCATACTATCAGCAACTTTGTAAGGATTCAAAAGCAAACTTGCCTGCTGAGTTAGAGTTAGGTCCACACATTCCTGGTTCCTCTTTGAGGGGATGACACATTATAGCATGGACTTTGCACAACAGATTCACTACCAAAGCAATCCCCTACAACCAGGTCCAATGTATTCTAAAACACCGCGTAAATGTGGCGTTTTTGGTGTAGCATGTGAGGCCTTGCCAAAACAAGTCACTTTCCTGTTGGATGAAACGCAGCAGCTCGAGTTCTTACCAGAACCAGGAAGTATGACCATATTAGCCCTGTTCTGTCAACACTGCATTGGCTCCCTATTAAACATTGTGCAAATTTTAAAATATTGCTGATCACTTACAGAGCACTAAATTGTTTAGCTCCCCAGTACTTGAGCGAGCTCTTAACGCATTATAGTCCTTCAAGTCTATTGCGATCTCAAAAATCTGGCCAGTTGATAATACCTAGAATATCAAAATCAACTGCTGGCGGTAGATCCTTTTCCTATTTTGCACCTAAACTCTGGAACAGTCTTCCTAACATTGTCCGGGAAGCAGAAACACACTGTCAGTTTAAATCTAGACTAAAAACACATCTCTTTAACCTGGCATACACATAGAAGATTATACATTCCTATTATTCAAATCAGTTAAATGATTATTAGGCTGTATAAATTAGGTTAGCTGGAACCGGGAACACTTCCTATAACACACAATGTACTCATTACATCATAAGAAGAATGGCATATATGCTAATGTTAGTCTTACTGTTTATTCTGAGGTTTACTGTAATCAGCCAGATCCGGGCCGTATCCAGATCAGATGGTGGACCTGCGCCTAGACACGACCACAACGCATGATATAGTCAGCTGGATCTGGGCCGTATCCAGATCAGACGGAGGACCTGCGCCTAGACACGACCACAACACATCCCTGAAGTGTCAGCAGAGATTGTGCCAATTAGACTCTCCCCTGTGAAGGCCTCATTGACACAACAGCCATTGGCTCTGATCCTCAACAAACCAGTCTCCATACCGGCATGATGACTCCAATCATCAACCAGATGGAACTGGATAATATTCTGATTGTTCCAATCCAATCTAACTTCTGACCTATAATGCTGCCTGAATCATAATCATACACTGTTAGTTCACTGGCCAGAGGAGAACTGGCCCCCCGACTGAGCCTGGTTTCTCCCAAGGTTTTTTCTCCATTCGGCCCTGATGGAGTTTTGGTTCCTTGCCACTGTCACCTTTTTTCACCTTTGGTGCCATTGGCTTTTGGCTTGCTTAGTTGGGGACATCTCATTTAACATTTAATTTAGTATTCAACAATAATATTGATCTGCCTGCATTGACACCAGTATATTAGAACTGAACTGAGCTGGATGATGACATCAGGGTTTTCTCCAGAGCGGCTTTATATATATAAATTAACTAAATTAATACCTTTTTTACAACAAAAATGAAACATCATTGAACTTACTTAAGCTGGACTGTGATGCTATTTTCTTCTGGAAACAAACTTTGTTGCATTATTTTTCTGTTATCTCTGTAAAGCTGCTTTGAAACAATCTGTATTGTAAAAAGTGCTTAGAGTATAATCTTATAAAAAAAAAAAAATCATATTTCCATATGCACCAGCAGCCATATCACCGTGTAGCCCAAGACTGGTTGCCCACTGAAGCTAAGCAGGGCTGAGCCTGGTCAGTACCTGGATAGAAGACCTCCTGAGAAAATCAGGTTGCTGCTGGAGGTGTTAGTGTGGCCAGTAGGGGGCGCTCACCCTGTGGTCTGTGTGGGTCCTAATGCCCCAGTATAGTGACGGGGACACTATACTGTCAAAAGAGCACCGTCCTTTGGATGAGACGTTAAACCGAGGTCCTGACTCTCTGTGGTCATTAAAAATCCCATGGCACTTCTCGTAAAGAGTGGGGGTGTAACCCCGGTGTCCTGGCCACATTCCACCCTTGGCCCTTACCAATCATGGCCTCCTAAAAATCCTCATCCACTGAATTGGCTCACTCTCTCTCCTCTCCACCTATATCTGGTATGTGTTGAGCGCACTGGCACCGTTGTTCTGTGGCTGCCATTGCATGGATGCTGCACACTGGGGATGGTTTCCGGAGAGATTCCCTTATTTGATTTTAAAGCGCTTTGGGTCTACTGTAGTACAATATTAAAGGTATAGTTCATCCAAAAATTAAAATTCAGTCATCATTTACTCAACCTCTATGCTTCTATGCTGAATCAAATATTTCTTTCTGAAGCTACTTTTTGTAATGTCTATTTTGATGCTTTACACAATGACTTTAAATTATCTTTTGGGGGTAATTTCTCAGCCAAATTTGATGTGCGTGTAATTAATAAATTAGGTAATCGCCACATCATGTAATTAATTAGATTTTTAACTGCTTGACAGCCCTATTCAATATATTGGTAATACATACATTCTATGAGAGTTTATATTTCAAGTTTTGACTGTAAATGTCACGTCCATAACGCTGGAATTGCTCTACATCCGAATGAGAGTAAATGACTTGTGGTCAGATCACCTGAGGCAAATCTTAATACCAGCTGTAAACCGGGCCTCTTATTGTCCCACATACTTGAGTATCTGCAGTGAGCAGTTTGGATCCATCCGTTTGTCAGAGAGAAGCTTGACTCCTGATTCTCCTGGGTTATTGAAGCTCACATCCAGCTCTCTCAGGTGTGATGGGTTTAAACTCAGAGCTGAAGACACATAACCACAGCCTTCCTCTGTCACCATACAGCCAGACAACCTACAGACACACAGTCAGATCATCTACAAAAACACACATGACTGGCAGACTGTACATAGTCTCTCATATGTACTTATTTCAATTTCAGCCGACAAATATATACATTTATCAAGGCAGAAATTCTTCTTTACAATAAAACAAAAACATATACGTCAATCCAGAGCATTATAACCCATCATATGTCTGCCAATGGTCATGGAAATTAAATACTCAAGCTTATGCAGATGTTTTGTGTTTTCCTCATTTTGACAGCAACTATGTACAAGAACAAGGGGAGCTATTACTTATAATTCTCTTTAAAAAAACATTACCTTACAGTATTTTTTTTTTCCATATTGAACAAATGTATTCTATCTGGGTGCTTTTCAATCACACACACACACACACATATATATATATATATATATATATATATATATATATATATATATATATATATATATATATATATATAGTGTAATATGGCAATCCAATCATCAACTGTAAGTGGCTCTGGTTTTATCCCTTTCTTTGTAATTACTTTTTTACTGGCTGCCAGAAGAATTAACATCAGTTTCTTATCGATGTTATTCCACCCATCAAAAGAACTATTAGCCAGATATAAACATTCACACTTGAAAGGAATCATCACCTCGAAAACAGCTTCCAAATTTCCTTCAATCTCTTGCCAAAACTGGGTTAATTTCTGACACTCCCCAAAATATGATAATGGTTAGATTCCCTTTTCCCTCATAATCTCCAACAGCTAGCACCTGTCCCTTTGTATCTTTTCTGTGTTGATGTGGTAAATCTCTTATATATTCTTAAATACCTCAGAATCTGCAGCTTACAGTTTGGCCTCTTCAGTCCTTCAGAAATAATCTTAACTCCTGAATCCTGCAGGTCATTGTTCGTCAGGTCCAGCTCTCTCAGGTGTGAGGGGTTTGAACTCAGAGCTGAAGACACATAACCACAGCCTTCCTCTGTCACCATACAGAGAGACAACCTACAGACACACACAATCAGACCATCTACAAACACACACAACAACATTATGACCGGCAGACTGTAAATGATCTCTTATATGTTCTTAAATACCTCAGAATCTGAAGCTTACAGTTTGGCCTCTTCAGTCCTTCAGAAATAATCTTCACTCCTGAATCCTGCAGGTCATTGTTACTCAGATCCAGCTCTCTCAAGTGTGAGGGGTTTGAACTCAGAGCTGGAGACACATAACCACAGCCTTCCTCTGTCACCATACAGTGAGACAACCTACAGACACACACAGTCAGATCATCTACAAACACACATCAACATTATGACCGGCAGACTGTAAATTATCTCTCATATGTTCTTAAATACCTCAGTATCTGCAGCTGACAGTTTGGGCTTTTCAGTCCATCAGAAAGCATCTTCACTCCTGAATCCTGCAGGGCATTGTTACTCAGATCCAGATCTCTCAGGACACAGTTTGAGGATTGTAGAGCTGATGACACAATTTCACAATCCTGACCAGTGAGATTACAGCCAACAAGTCTAGAAGAGAGTAAATACAGCACAATAAGTTGGGGTTCAGGGTGCTTTTCTTTAAAGGGGCAGCAGTAGCACCTTAAAAACAAAAACAAAATAGATAAATATTTGGCAATACACAGATAAAATAAAGTCAAATATTGTAAAATATGTGGTTGTTGTGGAGAAGTAGTCCACATTGGTGGATGAACAGCTTGACACTCACTGACCATAGGGTTCCCTTGTCCATAGCATAGCCTAGTTATTCCAAACCAAAGTAGCATTTATAACAAAAAAAGTAAATATATACAAAATAAATAAATAAAAAAACTAAATTTCAAGTAGATAAAGGATATAATGGCAAGATATAATGTAGAATGAATCTGTTTCACATGGAGTTGGGCCGTGAAGTCAAAGACTGTCACTTTCGGCTCGGGCCACACCCCCAGGTGAAGTCACAGGTCCATCATCCCCAGAGGCCTTGAGTCTCCAACTTCAATCCCTAGATGGGGTCAACTCACAGTAACATTATATGAGATACTGAATTAGTCAAAATACACTGTACGTTCTACAGTGGTCAAATAGAAAAAGCCACAATTTAAAAATAGCATTTACATTTCAAAATGATCTCAGTCCACACTAGCGGTTTCCAAAAATTGTCTGTCTACACTAAATCATCTAAAAAGGCAAGGCAAGGCAAGGCAAGTTTATTTATATAACACATTTCATACACAATGGCAATTCAAAGTGCTTTACATAGAAGAAATTAAAATAATAAAAGAAATAAGAATAATTAAAACAGTTTAGAAAAATAAAATAAAATACAGTGCAAACAGTCGGACGAACAGCGGCACAGTGCTCATTCAGTAAATGCACAGCTAAACAGAAGTGTTTTGAGTCTGGATTTGAATGTGACTATTGTAGGAGCACGTCTGATTTCCTCTGGAAGCTGGTTCCAGCTGCGGCAGGCATAATAGCTAAAAGCGGACTCGCCATGCTTAGAGTGAACCCTTGGTATTTCTAGCTGATCCTAGTGATCTGAGTGATCTGTTGGGCTTATATTCAGTGAGCATATCTGCAATGTATTGAGGTCCTAGGCCATTGAATGATTTATATACCAGTAATAATACTTTAAAATCAATCCTAAATGTAACTGGGAGCCAGTGTAAAGACCTGAGGACTGGTGTGATGTGTTCATGTTTTCTGGTTCTGCTCAGAATCCTGGTGGCAGCGTTCTGTATGAGCTGCAACTGTCTTATGGTCTTTTTGGGAAGGCCAGTGAGGAGTCCATTACAATAATCCACCCTGCTGGTGATGAAAGCATGCACAAGTTTCTCTAAGTCTTGTCTGGAAACAAAGCATCTAATTCTTGCAATATTTTTCAGATGATAGTATGCTGATTTAGTTATTGCTTTGACATGACTACTGAAACTAAGGTCTGACTCTAGGGACACACCGAGATTCCTTACTTGATTTTTAGTTGTTTGACCCCTAGAGTGAAGGTATGCATTCACCTTGAGAACTTCATCTTTGTTTCCAAACGCAATGACTTCAGTTTTGTCTTTGTTTAACTGAAGAAAGTTTTGACACATCCAACTGTTGACTTCGTCAATGCATTGGCACAGGGAGTCAATGGGGCTGTAATCATTAGGCGATAGGGCTAAGTAGAGCTGTGTTTCGTCTGCATTGCTGTGGTAAGCAATTTGGTTCTTTCTCATTATTTGGCTCATTGGGAGCATATACAGGTTGAACAGGAGTGGTGCAAGAATTGAGCCTTTGAGGTACTCTGCATGTCATGGATGTCCACTCAGACTTATGGTCACCTATACTCACATAATAACCTCTCCCATCTAAGTATGACCTGAACCATTTTAGGACTATCCCAGAAAGCCCCACCCAGTTTTCCAGCCTGTCAAGTAGTATGTTATGATCAACAGTGTCAAATGCAGCACTGAGGTCGAGTAGTACCAGCACTGATAATTTGCCTGAATCAGTATTTAAGCGAATATCGTTTATTATCTTTATGAGCGCTGTCTCTGTGCTGTGGTGCGGTCGGAAACCAGATTGAAAATTGTCAAAGTATCCATTCAAGCTCAAGAATTTGTTCAGCTGATTGAAGACAACTTTTTCAATGATCTTGCCTATGAAAGGAAGATTTGAGATCGGTCTATAGTTGCTTAATATGGTCTTATCCAGATTGCTCTTTTTCAGGAGGGGCTTGACAACTGCAGTTTTCAGGGAGTTTGGAAAACTCCCAGAGAGAAGTGAGACATTTACCACTTCTAGGAGATCTGCCTCTAAACTGTTTAACACACTTTTGAAAAATGATGTGGGAAGTGTGTCAAGAGCGCAGGTTGATGTTTTAAGGTGCTGTACAGTTTCTTCCAAAATTTTGCCATTAATTTCTTTGAAATCAGACATAGTAACTACTTTCTCAGGTGGTTTGATCTGTCTGACCTCAGTGCAACTCAAGGATGTGCTGATCACCTTTCTGATATTATTGATTTTCTCAGAGAAGAAAGAAGCAAACTCACTACACTTGTTCTCTGAGAGCATTTCACTGGGAATCTGGCTTGGAGGGTTTGTCAGTCTCTCTACAGTAGCAAAAAGAGTGCGTGTGTTGTTTAAATTACTGTTTATAATATTTGGGAAGAAAGTCTGTCTTGCTTTGCCTAGTTCCATATTGAAAGCATGAAGGCTGTCTTTGTAGATGTTATAATGGACTACAAGTTTAGTCTTCCGCCACATGCGCTCTGCTTTTCTGCATTGTCTTTTCATATTTTGCACTGCTGTTGAGTTTCTCCAAGGTGCTTTTTGTCTGCCACTCTTCTTCCTGACTTTAACAGGAGCAATATCATCAATTATACCTTTAACTTTTGAGTTAAAAGAATCAAGGAGAAAATCAACAGAGTCAGCAGATATACTTGGTGTTAAGGATATAGCCTTCATAAATAGTACACTGGTGTTCTCATTTAAGCATCTCTTCTTGACAGACACAGATTTAGCTTCAAAGGCAGGAGAGATCAATATATCAAAGAAAATACAGAAATGATCAGACAGTGCTACATCCTTAATAACAATTAATGAAATGTTTAGACCCTTACTGATAAGTAAATCTAGAGTGTGTCCACGATTGTGTGTGGGTCCATGTACATGCTGAGTCAGATCAAAAGTTTTTAAAACACTTTTGATTTCTTTTGCCATATTGTTTTCTGCATTATCTATGTGAATGTTAAAATCTCCAGCAATGGCAAAACAGTCAAACTCTGAGGTAATTGCTGATAACAGTTCTGTAAAGTCCTCAGCAAAGGCTGGAGAGTATTTTGGAGGCCTGTAAATAATGATAAGTAAAATACGTGGAGCACCTTTCAACACAATACCCAGATATTCGAAAGAAGGGTAATTCCCAAATGATATTTGCTTACATTGATAGATTTCTTTAAAAAGAGCAGCTAGACCCCCACCTCTCTTAACAGCTCTGCAGACACTCATAAAAGTAAAGTTAGGAGGGGCTGTTTCATTGAGGACTGTTGCACTGCAGCTGTCTTCTAGCCAGGTTTCATTTAGAAGCATAAAATCCAGGTTGTTTGTGGTTATTAAATCGTTGACTAGAAGTGATTTATTTTTAAGTGAACGAATGTTTAAAAGTGCTAACTTAACAGTCTTACTTTTTGTCCCCACATCAATCTTACTTTGACGTGTAATAGGCACCAGATTAGTTAGGTTTGCTGCACGGCTATTGAAGGCCTTAGACTTTCTATCTTGTAATAGAGCAGCAATAGAGAAAGATACAGGCACACTGGGTTCCCGCTTGTTCTGTAAACATTTGAGAAAGTTACTGTTATCAGAGCGGGGACCCAAAACACATCACTGAGAGCTGGTATCAGTTGTTTTTGGTTCACCTCGAGCAGAAGGAGGATGGTGTGGGCCCTGGCGTTGTGGCAGAGGCCGAAGAGCTCTCACAGGAGGGGGAGGGCGAGCGGGGCCCGCAGGCTTTGGTGCGGGTGGTAATGGTGCCTGTCGTTTTTTGGTTGGTATCTGGGGGCTTGCAGCAAAAGAGTGGGATAGTCTGGTTCCAGCATACACCAGTTCTTCCATTTTCTGTGAGAAACACAGTAGTGGCGATGCTGGAGAGAGGGAGAAAGTGTCTGGTGAAAGGGGCTGTTGCTCTGGTGTTATAGGAGGCTGTGATATGCTGTCCTGGCTTCCCTGGCTGTTTTCCAGGAAGTCGTCCTTGGGTGCTGAATCTTCAAGTAGTTCTGATATGTCTCTCTGTGGGCAGGGCTCAGCTGAGATTGTGTCCGTGAGCAGAGGTTGTTGTGGCGGAGTGGTGTTATCATTGTCCTTGTGTGATATGTCAACCGCATGTCCATTTTGCTGCTGAAGTGAAGTCCCGTGGTCATTCATACTGTGTCCATGTGTGTGTGTGCCGTTCAGATTGAGTGGATTGGCACACACTGCAGAAGGATGATTGAGGGAGAAGTAGAAATTGTCCTTTAACACTCTTGAACCAAGTTTGTTTGGGTGATGGCCATCCCGATGAAAAAGTTGTCTCTGACTCCAGAAAAGATTGAAATTGTCAATGAAGTTTACTCCTTTTATATTGCAGGTTTTTTGCAGCCATGTATTTAGCCCAAGCAACCGTGAGAACCTGTTTGTTCCTCTTGCTGGGAGTGGTCCACTGATGAATGTTTGAACTTTCAGTCTTTTAAGTGTTTCAAAAAGTTCATGGAAATTCTTCTTAAGGAGTTCTGACTGCTCTTTATGAATATCATTCTTCCCCACATGTATGATGAGTCGATTTGCAGTCTTATGTTTCATCAGAATGTTCTGAAGTTCCCTGTTTACATCAGAAGTTGTTGCTTGTGGAAGGCAGCACGTAGTTGTATCCCTGCTGCTAATGTTTCTGATTATCGAGTCCCCCACTATCAGAGTCCTGGGCTCGGCTGCGCTCTGAGCTGAGTGCCGCTGTCTGCTCGACCTTGAGCGCCAGTTAGCATCAGTGTTAGCTACTGGCCCATTCAGTCTGTGTTCGATCATATTCATCACATTTGGGGATTCCTCATTTACATTCCTTAGTACTTCAAATCTGTTCTCAAGATGTATAGGCGGTGGTAGAAGACCAATGTTTGCAATCCTTGTCAGAGCTGTATCTGGGGTAGAGGATGCTACTGCGGCAATATGTGATGCTCGTGACAATCTGATGTCTCGAGTGCCTTTGGGTCTAGCTCCCTGTTTGTGCCATCGATTAGTAAGTCGATCGGCTTGTTTCTCTACCTGTCGAGGAGCACTAGTTCCATGGGACTCACCGGTATGCTGAGGGTGTCCATGACGAAGCTCTGTTGTGTGCTCCGTCTGGTTTGGTGGTCCCGTAAGTAACTTTGTTTCGAGAACTGCAATCCTTTGTAAAAGTCTGTGGCAGTTAGTGCAGCAAGTAGATTCTTGAACCTGAAGAGGCATTTTCTCTCTTATCCGTATGAATGTAGGCAGTTGTGTTTTCCATTCCCGGAATTTAAGCTGGTCGGGTAAAAGAATTCTGCGTTTTTGTAGTAATCCAAACTTTGTTGTCTGAGCACTGTGCTGTTTGCTGAAGTTAAAATTAGATGATAAAAGGAAATAAAATATAAAATATAGGAGATAAAATGTAAAAGCGATAGAGCAAAGCGCGGAGCAGTAAGCAAGAGCGTCCGAACAGTGCAAGAGCGTCCGAAAAGTGCTTAAAAAGGCTTAAACCTTTTACAGCACCAGCACAAAACGACATAAAAGCTCAATAATATGGTGCCAGATCAAAATGCAAATTATGACCATATTTCTTGCCCTACAAGATATTTTTCAACAGGGAAGAGCATGGAAGAGCAACACTTGGAAGAGCATCTTCAAAAAGCTGTTTTTGCTGAACAAAAACACTGTCTCAGTGTAGAGTAGAGACATTTGTTTTGAAATGTATACAGATTAATATGGTTGCAGCCTAAAACCGAAACATTTTTTAGAGAAAATGTTTTCACACTGATAGCAAAATATATATATTTGAGAGTTTTTTTCAAAGTATTTTAAGAGAGATTTTTTTTCTCAGAAATAATTTTTAAAAATTCAAATTTATATTTTTTTATGTTCTATGAGAAAATACTTTCTCTCAAAACTTTTTTTAGTCTCAAATATTATTATTTTTTGCTATTGGTATGAAAACTTTTCTCTCAAATATTTTTTTTCTCTCAGATCATTTATTTTCTCACATGTAATAAAGACACAATTCTCTCTCCATAGCTCTAAGGCTATCTTGGTATTGAAACATGCTTGTTCTCAAGGCTGTCTGGTTGCTATTGAAAACTGCTTGCTCTAAAAGCTGTTAGTGCTATTGAAAACATACTTGTTTTAAAGCTATTTAGCTAGTCGTTATTTGGAACATGCCTGTGTTTTAGGCTTATCTGGTGTCATTGCCAACATGCTTTGCTAAGATTATCCAGGTATCACTCTATTATTATATCCGATTATTACAACATGCTGTGTTAAAGTTACCACATGCTTGTGGCTAAAGCTATCTAGATATTGCTAACATACTTGTGTAAAATGCACAGTTCACCGCAGAGGTCTGTTATTCAACACTAACAACATCGTAGCTTGATGGTCCAGTGAAGGAGTGTGGAATCATGGGAGTTGTCATCTTCACCCCCACAGCCAATGGAATCAGTACGACGGGGGGCCGAATACATGTTCATGAATGAGGAAGCACACTACATTTCATTGCTTGGCTGCGCATTGCATCTGACTCAGAGCTACAGTGTGTATTCTTCTCCAAAAGGACTACACTCGTTTTAATATCCAAGTCCTATAGTTAAACAACATGCTTGTTGCATCAGTTTTGTTGCTGCTAGTCGGAGCTATTGCTGTAGGGTGTATGCTTCCCCTGCCAAACTACACTAGTTTTAGCAATAGTTCTGTGATTATACAACAAGCTTGTTGTATCAGTTTTGTTGCTTGTATCATCTTTTGAATGTTCTCCGGTTCCCGCCTCCTTCTTCCCACAACATCTAACTTTGCTACAGCATTCTATCAGTATCAATCGTGTTAGGGGTATTTAGAGAGAGAGAAGAATTTTTTGTTTTCATAAGAATACTTATATGTTATAAAACGGGACTAAATGCGCATTTGACTTTATTCTACTTTAAACCACTAGATAGCACAAAAATAGAGCTCAGCACTTTTCTTAACAACCACTTTTGATCCTTGAAGCAATCGCAACGCAAAGTTGATTCTGCACTAATATGATCTAGGTATATAGGGATGCTAATTAACCGGTTAACTGACAGTAAGAATTTTGTCAGTCATACAGATAGGAGTAGGATTGTCCGAAATTGCTAAGTATTTAAATTCATTTGTGTACACTCACAATAAAACTGAACACTGTGGCTTTGTAAAATAAATAAAACAAACAGGATGTGTTTTCTGCCGTCTCGGTTTCCTTCCCGTCAACTTGTTTGTGGAGCGCCTCACAAAAATGAACCAAACTCAGCAGAATACTGTCACACAGTTTTCTCTTTTCTTTTGTTAATCTGTTAATTATTTAAGTCAAATATATTTAGCATATTCTTTTTATACAGGCCTTTAGACTATGACTTTATGAAAACAAATTATTATTTTTATTTTATTTTATTTTAAAAGCAACTCCATTTTCCTTAAATCATCCTGTTGACCCCGGGTTTGAAAACCTGAGCTCTAGGGAATTGAGTTTGGCTCCCCTAGTATAAGTGAACCTCAGGGAATATAATAAACAATGTAAAAACTCCATGTCATGACCCCTGTAAAGATGTAAGTTGCATTATTAAAAAGGATTCTTTAGCTATTAATGATTAAACACTCACAGAGCTTTCCTGCAGTTGACCACAGCTGGTACCAGTCTTCTTCTACCCTCAGCTGATGTGTTGTATTTCTTGAGGTTCAGCTCATCCAGCGCCTCCTCTGAGATCTGAAGCATGTAGGAGATTGTTGAGCATTGAGACGGAGAGAGTTTCTCCTCTGAGTGTTTGTCTGATTTCACAAACTCCTGAATCTCTCTAGACAGAGTCTGATCTTTCACTTCCAGCAGACAGAGGAACATATTGATGGATTGATCAGCTGAGAGAGTATGAAAACCAAGTGGATCTTTGATCTTGTCTTTAATGTACTGAGTGGTTTCTCTGATGCTCTCTGAGCTGTTCTCTGTGTGTGTCAGTAGATCCTGTAAGAGTCTCTGATTGGACTCCAGTGAGACGCCCAGCAGGAACCGCAGGAACAGATCCAGCCGTCCATACTCACTCTCAAGGGCTTTATTTACTGCTGATATTAGTAGATTATACAGAGAGACTTCATCAGATCCATTTACAGAGTCGGAATCACTTTCTTCATCAAATCTGAATTCATCCAGAAGCTGCAAGCGTTCCTTGAGAAGATAGACTTTTTTAAATCGGTAAAATCTGAATTCAAGCAGTTGTTCCTTGTTCTTGATCACATGCGAGTAAAACACATAGAAAGCAGCGAGAAACTCCTGAACGCTCAGATGAATGAAGCTGTAGACTTTCCTCTGATGAATCACAGATTCCTCCTTAAAGATCTCAGTGCAAATCCCAGAATGCACTGAGGCGTCAGTGACGTCTATGCTGCTCTCAATCAGGTCCTCCTCATAGAACATCACATTGCCCTTCATCAGCTGATGGAAAGCCACTTCAGCAAGTTTCACAATCACTTCTCTGTTGGACTGCAGGAGTTTCTCTGGATCTCTCTCTTCATACTTCTGATTCCTCATGTTGATCTGAACCAGCAGGAAGTGGATGTACATTTCAGTCAGAGTTTGAGGGATTTCTGCACTCAGATCTTCTTCCAGGAGCTTCTGAAGCACAGTGGAGGAGATCCAGCAGAAGACGGGTATGTGACACATGATGTGGAGGCTTCTTGCTCTTCTGATGTGTGAGATGATTCTGCTGGCTTGATGCTCGTCACTGATTCTCTTCCTGAAATATTCCTCCTTCTGAGGATCATTGAATCCCTGAATCTCTGTCAGACGGTGGATGTATTTGGAGGGGATCTGATTGGCTGCTGCTGGTCTGGAGGTGATCCAGATGAGAGCCGAGGGGAGCAGATCTCCTATCATGAGCTTTGACATCAACACACCCACTGATGAAGTCTCAGTCACATCAGAAACTTCCTGAGCGTCTGAAAACCTCAGTGTGATTCTGCTTTCATCCAGACCATCAAAGATGAACACAACTTTACACTCTTCATAAATCTTTGAGTCCAGATTGTGAAGTTCAGGATGAAAGTCCAGCAGAAGTCTGTGAAGACTGTACTGATGATCTCGGATCAAGTTCAGCTCTCGAAATGGAAGCACAAACATGAAATCTACATCCTGATTGTCTTTTCCCTCGGCCCAGTCCAGAATGAACTTCTGCACAGAGACGGTTTTCCCGATTCCAGCGATGCCTTTAGTGAGAACAGTCTTGATCTGCTCTTTCTCCTCGCGTCCTGGTTCAGGAGAGGCTTTAAAGATGTCATTGCAGTAGATTGGAGTGTCTTGTGAGTGTTGTGTTCTGGCTGTTTTCTCCATCTGTAAAACCTCATGTTCTTCATTCACTCCTTCTCTCTCTCCCTCTATGATGTAGAGCTGTGTGTAGATCCTGTTCAGGAGGGTTTCACTCTCTTGCAGTTTCAGTCCCTCAAATAATCTCTCATACTTGTTCTTCATGCTGGTTTTGTGTCTGTGTTTGACTCTCTGTAGTTCATCATTCACTGGTTGAGGGGAATCCTGGTCTCCAGTCTGATCATCTCTATAAACTCTGCTGAGAAAAACAAAAGTGCACAGATTTAAGATCAAGAAAATTAAAATCTAAATCTACACAATCTTGTATTTTCTGTACAATTAATGTGTTTCATTTCAGGTCAACACTTTTTGCATTGCATAGCTCTCTGACAGATCCTGAGAAAGCACAAAGAAATAATTCTTCCTGTCTGCAGTTTCATTTATTTTAATTAGGGCTGCAATAACTAATTGATACAATGAATAATAATAGATAATGAAAATAATTGATGATGAATTTGATTATGGATTAGTCGCATCTGCACACTGTGCACAGAAACCATTAGCCAGTCTCGTCGTTTTATAGTAGTGAATAGCTATGGATAAAACGCATATGTAAATTAGCGGAGGACACAGAGATCTTCTGCAGGAACAGGTGCAGGACTCAAGTTGTCTGAAACATGAGAATGCTTTATGTTTTTAAGCTCTTCAAACAAAAACATAAGCATTTACCGCGCGGCTAGCACTGTTGTGCTCTGACAGATGTGTGTGCTGTTTATTACCTTAGAGACGTGTTTTTCTCAGCGCATAACTTACATTTTACAGCTACATCTTTATTTTTAAATGTTAGAAAGGATTTCCAACATTAGCGTATTTCCATTTGGCATAAACCGACAACATGAACAAGTGCAGATGTAAATAAACATGCATTTGGAATAAACTATAGTCTGAATAAAATATACATTTTGCTAAAATATTTCATATTATAAATTAGGTGTAGTTTTAAAGTTCTACATGTAACACAAGTAATCATATTTTTATGAAAGCAGGGATACTGTTGGAATAGCCTATTAATTCAATATAATTACTGTGTTCAGAGTGAATGTGTGTTTCTCATAGCCCACCTCATGCTTTTGTTTTTGTTTATTATCATTTTTAATTTAGACATTTCAACTTCTGCTTTTAGTGGTAAGCAATCAGTTGTTTTTTGTTTGGGAATGTAATGTTTATATTTTAACCTTTTTTGCACATATAATGTACAGCACAGCCTACAGAGATTCATTCACTTATTTCATATCCTTTAAATTATGCATTATTTTGAAGACAACATTGGGCAGGATGTGGAACAACATTTTTTTTAATTATGAATTTAAATTAAATTTTACAAAAAAAATACATCTTTAAGAATTCATATTCATTTTATATTTTTGACTATTCATCTAAATCATAAAAAAAGACAAATTATTCCATTATCAAAATAATCGTTAGTTGCAGCCCTATTGCAAATCTCATCTCTCTGTGTGAATTCAGTGTGTTTGTGACTCCTATAAAACAGTTAATTCACCACTACAGGTTTACACTCACCTGGGGTCAGAGGTCACTGCTTCATCACTGAGGTCAGAGGTCACTGCTTTATCACTGAGGTCAGAGGTCACTGCTTTATCACTGAGGTCAGAGGTCACTGCTTCATCACTGTCATCACTGGGGTCAGAGGTCACTGCTTTATCACTGGGGTCAGAGGTCACTGGTTCATCACTGGGGTCAGGAGGAGGAGTCATGGATCTGCCTCTCTTCACAGACACACAGCTGGGATCTGGAGATGAAGATCTCTTCCTCTTCACTATTTTCTCCATAATGAGAAACTGACTTCAGAAACTGTGCATGAAAAAATAGAACAAATCATACAGAACATTTAGATTATTGCAGTACAGTAAAATCAAATCTCAATACTACACACACATTGACATTCTAGAGATTTCTGTGCGTTCAGAAATCAGTAGCTGCAGCAGATTGTGGAGCATCCTTGTAAAGTGAGTGACATCACTGACAGCAGTTTATATCACACTAACTGATCTTCACATAGATGAAGAACTCTCTGAACGCTTCAACATTATGGAACAGAGACTCAAGACAAAAGGATATGACCCAGCAAGCAAAGTCAACTGTGATTACAAAGTGTTTGGTTTAATTTCTTTGACATGTTCTTTGTGTAGGCTGTGCGTAGCCACTAGGGGTGTAACGATACACAAAACTGACGGTTCGGTATGCCCCATGGTTTTGAAATCTCGGTTCGGTTCGGCTCGGTGGGGTGGGGGGATTAGAAAGCTAAAATTGCAGCTTCTTTTTTTTTTACAGTGGTTTAATGAACAAATTCTGTTTTTGTCTTTAAATTAATTCAATTACAATTAAACTTTTCGCAAGGATAAAAAAAAAAAAAAAAAAGATCTGCTAATGCTGTAAACTATATAGTGAGCCCACACATTACTATAACCTTAAAGGTTAACAACAGAGCCTAGACTTTTAGCCTAATTTCAGATACTATTTATTTTTAGATAGGGCTGCACGATTAATCGAAAAAAAATCACGATCTCGATTCAGACATAAATGCGATCTCATTTCTTAATAATGGCGATTCACTTCCGGGTATTTCCCTGCATTCAGATCACACTGCATTCACGCGTTATTGGTCACACTCACACAATAACAAAATAGGGTTGTGATGGCTGACCGACATCATGACACGGCAGTTAAGGTCACGTAATTTAATCTATTGTAGGGCTGCACGATTTGGGGAAAATGTCATATTGCGATAATTGAGGTCAATATTGCGAATGCAATATGCGATATAATAAACAAATGGTTTCATGAGTCAACTTACTTGGTTCTCAAGGAAAATAAATGCACACACAGATTAGTGATAATCTGCCTAAAAAAAAGTTCTTTAGTCAAGAGCAGTGAGTGTTTTTCTCTGTTCCCTTTGTTCTTTGATTAACTTTAGCGACAGATATAATTAGTGGCTACTGTGTACTGTCCCTTTAAGATCAGCCGCTGCTGTCAGAGACGCGGATCTCACTCGCGCCTCATTCTCTCACGAGTCACAACTCTTCACGTTCATCATAAGACTACTCTTATGAAGATACTCGACAAAAAGACATTTTGCCATAATTGTGCATGTTATTGTTCATTCAAGCTCGAAAGAGAGTATTCTGTATTCTGGCATGCTGTTTTGTGCGCACTCACAATATTAGCGCGAGTCTTTCTGTGTGTCACTGTCAGGACATTCACAGGCAGTGCGTTCTTTTTTGTCTTATCGTGCATGAATGGTTTAAAAGCATTTGCATGAATAAGAGCGGGATCATGTAACACTAGCCAAAGGATGCCAAAAATTAACAGACGCTGCGTTAATTCCGTTAACAGCGCTAATTTGTTTATTTAATATAAAATTGCAGCATTTTGCGTCATATAATCGCATAGGCTTGACATCGCGATTGCGATTGCGATATGATTAATCGTGCAGCACTAATCTATTGATTCGTGTACACTAGTGGTTGGGAACGGAACCTATGGCTCGCGAGCCATACCTGGCTCTTTGACAAAAATCATGTGGCTCGCAAGCTCTCTCACCCTTTACCAACAAACTAAAAAATAAATTAAGACACATCAACAAAGATCGGCTCTCTGCAGAAAAAGCAGCCAATTACAATTCCCTTGTTGTACAGCCTACCGAAGTTAATGAAAAGTGTATGATAATAATAATAATATTCAAGTTGTAGGCCTACCGGCAAAAGTGCGTGTTCAGTGCTGTTCGCGAGTGTCACGAGTCACCACAGAAATCAACTAACCGCTTACGTTTCTGTGGTAAATTCAATTGTAACCTACAGCTCCTGCACTGGATTCAAGCAGCTGCAGCTTGTTTAAGGTAATGGCGAAAACCATTTTAGAACAGCAGCGAAAATGTAAAAGTAGGTTATATAAACTTTAATATATCCTTATTGAAACGGGTGCTTTGCTGTGCTTTTACTTTCACTTTTGCCGCAGAGACTCTTTTATGTCCTATAAATGTGTCGTATTTTTGATAATCCGCGCAGATTTCAGTTGATGATTCTGTTTAAAGTTATTAAAAACAAAACGTGAATGAATGAGAAAGAAAAGAGCAGGATATGCATTATATTGAAATGAAATATTAAAAGCGCGATAAGTCGCGAAAGAGAACTGAATTATACTGACAGGATGCTGTGCGCGCGCTCCGAGCGCAACACGGACAAGCATAGTAGCCTTTGTCTCCGGTTGCGCGCCTAAACGGCCAAATAAACACAGAAATATTTCAAAATGCCAAGTCGAGTATTCCCGTAAACACAGTAGATGTAAGTACTATGTACATTCTGTGCCAAATGGAGCAAAAATCACAGGTTCTATTTAGTTATTTTTATTTATTATTGTATATGTTAATGTTCTCTTATGTTCAACAACATAAAGCTTTAAAATTATTCACTTTAAGGGGTCTAAAATAAAGAAAAGAGACAATTTTTTGTTACTCCTGCACTTTATTATACTGAATGTCCTGTTTTTTTTGTTGTTGTTGTTGTTGTTGTTTTTTTGTACTTAAGTGCAATACATTTTGGTTGAAAAAAAGAGAATCGTGCAAGAGAATTGTGATCTCAATTCCCATGGAGAAAAATCGTGATTCACATTTTAGCAAGAATCGTGCAGCCCTATTTTTAGATATAATAATCAACACTCAACACATTGTATGAAAACATGTAAACTGCACTTAACCCCCAGAGGTCGACAATCGCGCCGGCGCGATAGGCTCACTTTTTTTTTTATCAGTTCAAAAGAGATTCATTTTGCTCTGTTGACTTTGATATTACAAACAAGTTTCATACATCAATCGATTCTGTTAAATGTGTATTATTTTTGTGTATACTCACAATAAAAACAAAGTGTTGTGCTTTTTGCCAAATAAAGACAAATAAACACGAAGCGAGTTCTGCCTTCTCTCTGTCAGTGTAGTCCATTCTGAAACGCGTCCGAAAATGAACAATAACTCAGCGAATACTCAGTCAAACAGTCACACAGACACACAGGCATGAAGCTTGAATTCTCTTCTTTTAAATTAAGTAATTTATATAAAAAACAAATATTCTCAGTTCATGTAATCTGTAAGAATAGAGCGAGATGTCAGTCGTTCTCATCTCATCTAATTATTTTTAATGTGACTCCGCCCATGGAGAGCGCACGCTATTCAAACGCAAATGACTCTGAGGCAATCCTGCAAACCTGTGAACGCCCCCCATATCAGCTCGAGAAAACACAAGTTTAATCAGACCATTGTAGCCTACTTGTTTACACTGTCTCGCAGCGCTGTGAGGAATAATAATAATGGAAAATGTACCTCAGAAGTGCGGGTATTTCGAGGAGCAAGGATCTGACTGAGCTGAGGAATACTGTAGTAAGTTTTTTTTCCTTCTCAAGTGAATCGCGTTTCTGTGTGTGAATGAATGAACGGCAGAGATGCGCGCTCGCAAAAAGACAGTTTAAATTTAAATCGCGTTTCTGTGTGTGAATGAATGATGATGTTTTAGCAAACTATATTGCTATACTGAGATGAGTAAAAATCGACTGAAATATGTTGAAATAAAATGTAGGCTATTTGTTTAAGCAATGTATTAAACTGCAAATTAACATTTATATGCCCTAATATTTCATAAAAACAACGTTACAGTCAGGCGAAATATGAAAGACAACATTTTGTTGACTAGATTTGGGTACAGTTTTTACTGTAGAATATACTGCCACATCAAATAAGCTTTTGTTTAGCAATTTCTGCTCATATGTTTTATATATATATATATATATATATATATATATATATATATATATATATATATTAGTGGTGGGCCGTTATCGGCGTTAACGCAGCGAGACTCTTATCGCGCGATAAAAAAAACATCGCCGTTAATCTATTCCCCAAATTGGGTTGGGAGATGATGACGCAATCTACCCGCGGCCGCGAGGTAAACCTCGCATACGCATATTCGTCGTCATCTTAAGTAAACACGGCTGAAAGTGAAAGCTGCAACATCCATTATTTGGACTTGGTTCGGATATAAGCCGTCCGACAAACAGCAGCAAACTATAGACAGAGTGTGTGGGGTAACGGTTCGGTAAGTTAACACACGACTAATCCGTTCTACCACCTCAAATTCAAAACGAAACATGATATCACTGAATACCAGCGCGCGCGTATTATTCTCATTCCAATATATCTTAGTGGTGTAACGTTAACACATAATCTCTGTCTATGCCCGATTTTAAGATTCGTTGTTGTGTTTCTTTTTAACTGAAAAGACATCAGTTAGACAATATTATCACTTTAAATTTGGGGTTTCATAAGCTCAAAGCTATAATAAACATTAGACCTACTTAAGTCTCTGCAGCTAGTGTACTTAAATTTTATTTATCTGCAAAATTATGTTGTATACTTACAGTTTTGCACAATATATGTTCTCAAAACTACATATACCCTTTAAAAAAAATACATTTAGCAGTTGTTTAGCAGGGTCTGTGTAACCTGTTCTGAAATGGTTTTATTATAATATACTGTATATCGTTATCGCAAGAGGCTGCAATGTATATCACAGTATAGATTTTAGGCCATATCGCCCATCCCTAATTGATAGCCTATAGTAGGCTAGTTGATAATAACATAGGCCTACCTAATGTTGCCTATGGACGGTAACAGTATAGTAGTAATCTTTACAGTCTATGAGTAGAACAGCTTTCTCAAGCAGTCTGTGATGCATTTTGGAAACAGGAGATGAGCCCCTGGTCTAATGCGCCACCTGGCTTGAGAAACCCGTTCACAAAGACTTACTTTTATAGTCATTATTTGGGTAGCACACATATTCTGAATGCCTTCGGCAGAATTCAAATGAGCCATTTTAATCTAGATTAATTTCAAAATTAATCTAGATTAATCTAGATTAAAAAAATTAATCTATGCCCACCTCTAATATATATATATATATATATATATATATATATATATATATATATGTAAAATACTATTTTTGTCAAAAATAAAGTCATCTACTAAGATGTTAGCTGTTCCAATGTTGGCTATATTCAAACTAATGAATACATATGATAATAAGCCTATAATCATTTTTTTACAAAGTAGGAGTACACTTGAAATATTGTTGAAATTGTAATTATTGTTGTAATTGTAACCTTTTTTAATAAAATAGCAAAACATATTTACAAGATAGATGTAAGCAAAATCTTAAATGGTCAATATAAGTCTTCTTCTAAATATATCTTTTGTCCTTGCATTCATTCTTGGCTCAGTCAGTGTCACACCTGAATGAATGGCTCATTATGCAGAGTGGGTGGGACATTGTATTCTCAGGTGTAAACCACTCCTCGTTCATGCCCCCCTCGTATATTGGCTTTCCAAGCAAAACCTGTCTTACACAATTTAAATCAATGTATTGTTTTATGTGAACGATAAAGCAAGACTATTTTCACATAATTTTGAAGCCAGAACTCGAAGCGACAACATCCATTAGTCAAAAGTCTTGTGGACACATATTTAGTATGAGTTTTGTGGTCTTATTTCAGCAACTTTCATTTTTATTTTTTTCAATAACCACGCATAAACATTATTCTCTTAAAAATACAAACATCTACATACATGTTGCTCGCATATTATGGTAGCCCTGTTTGTGCTATATAGAGTGAATTTACACCTTTGCCATTATCATGTTTATAAATAACTGAAAAAAGCACAAATGTCAGGGCATGTCAGAACATCTCAAGGACCCCAAAAACAGCTTAGACCCCAGAGGGATAAGGCAGTTTTCTCATTAACTTATGTTTTCCACTCTAATTTGTTATTGAAATATAAATATTTACACAGTTGCTGTCATTTTCATGACAGATATTTAAAACATAGGCTACATTAAATAATCAAGATATCAATCATTAACATGTTAAGTAAAATATATTATATAGGCTAATATAGTGCATTTATTTAGTGCAAGAGTTCATTTAGGAACCAACAATCTGTGGGCACTGAATGACTTGCCTGAGGTAAATATAAGGCTATGTGACAAACTAAGACATTATATTGGCGTCTTTCCGCTGCTGAAACACTGATCGATTGATTACACAAGTTATGATGCCTTTCAGTAAGTATAATGTATCTTTTAACATACCTTCAGGTGTCCATTCATGTTTATTCTGTAACTGAGGAAGAGAATCGGGTTTACTCGCGCTCCACTCTGCCGCTTTAAATGAGGAGCTAGTACAGTGATCTGTCACGCCACATCAAAGAGCGCCAAAACGGCATTTATTGTTTGAATTTCGTGATCAAATAGACAGAATTTGAAAGATTACACCTTGCTTATTATCGAAAGTAACAAAATACGGAGCTTGCTATTATAGGGTGTTAATGGTGGTTAGGCTATAACGTTGTATTCGTTGTGTACACATAAGACATGAGGTCCATTGAGCCGGGGCTTGGCCGGCATATCGCCCAGCCCTAACGTATAGTGGGGGGTGTATAGTGTTTTTTCGGTTCGGTTTGAATATCGTTACACCCCTAGTAGCCACGATTTAGCTCGTAGTCAGACCGGCTGGCTATGGTCAACGTTTAACGGCTTGGCAATAGCCCTGATTTAGACCAGCGATTAGTATAGCCAAAATAGTTTAAATTGTTTACATGTTTTTCGCCCACACAGCTTCATGTTTGCTGTCACACATAACATTCATACACAATCTACGATATTATTTGAATGTCTTTCATTTTAAATAAAATAAAAATGCAATTACATTTCTCAACCGCAAGATGGCAACCGCCCTACTGAGACATGACTACTGGCAACGTGAGACTTGGTTAGAGATCACTGTTCTCGCGATCGCGCGATAAACATTTCCACCATTTTGAAACATAAACGAGACGGAGCATTGCATTCACTTATCTATCAGCCGAAGAGAACAGGTAAAAGACATTCCTACTTTTGTCTTGTAAGTATCTGTGTTTTCGTTTTGAAGTGCTCATTTTTTTTTTAATCTAAATTATTTGTTGTTGTTGGAATCGTGACATTTTAGTGGGTAACAGTGTAAAGTGAACTGTAACCCGTTTCCATGTGCCCTTAAACTCGAATTATCTGAATTCAAAGGGGTAAACATGAAACATGTGCAACCTATTATAATGTGTTATGAAAGCCACAAATATCTTTTACTCTTTTCTTTAGATCATTATGATATGAAAATAGGTCTTTTTAACTTGGCAAGTTTATTTGTATAGCACATTTCAACAGCAAGGCAATATAAAAATACAATATAAGAAAACAATTAAAAACACTTTAAAATACTTAAACAAAAACAAATAAAACTAAATAGTAAATGTTACAGTGCAGTGTAAGAAATTAATCATTTTTTCAATTAATAAAAGGTATTGAGGTATTTTATATAGAATAAAACCAATAATAATTTATTCACTGTTGAGAGTTAATAGAATAAATAACCCAAACTTTACAGTTACGTAACTTATACCTAGCTATACTTGTTGTTTAAAATATTTTGTCATTCTTTATATTTTCATTTTCTTAAGTTAATTTCCAATATTTTTTATTATAATCTTTATATATTTTTATTGTATTTATAATATTTTATTTTCATAATTGTATAATTAATAAGTGTCATAATTGTATATTTTTTCATTTGTTATTATCTTAAGTTGTTAATTTTTATATTGTTCTTAATAAAAGAGTTTTTTTTTTTTGGATGGATTGTCATGTATGTGTGTTATATTTGAGTAAACAGAATCATTAAGTTGTATTTTGTTGTCTATTATATGTAGTAATTCATTTGCTGTCTAATTGATGTCTAGTCTATTCTTGGGCTACGTTTAGACATCTATTAAATTTTCACTGACAGCCCAAAATTAGCCTTGTTTTAGCCTAGATGTCAGGGCTGTGTTTGGACGGCTATTAGACGTCTTTTAAATGCAAAATTGCTAACTGGGGAGTGAGAAACTGGTTTATTGAAACAAGTATTGGTGAGTACCAGTAGGTGACGATAATGGTGAATGTCTTTGAATAATGAGGATGAGGTATACCAACAGTCATTTTTCCAACACTCACAACTTGTGATATGACTCAAAAAGGGCTATTAGGGTCCAATGAAATTTATTACAATTGTTTTATTTTGCATCACATTAAAGGTCGAACATTATCAGATATGCTGGACCTGAATATTACGAATATACGTTCAGTGGGTTGGTATTCGATTTGAAAATTTGACAAATTTGTTTTTTTTGCACACCTGGCATCCCTCTCGAGATGGTTCTCATTCGCGCTTGAATATGTTCAACACTATAAAATCTGACGAAATACAATACTCTTTTTTTTACAATTATCTTATATAGCCTAGCCATTTTTAATAGGATGGACAGTTGAAGGAACCCAACCTCGTTATACTTAATAAATATATTTGCTTCTTCTTGGCCTACTAAAGTGTTCCTGCAACGGGAGTATTCTCTGGCTACAGCGCAGAACAGCAGAGTGTGTGTGGACAGAAGTGTGTGTGGACAGAAGAGCCTGAGCTTGTGTTTTGGGTTAAGCTGCTTTGACATTGTGGAAAATAGAATAATAGAAACAAAATGTATTAAACTTTTTACTCGTTATTATACAATCTAAATTAATCTTGTTTTTAATTTAACTTAATTTCGTTTTTATTTAAATTTCGTTTTTCTTTATTTATATTTCGTTTTTCTTTATTTAAATCTACCCTTAACTGTGTCAGTAATTTGTTAATCAGAAAATTAGTCAGTAGTCAGACTACCTTATTAAAAGTATTGCTTAAGTTAACAGACCTGTGTGTGTGTGTGTGTTACGTGTGTGTGTTACGTGCGAGTGTATTTGCTTTGTGTTGTTCATGGGGAAGATGCGCTTAATATCACTAGTGCAGTGTCCGTTCTCGGAGCATATAAGCCCTGCCCGCGTGAGGTGCGCCGCTTCCCGCTCGCGCTGTTCTGTAGTTTATTAAAAGTTTATAAATTCTGAACGTGTCGCGTCTCGCGTGTCCATCTATATTGCACCAAATGCGACACTGCACTCCCTTGTGAAGTCGATTGGATGAACGGTTCTCGAAATAATCAAAATGCAAACGGACAGACAGACACATAGAGAATAATGAACTTACCGTAATGGCATATTTATGTGTGTTTTAAAACTTCTGAAGGTAATTTTACATTTCCTCAGGATCTTCTTTGCTTTCGGTTTCTGCTCAAAGGTGTTTCCTCAGATTGCGCATGCGCAGAGGCCTCAGGTCAACAACAAATAAACTCCGCCCATCTCTCTCCTTCTTCATTTAGTGTTCTGGCGGGTTTAGTTCTGTCGTGAAGGAACTTAGCGCCTCCTACTGTATACTAGAGTGTGTGACATCATGACTTCCTCAATCTCTTAGCCTTGCTTTCATCTGTTATTCTTTATTTCTATTCATTCCATTTCCACTTACTTAAATTTTGAGTTATGATTTTTTTCAATAGATTTTTTTCTGAACTATTTTTTTGTAATTAATTTACACTCCACATCTTTTTCAATATACATCACATTTATCTGTGTTTGTTTTATTCATGAGAAATAGATTATTATAATCTAGTAAATGTGATGTCTTCTGTTTCTGAAGGGTTTCAGATTTATTGATTTATGAATATTGTAATATTCTTGGTTATAAACTGCACACAAAAATCTGATTAAATGTATTGGGAGAAATCTTTCGATAATAACCATATGATGGCAAAGCCTGAATAAATGTAGTCTCTGGGTGCTGTTTACAAAAAAGAACCATTTGTATTAATATCTTTATTGAATTTCTATAAGAATGTATTAACAGGATAAACATGATGTATAATCTGAAAGGAAACTGCTCTAATATTCTATTCTGAATATTTAAAAAAGAGCAGTGGCGTCTGCTGATTGGCTGATCTTCATTTCCTTTTCTCCAATGAGAATCCCTTTCAAGCTCAAAATATTGACAATCTGGACAACAAACCAAAACTAAACTTTAGTGAGCAGTTCCTGTTCGCATAAAGTGTCCTGGGGGCTGTTTCATAAACCAAGATTAAGCCAGGCTTATTTCGGTTAGTCAGGCTTATTTTTTGGTAGATTCGGTTTCATAAAGCAAACTTAAAATAGTTCAAACTCAGTTACCCTGGCAACCAGGGCCGTGCAGAGACCTCTGGAGGGGCAGGTGCTCAAAGTATAAAAGGGGGCACATGGAACAAGGCTTTAAATAGGGCTGTGATCAAAATACAGTAACAGGGTTTTTACAGCCTCAAAATGAGGCGGAGGTGGTAAAAATCCTAATAATGTATTTTAATAATAAGATAATGAAATTAGTATTTTTTTGTAGATCATCATATAGCCTAATGTGTTTCCCACATTATTTTTGTTGGTGGAGCTTGGTATCTCTAGGGGGGTCCGGGGGTATGCCCCCCCGTAAGAAAATTTTGTACATTTTAAAGATAAATTCATTAATTTGGTGCACTTTGAGTCACCCGAATCCACTGTTAAAAATAAATAATCCACCCGCAAAACCGCCCATATTCTTTGATTTAGATATCTGCATCTGATCATCACATTACAATTATTCAAATTCTCAGTGTTAAGCATGATAATATGGTAACATATCACACTGAAGTAGGCTGATTTAAAACGAACATTTATTTAAAATAAAAATTCTTCTTTTGGCAAAATTACATTTCCTTAATAGCCTAAACAGAGGCTTTTCTCCCTTCAAACTTAAATTGTCAATGTTTCATTACATCACTTTGAAAACACAAATTTTTTGTACCTTTTAAAAAGGGCATTTTTCCACTAATTTTATTAAATGTATGCTCCATCTTTCATTTCAAATTCTCAAATTTGATCAATATACTGTATTCAATTAAAATAATAAGACACTAGGCTGTTACCAATCAAATTAAATAATTAACATTGAAAAATTATAACTGTATTAATTTGGATTATTTTAAATATTTTTGAATATACAAATAAGGAATGTTGAAAAGAATGATACTTTATGAAACTAAACCGCCAGTAGGAGGCGGCAGGCGACCGTCTTAATGAGCGAGTCATTGAGTCATTCATTCAAACGATTCATTCAAACGGCTGATTTATTCAGAATGAGGCAGTTTATGAATGGGTAATTGAATCTTTGACTCAACCGATTCGTTCAAAATGCTGAATCATTCAGTAATGCAACAAGTGTTGCTGTGAGATGCAGGGACGTGCACAGACATTTTGAGGGGCAGGGGCTCAAGTGAAATAAAGGGCACTTCTCATAATTACGTTTTTTTTTTTTTTTTTTTTAAACAAAAAAGTATATTAACGCAACTCTAACTTCCTTTTTAAAAAATTAATTAAAAAAGTTAATTAATTTGATCTTCCTCAAACTCACAATTGTTTCATTTTCAAAAGATGTCTACAAAATAATCAGTTCACACAGAAACCATGGTCTCCTTAGTATTCACTAGGTTTATAGAGCAGCAAAGGAAACCATTCCACAATGTGCATGTTTTGAAAACATTTTCTATGCTACTAGTTTCAAATATATATTTATTAATTGTTTAAATACTTTTTGTTTCACAAGCAAAATGATTTTTTAGCTTCACACAACCAAGCATCAGAATACTGAATTGCCTTAATGTTTTAATCAAATACATTAATATTATTATTGCTATGCATGTACACACATACACACACACACATACACAATAACTGATGGTGACTGACATGGACTTAGTTTCACATTTGAGGAGCAGGGAGGACTATCATCAAATAAAACCTTCAAAATCCACATTTAGATGGAGTTTGTTTTAAACCTACTACCGGTACACTCTTAAAAATATTCTGTGGCTTAGTAAATATTACAGAAATATTTAACTTTATTAACTTAATAAAATCTCTGAAACTCTTACTTGATTGTTTGAATTAAACTTACAAAAATAATTGAGTAAAAATTCAATAAAAGCCAATGTCATGTATGTATTTGTGGTTGTATGGAATACTATTTTATAAAGGTTTAGAGGAAATAAAAAAAAGTTAAATTACTCATAAATAAAAAGTTAATTTATAAATATTGTTATTTTTAATGTTTAATGTTAACTTATTTCTACTCAGTTTTATTTATTAATGTACCAGATGCAGTTACACAGATTTACTACATTTTTTAGAGTGTATTCTCCATCTGTTTGCATCTGTAGATTTCTTCTAAATTCACCATTTTAGATTTCTAAATTTCAGGGGGAAAGACTCTTGATGTAAGTCTGGGGACTGGGGACGTTCTGTATGCAAATTAGGCATCAACTAGTTAAAATGCGCACATTTGCATCTAATTGACAGGGCAATGCAGGTAAATAGGATAAACAAAATAACTAAAGCATATCACCTGGCACTGTCAGAAATAGGGGTACAGCAGGAGTCCATTTCTGTCCCCCAAGGTACATATATGTCCCCAAGCATTAAAAAGTACAAATAAATACCGTTTCTTTTAAAGGTTACGGTACAATATCAAAAGACAGCCCCTGCTAAGTAATTTTTTTTTTTTTTTTAAGGTTTTAATGATACCTTAATCATTTAAGGTATATTTTAACTTATCACTATATTTGAGTAGCCTTGAAATAAAGGAAATACAAATTTTGTAAGTCAATTTACTGATATTAAATACTGATAAATATTAAACAGCAAAAACTCCAGTGTTAAATGAACTCTCTGGGAGTTTATTTGGCTCCAGACACAAGAGTGTTAAAGTGTTAAAATATGAATGTTAAATTAACAATCAAGATTGTTAAAGTTAATGATCTAATTAAGTGATTAATTGAGTGATGATTGACCATTATTGAAGACACCTGATGTTAACAAGCAGAATCACTGAAGGAGAAAATCACATTTTTTAAGACACCATTATAGTGATCAGTGTTTGCTTTAGTTGGGCTCTTGACCCGTAAACTGTTAACATTAGGTTTTGCTTGGTTGTTGTATCTGAGTTATAACTCTCAGATGAACAAAGAGAAAAGTTGATCAGGTGGTGTTGGTTATGTTTTGACATAATCATAAATTGCTTGAATCACTGAACTCATTTAAAGTCTAATCTAATCTAAATGTTTATTGTTGATTACACAGCGTCACTGTGATTCTACAGCATCACTGTGATTCTACAGCATAAGATCCAGAAGTTTTGAAATAATCTAAAGGATTTCTTAAAAGTTGTTCTGATAAAAACAAATCTTTCTTTTAGGCACACACAGACATCAAGATTCAGTGTATGAATCTCAACAATGGTGACAAAAAGAATATTCAATTAGGGAAAGGAAATAACATAGACAATTCAGATCATAATTTATTCATACCGCAATGCATGATGGGAGCCATGAATGAGTTTTGATTGGTGGCAGCCACTGCAACATGCTTTATTATTGTCACCATTGTTGAGATTCACAGGCTGATTATTGATGTCAGTGTGTCTACATAAAGGACTTTTCAAAGTCTTTTGATCAGAACAACTTTTACGAATATTTAGATTATATTGAAAATGCTGAAAATCTTTTGCTGTAGAATCACAGTGATGCCGTAATCAACAATACACATTTAAGTCTGAGATTAGACTTTAAATGAGTTCAGTGATTCAGGTCAAATTATGATGATGTCAAAACATAACCAACACCACCTGATCAACTTTTATCTTTGTTCATCTGGCAGCTATAACTCAGATACAACAGCCAAACAAAATCTAAAGTTAATGATTTAAGGGCCAAGAGCCCAACTAAAGCAAACACTGATCTCCATAACGGTGTCTTAAAAAAATATATTTTCTTCTTCAGTGATTCTGCTTGTTAACATCAGGTGTCTTCAATAATGCTCCATCATCACTCAATGAATCACTTAATTATCTCATTAACTTTAACACTCTTGAGTCTGGAGTCATATAAACTCCCAGGAGAGTTCAATTAACACTGGAGTGTTTGCTGTTGGACCTCAAGGTATGTATCTCCTTGATCATATGTAACTTTTTGAGGATCAAAAAGCATTAAAAGTTACATATATGTACCGTTTCCTTTAAGGTTAAGGTATATTGTACCCTTGAGGGTACAGCCCCAGTGACAAGCCATTGTACCCCTAAAGGTACAATTATGTACTTTATTTTCTGAGAGTGTATGTAGAGCCAGCCCTGATTGGCTGTTTGAATCTCAATTTAAAAGAACGTCCAGATCACGGTCTTTCTTTCTTTTGGCCATCGGTGGAGAAGAAGTCATAGCACGGTTACTCATGGTTCTTACAGGGCTTTCAACCGAGGTGGTCCTTCAGAAAACATCAGAAGCAGGCATAGAAGTAACCGGCGTCGAGATGAAAGGACATGAAATGGACTTTCAGGCAAATGACACTTACTCAGATGATAATAATTTATGTCACAGCTAGACATTAAGTTTAAAATGAAATGTTGGAAAATGTGAAAATGAAAAGTATTTAATACATTTTTATTTTACTTCTGCTTGTGTGTGAAATATATCTCATTATAGTCAACGATTGTACCCTGTCAAAGCCAATTTTGTACCATTTTTGAAGGGTCCATTTTTGTACTGTTAAATAAAGGTACAAAATTGTCACCACAGGTACAAGACTGGTCTCTTAAGGTACAAATCACAAGGGTACAAATATGTACCCTATGCCAAGGGTACAATATTGTACCCTTGAGGGTACAGCCCCAGTGACAAGCCATTGTACCCCTAAAGGTACAATTATGTACTTTATTTTCTGAGAGTGGGTGGTGATATATGCTTATTTTATTACTAACTTATTTTATTACATGGCTTGGTTGAATTCCAATGTAGAATGCGGTCTGTTATTTCTTGATAACAGACCGCTGTGCGGAGTATAACAGACCGTTGCCATGAAAAACAGAGCGTTGCTATGGACTCTAACCGTAGAGACGGAGCGTACTATTTTCTTTAGCGGAAGCAATACAATCGGGTTTTAATCGGGAGAGAGAGAGAGAGAGGGAGCGCTTCAGAACTCCTGCCCTGATATTTAGATATACTATTCTTCAATAAATATATTTGTTTGACAGGGAAGCTGTGCGCAAAAAGGAATATATATTATTTTTCAAAAAAAAAAAAAAAAAAAACACCCCAGAAAAAAGGGCACTTTCTCTCCAGGAATAAAAAGGGCAGGTGCTCAAGCCCCCTTTGATGTCTATGTGTGCACGTGCCTGCTCAGAGCCTAGGCTGCCTACAGAGACGCGTTGTTACCTATTGAACACAGTCGCGTCCAAATGATCTGAGGGCGTGGGCGGGTATAGATATATACACTAGATGTCGCCTTGGCTACGGTTTCGTTCCAATGAACTGCAGTAGCCAAGGCGACGTCTAGTGTATATATCTATACCCGCCCACGCCCTCAGATCATTTGGACGCGACTGTGTTCAATAGGTAACAACGCGTCTCTGTAGGCAGCCTAGGCTCTGAGATCTGCACACAAAAACAGTTGGTTTCACCAACCACTCAAAACCAAAACAAATAGTGTTCCAACCAATCACCGACAGGGGGAGGGTGTTGTGAGGTTTTGTGCTCGTGCACGGCTGCACGCGAAGTCGGAGCTGAAGAAGAAGCTGGCCTAAAACCTCACAACACCCTCCCCCTGTCGGTGATTGGTTGGAACACTATTTGTTTTGGTTTTGAGTGGTTGGTGAAACCAATTGTTTTTGTGTGCAGATCTCAGAGCCTAGGCTGCCTACAGGGGCGGGTAGCTAGTGGATCGTTAGGAAAGATTAGATGAATGTGATAAAAAAAAAATTGGGGCCTGAAATCACTGATACAACCTTTAACTTCATTCTGAGAAAATCTCTGGTATAAATAGATCAGGCTCAGTATAGCCTAATTATAGACTCTTAAATTTTAGTTTGAATTGATATATTTAATGAAAGTATGCTAGATTAATTGTCATTAGCAATGGCCAATGTTGTTTAAAAAAGATACACAAAAAAAGTCAAACCACATGTCATAGTGTCTGTTGTTGATAAGCCCCTTCAGACAAAACAGTGAGTAAATGCTTGTCCAGTTTTTCCACTGATCTGCTGTAAATCCTGTAAAGCCAGATGAAATCCGTAAGGGAATTCTTCCAACCTTGTGAGGTACTTTGATGTTTTCCACTCTAGCTTAAGTTCATCAAGGCTTTTTGTTGTTAAAATTCCTAGTTCTGTCCACAATCTGAATACATGTCTTGCCGTACCAAGGAGAAGGTTGTGCATTGGATCTATGAAGACAAATCTGATGGCATCATAGTAACTCAAGCGGAAAAGTTCTGACCATCTAGCTCCATACTTTCGTTCAATTCATTTCTGTTCTGCCTTCGTCCTTGCCTGTTTGGATAATCCAGCATAGTGTGTGTGGTGGTGTGGCATTTTCCAGCATTTGACGTGTGTGGTGGTGTGGCGCAATGGATAAGACACATGCCTTTGGTGTGAGAGACCCGGGTTCGAATCCACTGTGAGACACCAATGTGTCCCTGAGCAAGACACTTAACCCCTAGTTGCTCCAGAGGCGTGCGACCTCTGACATATATAGCAATTGTAAGTCGCTTTGGATAAAAGCGTCAGCTAAATGAATAAATGTAAATGTAAATGTGTGGCTCCCACGAAGACCGCTCACATCCTGAGTAGTCCATTTGTTCAACAAATTCTTTCTTGCTGAACAGCTTCAAACACTTGTGGCATCCTGCAAATGTAAGTTAAATGCAATATGTTACACACACATATTTATATCTGAGCATTCAATGAAACAGACCAACTGCTATCCATTAAAAAATAAACAATGTAAACATTTACATATTGATTTTACTGATTCAATGATCAATATCAATGTGTATTAATTATAGCAAAGAATGTCTGAATATTTAAATTACCTCTGTATGCTCCATGTCCAACAAAGCCTCCACATTTAGGAGTTGCGGGGATATCTGATGAAAGACAAAGTAGAGCTGCTCTGTAAACCTGATGTCCTAAAAAAAGAGATGTCTTCCAGAATCAGGCCATGCCAAAGTTCCTGAAGCTCATCAACCAGGGCTCTAAGAAAGCATTCATGTTTAGTGATGGCTCTTTTGGTCCAGGCATTAGTCCAACGAGAATCATATTTTCTTCCTTAAAACGCTCTTCACGAGGTAGATTCAAAACGACCAAGTAGACGGCTCCATCTGAATAAGGTGCATCTTTGAAAGGTTGGAAGGTTATAGCTCATAACTCTCTGTAATCTCTGGGCAAAACTCGCTAGAATCTGGTCATCAGTGTTCAGTAACAGATTGGACACCAGTTTTCAATAAGAAGCGGATCCTTGTTGTGTTTTATGATCAGAGTAATCCCGCCTGTGTTAATCTAGGAGAAGAGATGTTCTCACAATAATAAACTGAAGGGTTCAGAGAACGCCTTATAAAACTCTGCTGTAATACCAGCATTACCTGGAGACTCGCTGATTTAAGATGATTCATGGAAACAACCATTTACACTATCCAGACTCAAAATGAGGTGCCCAGAGGTATATAACAACTTACAGAAATTATAGCAATAATTATTAGTTGTCTTGGGTCGTCCGTGATGAAACATCAGCATTGAGTTCAGAAATGCTGTAATAACGGGCGTTAGACTTCTCTAACCTGAAGAATCATGCAGAGTTTTGTTCATCTTGATCTGATCGCACAGAATCGCCTTCAGCTTTACATCTGTAAATATCATCAAGCTGGTTTTGTCATTTATGAAGCAACAGTTTGATCATCTGAGAGATTTCCAGGGGTCTGTGATTATAAGAGCTGAAGTTTCATTAATTACTGCCTTTTCCTCAGTTTTACTCACTTAGTTTCTCATGAAAGTTTCCCTCAGAAAAGCTCCTGTCAGACTCCCTTTGCGAGCGCTGAGTGATCGATGTTTAACGGTTTTGTCTCCATTCACTGAAATAAAGAGCAGCACAGACACCATTAATAACTGAGAGAATGAAAAACACTAATGCCTCATAATCCAAGAAAGACTAAAGGCGAGTCTGAAACTACAGTCTCTACTGAGAATCAAAGCTTGTTGAGATTGAAACAAACACTCGCTGATATCTGAGGTCTTCCTTCCAGATGATTCTGTCTAATCTGAGGAGGATTCATTACCATCAGAAATATTTCACACACTTCAGTCTGTCATATCGACCCTGAACACCTTCTGTGTGTCTTTGATTATAAACACACACACATATGATCTTTGTCATGTTCATGATAGAGATATTTCAGTGTGAGCTGAGGCACAGAGGCTGGTGTGTGTGTGTGTGTGTGTGTGTGTGTGTGTGTCATATAAAGCTGTTGTGCTCGTGGAGATCTAATAAAGGATAAAACACCATCATTTCAGAAGAAGATGTTGTGGTGATGAAGGCAGCAGATTGAGCTCTGAAGCTCCTGAAAGACTGGAATTACACCGTGATCATCTGTGTTTAACAGCGATACTGTGAGTGTGTGTACCGGCGCTGATCTGCACAATTCATTTAGTGTCAGACAGTGTGTGGAGAAATAAAGCACACTATCAGGAGATCGTCTGTGTGTTTCATTCTGCTGATCTCTCGTCACATTCATGATCATTCATACTGTCATCAGTTCACATCAATCATTCTCCTTACTCCAAATAAATGTTCACTTAAATACAATGGGTCTCATTCATAAAACACGAGCAGAACGAATTTTTGTGTAAATCGTGTGTAAAGTGGTTCTGGCGTAAATTTTCGGATTCATTAAAATGTTCGTATTTCCCAAATGTTAGTTGGTACGAAAGAAATCTACACCTGGTCCCAGCCACGCGTAAATAGTGCGTTTAACATCCGAACGTTTTGCTCATTAATGGCTGCCTTTTAATTCACCGTAATCGGGTAGCTACATATTTACACAGCATTTTGAAAAAATATTATATAATTACATACGGTTTTTCTTTTTACTTTTATTACGAGAGCCAGTAATAGCATCTGCAAACGGAACACAAGTCCGCAATTCTTTTATTTTTATTTATTTATTATATTCAAGCTGTTTATTTTTTTATTTTTTTATTTTTTTTACAAGTCCGCAAGTTACAAGTGTTGCAGTCAAGCTTCATGTCGAACCATTTTCTTTTCACTTCTAGGACTGTTCGATTAACAAGGCAAGGCAAGGCAAGTTTATTTATATAGCACATTTCATACACAATGGCAATTCAAAGTGCTTTACATAGAAGACAGATGAAACTCCATTAACTGCATCTGTAATATGCTGCCAAGCATTTTTACCTAAAGCATTTAGGTATTACCTAAAAAATCTTTTTTTTTTTTAGGAGCTGATACGCCACTATGTACGCTTGAAAATAAAATGTGGCGTTTTGAATGAACTTCTGATAATAAAACTTCAATTTCTGCATCTGAGAAATTTCTCTTCTTCATTCGCTTTTGAGAAGACATGTTGAAATCCTTCGTTTCGTGTCATAATATGATGCCCATATATAGTTGTCAGTCGGATTTAATGGGCGGGATTTATGGTAATTAAGAATGAGCGTGCACGCGCGCCCCATTTACGACTGATGGGAATTCATTAACCCACACACACATTTCACTATCAAATCTGACGTTTACGAAGTATTTGTGAATCAGGAGAAGAATTTTCGGAAATGTCTCTTTACGCGCAAATCACTCACATATTTACTCGTATATTTACGAATGTTTTTAATGAATGAGACCCAATGATGAAGAAACTGGTGTAGAGCCAAATGTATTTACAGTCCAACGTCACAAACCTTCACTGGGTGCGTAAATCCAGCCCAAAAAGTCCTAAAGTAGGAAAAGGATCCGCACACGTCGAATAGGACAAAGACTCTCCAACTGTTGGTTTATTATACGCTTCAATAGAGGACGCTGGCGCGCCGCTTCCCGCTCGCGCTGTTCTGTAGTTTATTAAAAGTTTATTCATTCTGAACGTGTCGCGTCTCGCGTGTCTATCTATATTGCACCACATGCGACGCTGTGCAATCGATTGGATGAACGGTTCTCAAAATAATCAAAATGCAAACGGACAGACAGACACATTGAGAACAATGAACTTACCGTAATGAGATATTTATGTCTGTTTTAAAACTTCTGAAGGTGATTTTACATTTCCTCAGGAGGATGATCTTTGCTTTCGGTTTCTGCTCAAAGGTGTTTCCTCAGATTGCGCATGCGCAGAGGCATGTTTAGTGTTCTGGCGGGTTTAGTTCTGTCGTGAAGGATGTTTAGCGCCTACTGTATACTGGAGTGTGTGACATCATGACTTCCTCAATCTCTAAGCCTTGATTTCATCTGTTATTCTTTATTTCTATTCATTCCTTTCCACTTACTTCCATTTTAAGTTATGATTTCTCTCAATTTAATTATTTCTGAAACATTTTTTAATTAATTTACACTCCACATCTCTTTCAATATACATCACATTTATCTGTGTTTGTTTTATTCATGAGAAATTGATTATTATAATCGAATAAATGTGATGTCTTCTGTTTCTGAAGGGTTTCAGTTTTATTGATTTATGAATATTGTAATATTCTTGGTAATAAACTGCACACAAAAATCTGATTAAATGTATTGGGAGAAATCTTTCGATAATAACCATATGATGGCAAAGCCTAAATAAATGTACTATAGTCTCTGGGTGCTGTTTACAAAAAAAGAACAATTTGTATTAATATCTTTATTGAATTTCTATAAGAATGTATTAACAGGATAAACATGATGTATAATCTGAAAGGAAACTGCTCTTATCTTCTATTCTGAATATTTAAAAAAGAGCAGTGGCGTCTGCTGATTGGCTGATCTTTATTTCCTTTTCTCCAATGAGAATCCCTTTCAAGCTCAAAATATTGAGAATCTGGACAACAAACCAAAACTAAACTTTAGTGAGCAGTTCCTGTTCGCACAAAGTGTCCTGATCGCATCATATATATATATATATATATATATATATATAAATCACTGAAAACAAATGTTCAAAGACAACGAAACACAAAACTATGTTCCACTGCGTCAAACGCCTTGTAGAAGTCTAAAAAAAGATAAAACTTTGCTCTGAAATCAAACCAGAAGAGTCAAAGATGCCTAAAATGAATTTTACATGATTATAAATGTGCTTATTTTTATAAAGCCAGACTGAGATTCATTATTAGACACACTGCATGAAAAGTGGGATTTTCGTCAGTAAGCGGCACTGTAGATTGTCGTGGAAGTTCAGGTTTACGACTGTACACAGCAATCTGCAGGAAACGCTGAAAACTGCAGTGAATTGTGGGAAATTGACGTGGGCCTTGCTTGGCAGTCGTCCCCCCATGACCCCCTCCCCCTAATTCTAGCTGAGGCTTTAACATGTAAATGAAAATGCTGTGAGCTCTACAAATGCAAATCAGGGTAGCAGGGGGAGTTTTACCCCAGGTGACATTTTTCTAAAAGCTATTTACTTCATTCTGAGAAAATCTCTGGTATAAATAGATCAGGCTCGGTATAGCCTAATTATAGACTCTTACATTTTAGCTTGAATTGATATATTTAATGAAAGTATGCTAGATTAATTACTGTGTGTCATTAGCAATGGCCAATGTTGTGTAAAAACAATACACAAAACAATTTATTTCAACAATTAGTTTTAATCAGGCTTTGCCACAAAGGTAAATGTGCATTCCATGCGAACACCATCCCAGTCTCCTAGAGCTCAACCGCTGTGCACAGTGGCACGACTACAGTGGCCTTTCCTCTGGTCCTGCTTAAATGCACAGTGGATGTGTTAACCACACATCTCCCAGCAATGCGCTCAACATGCAGAAATGATGCTGGGAATGACGTGTCTGTTCCCTGCAAGCTCCAAACTTCTATTGGCTTTCCATAAAAATGTCTGTCCGGATGGGGATGAAGCCAGGAAACTTGCGCAATAGTGCAGCAGATTAGTAAAAAAATCGTTCACTTTGGTATAGAAGCATGAAATTTGGCACAGATACTCTCTAAGGGCCACTATTTTGGAAAAAGGCGTTGGCCACTCAAAAATTCAATATGGCGGCCATTTTTCAAAATGGCCGCCATTGCTATTCAATGCTTATTATATCAATTATTCAAACAGTGATCCAAGCATAAAATTTTATACAAATATACTCTCTAAAGGACATGTTAATAGAAAAAGATGCTTGTCCCTCAAAAATTCAAGATGGCTGCCATTTTTAAAGATGGCTATTGTTCCTGTCGAATATTAAGGTGAGACATGGCAGGCAAAAACATTGTTTTTTTTTTTACTGGTCAATTTTGAGATTTTTGGATATTTGTCTTCAATAACATGTCTTCTTTCAGACTGTGGTGAAAAAAAGTCCAAATTACACATTTAGGTCTTTATTTTACTACACTTTGTCTGTTTGCGTCTGTAGATTTCGCGTAAATTCAACAAAAGTTGTCGTTGTAAATCCTCCCGCCGATCCGCGATCTCTGTCTGCTCTCTGTCATCACAGGCACCGCTGGAAATCTCTCTCTTCACTGTACAATGCTGTCGGATCCAAATATGGTAATTTCCTTTTTATCAGCAACCAATCGTGAAAGTAAAAGGGCTGAATGCGCAATCTCATTGGCTGATGATAAATCTTTAAAGCCCGTTTTCTCAATATGACCTTTCTCTCATACTCCAAGTCTGAAATCTCCACTTCAGTAGCACCTATATACACCAATCTTTCCAGTCTTGTACCTAGTTATATTATGAAGACATTTACAGAGGGATCTGTAAATATATTATTCCTAGCCTGATTTATATAACATTTTATTCCAAAAAACATGGCGAAAATCATTTTTTAAGGCAATTGACAGTATATTATGATTTACAGGATAACAAAAGTAGATATCCATAAATGCCTCTGTATTTTTTCCCCATCTAATATGTGAACACAATGAAAAAATAATTTTTAATCTGGCTTTATCCAATACTCAGATTTCGTTTTTTTAAATATACAAATTAGCGCATATTTAATTAGATATTGCCTAATTTGCATATTTAAACATTAAATTACAGAAAACTTTTAATACATTTTTTTCTCATCTTAATGTAGGTAATCAACTGGGAAAGTTTCATGGTGATATCTGCTAGTTATAATTTTTACCCTATTCACCCGTAGTGTCTCGCCTTAATTATTTAAATTGTTAAAATGGTGATGCAAGCATACAATTAGGCAGAAATACTCTTCAAGGAACACTCTTTTGGAAAAAGGTATGTGCCACTCAAAAATTCAGGATGGCCACCATTTTCAAGATGGCCACCATTTCTGTCAAATAGTTATAATGTCTGCTTTGTCTGCCTCCTCTTCTTTGACCTGTCCAGCTTAGTTAAACTTGCCAGGGATATAAAATCCCCGCCGGCATAGCTCTCAGGTTCAATGGAGTTCATACACAAGCCTCTCCACCACGGCAAGGTGTAGTCCACAGAGAGGAAGGGCCACTGTTAGAAAAAAGGATACGCTGCTGGTACAGGTTGCACATACAGTGGGGAGAACAAGTATTGGATACACTGCTGATTTTGAAGGTTTTCCTACTTACAAAGCATGTAGAGGTCTGTAATTTTTATCATAGGTACACTTCAACTGTGAGAGACGGAAATCCAGAAAATCACATTGTATGATTTTTAAATAATTAATTTGCATTTTATTGCATGACATAAGTATTTGATCACCTACCAACCAGTAAGAATTCCGACTCTCACAGACCTGTTAGTTTTTCTTTAAGAAGCCCTCCGGCTCTCCACTCATTACCTGTATTAACGGCACCTGTTTGAACTCGTTACCTGTATACCTGTACACACACTCAATCAAACAGACTCTAACCTCTCCACAATGGCCAAGACCAGAGAGCTTTGTAAGGACATCAGGGATAAAATTGTAGACCTGCTTAAGGCTGGGATGGGCTACAGGACAATAGGCAAGCAGCTTGGTGAGAAGGCAACAACTGTTGGCGCAATTATTAGAAAATGGAAGAAGTTTTTTTTTTAAGTTCAATAAATGTTCCTTTCTTAATTGAGACTTGTAACAGTTGTTATCATTATATATTATATATGTGTAATTTTTATGATGTAAACTGAGTGAGCAAAAGCAGTATCGGCTCCAAATATCGGCCCAAGAAAATCGGCAGCCCGTATCGGTCATCGGCTAAGGCTGATGAAAAGAAATCGGTATCGGCATCGGCACTAAAAAATCCATATCGGTCGATCCCTATTAATAACACACTACGGCGTCATGGATTAAAATCCTGCAGTGCACGCAAGGTCCCCCTGCTCAAGCCGAAGCATGTCCAGGCCCGTCTGAAGTTTGCCAATGACCATCTGGATGATCCAGAGGAGGAATGGGAGAAGGTCATGTGGTCTGATGAGACAAAAATAGAGCTTTTTGGTCTAAACTCCACTCGCCGTGTTTGGAGGAAGAAGAAGGATGAGTACAACCCCAAGAACACCATCCCAACTGTGAAGCATGGAGGTGGAAACATCATTCTTTGGGGATGCTTTTCTGCAAAGGGGACAGGCCGACTGCACCGTATTGAGGGGAGGATGGATGGGGCCATGTATTGCGAGATCTTGGCCAACAACCTCCTCCCCTTAGTAAGAGCATTGAAGATGGGTCGTGGCTGGGTCTTCCAGCAGGACAACGACCCGAAACACACAGCCAGGGCAACTAAGGAGTGGCTCCGTAAGAAGCATCTCACGGTCCTGGAGTGGCCTAGCCAGTCTCCAGACCTGAACCCAATAGAAGATCTTTGGAGGAGCTGAAAGTCCGTATTGCTGTACTGTATCTGCGAGAGGGAAGGTGGAAGGACCATCAGAATTAAGACTGGTTTCAACAATATAGGTGACCAGTTCAGAAAGAGCCATAAGAAAGATGGCTGGTTGAATCGTTTCACTCTGTGCCTCTTTCTCAAGCCTTCTGAGGTGGAGTTTCTCTCTGTTGTAAAGATGAATGAGACACAAATGATGGTATTTCAGCTCCTGTGCAATGGCATCAGCACCACTTAGTTGAGACAATAATTTAGCATCATTCAGTGTTTGTGCACATTCATGTAGTCTGTCATTCAGTTGCAGTGTCATTACCTGATGTAGGTCAGATTCAGGAGATATGTTATCACAAAAAAAGCAAACCTGATCATCTAGACTTTTCTGCATCATGGTTCTGCGATGCTTTGTTTGGCCTTCATCTGTCTCACTACATTGAGCATCGGATTGTTGCTTCTGGGCACGAAGTAACTTTGTGTTGTTGAACCGAAGTCGACAATTGTAGTGATACTTTGCTTGGTTCCTTCTCAAAGTAGCTTCTATACCACCACCTTCATCCAGTCGTTCCAGGTCCAGGGTCATTGGCATTTTGTTCATCTTGTGAAAGAGTGGAATGTTGGTGGCAATCATTTTATAGCCATCATGTTGAGAAACATGATGGGTAGGTGGTGATTGGAGGGGTTTCTTTGTGTCTGTCTGACAAAGACAACATTTCATCCAATCAGTTGGCCTCTTGGCTGACATGGGATTTTCATTTGCCATTTTGGAGGTTTGTTGTCTGATTAAGGCCGAGGGGTTATCCTTTTACCACCTCAATCATAGACATAGTACACATTCAGGTATGGGATACAACTAGGTACGGGTCACCTACACCTAGCCCGATCATTCATCCAGTGCCATTTAAAGCTGCCGTCGGCAACATTTTTTTGATCATATTCAGTGAAATCGACACTATAATCCGACAGAACAACATAAATAAAGTGATTTTAGAAAAAAACCCGAGCTTCTAACTCCACCTGGAGCGTGTTATTTGCTTTGCAAAAATCCACCGCTCCCGGGTCATCGGATCCAATCAGCGCAGGGGGGTGTGAGATCTGACTGTCAATCACAGGTCGTGCACACGCCACAGTCACAGATCCCCTCGCGGCGCGCGCACGTTACAATATCACATGCACAGGACACGCCTGAAGAAGTTCGCCTGAGATTGTACGAAGCATGATGGCGGAGAGAAAATCTACTAACAAGCTTCCAATTCCTCTGTTATTGCTATCTATGGATAGATTAGCCAGGACAGCCTACCTCCGAGTCCATGGTGTTGATCGATGCTGAAGAGACGCGCGCGTTCTCAGAAAATCAGGTACACATGCACTGACGAACACGACGTCTATGGGAGGGTGCTCGTTGGTAGTGGGGGAGGGGCATGAGAGTTGTAAACATTAAAAATTTTGGCTAAGTCAACCAATCTGCCAGACTTGCCGACTACCGCTTTAAGGCCCGTGTGATCTGTACACCTTCCAGGTAAGCATACATAAACAAGTCATGTATTGCCCCGCTTACCCTTGGCTCGGCTCTCCCACGCTGGCACAACCTGTCAATTCAGGTGCGGCTATCTAAATAAATCTATTACTAGCTAATTGATGAGGGGCTGTTAGAAAGCATTTGGGACACTAAACTTAGCTATACTATTACTACTAGTCAAGAACTACAGTGAAAGTAAAACTAGATCAGCTGACACTGAATCCCATGCTGAATTCCACAGCAGTGAAGTCACCAGTGTGCCCTGGTTGTGTAATGACGTTCACTCTATTAAACAAAACCTTCCTTAACACATTAAATTGAGCTCTGACAGAAATGGTGGCCATCTTGAAAATGGTCACCATCTTGAATTTTTGAGTGGCACACATCTTTTTCCATGATAATGTTCCTTTAAGAATATTTGTACCAAATTTCATGATAGCATCACCATTTGAAAAAAAAAAAATTAAGGATTCAAGAAAAATGGCGGCCATCTTGAAAAATGGTTGCCATCTTGAATTTTTGAGGGACAAGCACCGTTTTCCAAAAAAAACATTCTGAAGATAGTATTTTCACAAAATGTTATGCCTACATCACTGTTTGAACGATTGACATAATGAGCATTTGACAGAAATAGCGGCCATCTTGAAAAAATGGCCGCCATGTTGAATTTTTGGATGGCCAACGCCTTTTTCCCAAAGAGTGACCCTTAGAGAGTATCTGTGCCAAATTTCATGCTTCTATACCAATTTGAACGATTCTCTTGAAATATGCCATTAATCTGCTGCACTACAATAACATGTTTGAATGTAGAACCTTTTGACACAACATTAACAACTATGAACTGCTTTCTAATGGCTGGTCGTAGTTCTGCTAGAGGGTCGAGGATGGGTTCCTCAAAACTGTGAGTGTTTCCACACCAGTTAGCACATATGCTGACCTTTCTGCTCTAGATCCAGCGATTGAGTAAGTTACATTCAGATATGATACCCGTTTGCATGTCATGGTGAAACAGTCGACATCAGTGACACAAGGGTACATCTGATGATACACTGTTAGCATTGCATGTCTGTCAGGCTCATCCAACATTGTCTGGTGGAATGGAGACAGAGGCACCACTGTACAGTTTTCTAAGAGAAGTCTTTCTGCGGACACCAAAACACTGTGCTTCACATAAAGCATATCAGCTGTGTCATTGCAGGACAAAGTCCCAACCATTTGTCTTCCTAAAACACTGGCAAACTCAGCACCATATTCACATGTCCATGGCAGCTGTTGGCTCCGCTGAAATTGCCTCATAATCTGGACTTCAATTCTCCTATTGTTGTTATTAAACTTTCCCAGTATTCCATTAAAACGCTCAAATGAAAAACAGCATAAAGAGTAAACTGGTCCGTAATCCAACATGCACTCTTTCAAATGAAGATGTAGATGTTGGGGGTGCAGTGCAATGGGCCAAACAGTTGGACAGATATTGAGAGAAATGTCTACAGGAATCCTTCTGCTACTTCCAGTCTATTGATGGATATGACTCTGGAGCTGAGTATGATACAAGCCTGCACGAAGTCAAACCACATGTCATAGTGTCTGTTGTTGATAAGCCCCTTCAGACAAAACAGTGAGTAAATGCTTGTCCAGTTTTCCACTGATCTGCTGTAAATCCTGTAAAGCCAGATGAAATCTGTAAGGGAATTCTTCCAACCTTGTGAGGTACTTTGATGTTTTCCACTCCAGCTTGAAGTTCATCAAGGCTTTTTGTCGTTAAAATTCCTAGTTCTGTCTACAATCTGAATACATGTCTTGCCGTACCAAGGAGAAGGTTGTGCATTGGATCTATGACGACAAATCTGATGGCATCATAGTAACTAAAGCGGAAAAGTTCTGACCATCTAGCTCCATACTTGCGTTCAATTCTTTTCTGTTCTGCCTTCGTCCTTGCCCGTTTGGATAATCCAGCACAGTGTGTGTGATCCTTTGACATGCGTGGCTCCCACGAAGACCGCTCAAATCCTGAGTAGTCCAACGTCTTCAAACACTTGTGGCATCCTGCAAATGTAAGTTAAATGCAATGTGTTACACACACATATTTATATATGAGCATTCAATGAAACAGACCAACTGCTATCCATTAAAAAATAAACAATGTAAACATTTGCATATTGATTTTACTGATTCAATGATCAATATCATTGTTTATTATAGCAAAGAATGTTTGAATATTTCAATTGCCTCTGTATGCTCCATGTCCAACAAAGCCTCCACATTTTGGAGTTGCGGGGATATCTGAAAGACAAAGCAGAGCTGCTCTGTAAACCTGATGTCTAAGAAAGAGCTGTCTTCCAGAATCAGGCCATGCCAAAGTTCCTGAAGCTCATCAACCAGGGGCTCTAAGAAAGCATTCATGTTTAGTGATGGCTCTTTTGGTCCAGGTATTAGTCCAACGAGAATCATATTTTCTTCATTTAAACGCTCTTCATGAGGTAGATTCAAAACGACCAAGTAGACGGCTCCACTGAATAAGGTGCATCTTTGAAAGGTTGGAAGGTTATAGCTCATAACTCTCTGTAATCTCTGGGCAAAACTCTGAGCTAGAATCTGGTCATCAGTGTTCAGTAACAGATTGGACACCAGTTTTCAATAAGAAGCGGATCCTTGTTGTGTTTTATGATCAGAGTAATCCCGCCTGTGTTAATCTAGGAGAAGAGATGTTCTCACAATAATAAACTGAAGGGTTCAGAGAACGCCTTATAAAACTCTGCTGTAATACCAGCATTACCTGGAGACTCGCTGATTTAAGATGATTCATGGAAACAACCATTTACACTATCCAGACTCAAAATGAGGTGCCCAGAGGTATATAACAACTTACAGAAATTATAGCAATAATTATTAGTTGTCTTGGGTCGTCCGTGATGAAACATCAGCATTGAGTTCAGAAATGCTGTAATAACAGCGTTAGACTTCTCTAACCTGAAGAATCATGCAGAGTTTTGTTCATCTTGCTCTGATCGCACAGAAGCGTCTTAAGCTTTACATCTGTAAATATCATCAAGCTGGTTTTGTCATTTATGAAGCAAACAGTTTGATCATCTGAGAGATTTCCAGGGGTCTGTGATTATAAGAGGAGAAGTTTCATTAAGTTTCATTTCATTACTGCCTTTTCCTCAGTTTTACTCACTTAAGTTTCTCATTAATTTACCAATTTATCACATTTATGCTGGGTACACACCAAAAGATAATCGGGCTGATTTCGGGCCAATTTCCCCCCTTCCGACAATCCTAGCTATGTCCCGATTATCTTGATGGTTCAACAGATTATCTTATCAGATTTTCCCTTGGTGTGAGGTGTGTTAAGAGTGTCCGAACCTGCTCGGAAGGACGTCGGAGCCGCTCCGATCACGAATCGTAAATATTCAACATGTTTAATATTTACGATCAAAAATCCTGATGTGTGGGGGGAACTCCGAGGACAAACGCGCGCACGTTCTGGAGATTATCACGTGAAACAAAACAATATCCAAACAGAAAGCAAGATGATGGAAGACACGGTCATTCTCTCACACACACACACTTGCAGGAAGCTGAGTGTTAAGATTTAGTATTTATAAGTGTAAATTTGGAGGAAACAAGCCTTTGTTTTTCATTTTAAGAGCAGAGATTTTACAATACCTAAACACAATATCGGGCAAAGTACAAAGTGCGTTTCAATTCGTAAACATTTTCAAATTTTTGTTTAACTTTTAAGTTTGTCACTGATTATGTATAGCCTATGTCTTTTTATGTTTGTTTATCGGCTTTACTCTTTGTTTGTACCCCGCTGACTGTAATTGTAATTCTTAAAATCAATAATAAAAAAAAAAGAAGCTGAGTGTTAAGGGTTCAGTGAGGTTCTATAGAGGGATTAAATAACTTTTTCTAAAGAGACAATAAATCCAAGAAAGAATAAATAAAGACAATAAAGAATGAATATATTTCTGTATTAAGGTTATATATAATGGTGGGTACAATGGGTTTTTTCACATGAATTTTCTGTGAAAGTCATTCCAAACACTATCGCAATTTCTTTCTGCATATCGTCCATCATGCTTATTCTGAAGTCTCACGAGATTTTTCGAGATTTCCTGTGTTCACAGTCGAGACTCTGGTTGAAAATCTGTTAGTGTGTGGTGTGCTCTCTTTGTCACATCATGGCACACCACACACTATAGGAGCAAAACGCTTAAATCTAGGATTTTTTGTCCTCATGTTTGTGGTCTATCACATTTTGAAAATCTTATAAGATGTAAAAAATCTTTTGGTGTGTACCCAGCGTTAACTAACTCCCAATTATTAATAAAACAGCGTTCATTACAGCTTTTTTACAATAATGGTTAAAAAAGATAGACAGATATTTCACTTCCAATATAATGGTTTAATAAGTACTTACAGAGGGCTTAGTCTTTATATAGATAGCCTTACAGTCAGTCAGGAGAACTGAAGAATATCAACTAAAATATTGACTTCGTGCAGGCTTGTATCATACTCAGCTCCAGAGTCATATCCATCAATAGACTGGAAGTAGCAGAAGGATATTGACTGAGTGCGTTGTTGTGTTTGGAGCTCCGTCGAATTAATTCAGAAACCTTGTTTTTCTTCTTTACACTCTTTTACAAACGAACTTTTTCATTTTTATAGCGTGTGAACATATCTGGAATACTATTCTCCTTAAAAAAACAATCGGATTGCTCTGATATCGCTACATATATCCAACCTTTCGAACTTCCGCTACTAGCCTTAGCCCGCTAGCATTACACGCGTGGTCGCGCCTATCGATCGACTTATTTACACCCGTATCACTGAAAGCTATAATTCGCCATTATAGCACATCTGCTATAATGGCGAATATAACGGATGTGTGTCTAACGTTACCTTTGAGTGCAGGTGAGGACACCTTCGAGCTGCATTCTGTGCAGTTAGAGCTGGAATCCGTGGAGAAGCAGATCCGCGACCTACTAGAGAGACAGGCCGAGCTACGAGATCGACGTTTCGCGCTTGAAACATCACGCGCCGATGCTCACAGGTCAGTGGTTAGTAACCTTTTGACTCCGACCTCGTCTACTCCATGTGTTTCTCTGCCCAGGATGCGATCATCCCTGGTTTCATTCACTCCGGCACCGACACAACAACATGGACCCTGGGTGATTCCACAGCGGAAGACGCGGGCCAGGACCAGAGCTAGGACCTCTCCGCCCCTCCCGGCCTTCGAGATCTCCACCCGGAACCGCTTCTCCCCTCTACGCGAGACGGAACGCGACGCTGTGATCATCGGCAGTTCCATCGTCCGGCATGTCCGTGCTACCATAGGTAAAGGTAAGGTTCGCACTCACTGCTTTCCTGGTGCTCGTGTTCTCGATGTCGCTGCACAGGTTCCCGGGATTCTGAACGGTGACGAGCCCGTCGGAGCTGTCGTGCTGCACGCGGGAACGAACGACATCAGGCTGCGGCAGTCGGAGGTTCTGAAGAAGGACTACAGGAGCCTGATCGAGACGGTACGCAGTACATCGCCTGAAACAACGATCATCGTGTCTGGACCGCTACCCACCTACCGACTAGGACACGAAAGGTTCAGTAGATTATTTGCTCTAAATGAATGGTTAATGTCATGGTGTAATGAACAGAGACTGCTCTTTGTAAATAATTGGAATCTTTTCTGGGAGCGACCTAGGCTCTTCCGTGCTGATGGCCTTCACCCCAGCAGAATCGGAGCGGCTCTTCTGTCGGACAACATCTCCAAGACGCTACACACCATATGACTAGTAAGTCAAAGTCCAAATCACACTCTTTGCTGTCCAAACTTAATTGATATAAGTACTACCAATGTAGAACATTATATTGAAACTGTGTCTATTCCTCGTTTAGTGAGATCAAATAATAAATCTACTACAGGATCTAAGAAAAATCTAATTGTGATTAAACCAGAAAATCTCAATATAAGTGAACAAAAACAATTTATAAAGCTAGGTCTTTTAAACATCAGATCGCTTACACCTAAGGCGGTTATTGTAAATGAAATGGTCACAGATAATAGTTTCGATGTACTTTGCCTTACTGAAACCTGGCTTAAACCAAATGATTATTTCGGTCTTAATGAGTCTACTCCTCCTGGATACTGTTACAAGCATGAGCCCCGTCTGATTGGTCGTGGCGGTGGTGTTGCTATAATCTATAAAGATATTCTTACTGTTACTCAGAAAACAGGTCACAGGTTTAATTCGTTTGAAGTACTTGTGCTAAATGTTACGCTCTTAGATGTAAGAAAGAAATCCATATTATCTCTAGCCTTGGCTACTGTATATAGACCGCCAGGGCCTTACGCTGATTTCCTAAAAGAGTTTGCAGACTTTCTCTCAGATCTATTGGTCAATGTCGATAAAGCATTAATTGTTGGAGATTTTAACATACACGTAGATAATTCAAATGATGCTTTAGGGGCTGCGTTTACAGATTTATTAAACTCCTTTGGGGTCAAGCAAAACGTAACTGGTCCCACTCATCGTCTTAATCATACGCTAGATTTAATTATATCACATGGAGCCGATCCAACCGATATAGATATTATACCGCAAAGTGATGAAGTCACTGACCATTACATGGTCACTTGCATACTACGTACCGCTGAAATTTGTCATGTTGCGCCGCGTTATCGACCAGGCAGAACAATCCTTCCAACAACTATAGATCATTTCTCAAATAGCTTACCTGATCTATCTCAGCTGCTCAGTGAACCCAAACAAACAGATGAACTAGAGGAAATGACTAGCACTATGAGCACCATTTTCTCTAGTACATTAGACATCGTTGCACCAATTAGATTAAAAAAGGTTAGAGAGAAAACTAAAGCACCATGGTACAACAGTGTTACGCATGTTCTAAAGAGAGAAACTCGTAATTTAGAGCGTAAATGGAAACAAACTAATCTAGAGGTCTTTAGAATCGCATGGAAAGACAGTATGTCACGTTATAAAAAGGCCCTAAAAGCAGCCAGGGCTGAGCATCTCCGCAAACTAATAGAAAACAACCAAAATAATCCTAGGTTTTTATTTAACACCGTCGCTAGACTAACAAATAAACAGACGTTACCGGAGCAAAATATTCCGTTACAGTGTAGTAGTAATGATTTTATGAATTTATTCACTGAGAAAATAGAAAGCATCAGAAACACAATTGTAAATGTACAATCTTTAATGGTGTCTTATGATTCAGCCTCAATTATCACCCCGCAAGAACAATTACAGCGCTTTGCAACTATAGGACAGGAAGAGTTAAATAAACTTATCATTGCATCTAAACCAACAACGTGTTTATTAGATCCAATACCAACTAAACTACTGAAACAAGTGTTACCTGTAGTGGAAGAGCCTCTTCTCAATATTATTAACTCGTCTTTATCCTTAGGTCATGTTCCAAGAATATTCAAGTTGGCAGTTATAAAACCTCTTATTAAGAAACCACAATTAGATCATAATAACCTAGCAAATTACAGACCCATTTCAAATCTTCCATTTATGTCTAAAATACTAGAAAAAGTTGTGTCCGCTCAACTGTGCTCTTTCTTGCAAGAAAATGATATCTATGAAAAGTTTCAGTCTGGATTCAGACCGCATCATAGCACAGAAACTGCGCTCGTTAAAATCACAAATGATTTACTTTTAGCTTCTGACCAAGGCTGTATCTCAATACTAGTTTTACTTGATCTTAGTGCTGCGTTCGATACTATAGATCACACAATACTCTTAGACCGACTACAAAACTACACTGGTGTTCAGGGACAGGCATTAAGCTGGTTCAGATCATACTTATCAGACCGTTACCATTTTGTCTGCGTAAATGGGGAAAAATCGAAGATAACGTCAGTAAACTACGGTGTACCGCAAGGATCTGTGTTAGGCCCTCTGCTATTCTCAATATATATGCTGCCACTTGGTAATATTATAAGAAAACATGGAATTAATTTCCACTGTTATGCTGATGACACTCAATTATATATTTCATCACGACCAGATGAAAACGCTAAATTATCTAAATTAACAGAGTGTGTTAAAGATATAAAATACTGGATGACATGTAATTTTCTGCTATTAAATTCAGATAAAACGGAGGTATTACTTATTAGTCCAAAAAACTGCCCACAAAACCTCTTACAATACAACTTTAATTTAGAAGGGTGTCCTGTTACTTTATCCTCTACAGTAAAAGACCTGGGTGTTATATTAGACCGCAACTTGTCTTTTGAAAATCATATTTCATATGTTACAAGAACAGCCTTTTTCCACCTTAGAAACATTGCTAAGCTACGTAATATGCTATCAGTTTCTGATGCAGAAAAGTTAGTTCATGCATTCATGACCTCGAGACTAGATTACTGTAATGCTTTATTAGCTGGTTGTCCTGCATCCTCAATAAACAAGCTACAGTTAGTCCAAAATGCCGCCGCTAGAGTTCTTACTAGATCAAGAAAATACGACCATATAACACCAATTCTGTCGTCTCTACATTGGTTACCTATAAAGTTCCGTATCAATTACAAAGTATTGCTACTGACCTATAAAGCCCTAAACGCTTAGCTCCCGTGTATTTAACGGAACTTCTATCGCCCTACAATCCATCGCGCTCTTTAAGATCACTAAATTCGAGGCTTCTGGTCATTCCTAGGATATCTAAGTCCACTAAAGGAGGGAGAGCGTTTTCACATTTAGCTCCTAAACTCTGGAATAGCCTTCCTGATATTGTTCGAGGCTCAGACTCGCTGTCCCAGTTTAAAACTAGATTAAAGACGCATCTCTTCAGCCAGGCATTCACATAATACTTACATTTTATACTACAGTTGAATCAGATTGAATGCATTAATATTGCGAACAGCAGCTACGCTAATTATTTCCCATATGCTTTTCTGTTGTTATCTCGGGACGCTAGTCCCGAGGTAAATACAGATCGTCAGCTCCAGTTTGTATCCAGCCTCTCATGGGAACTACAGATTCTCCAACACCCGTGCAGAGACGACTCGGCGCCTGTGAAGAGACGACTCGACGCGGGCGATGTTTATGCCCTAAATCAATACATGATTAACTAACTGTATTTCTCTATGTACATTTCTGAAATGCACTTTCTGTAAAGCTGCTTTGAAACAATATGTATTGTGAAAAGCGCTATACAAATAAATTTGAATTGAATTGAATTGAATTAAAATATTGTGAATATCAATATATTCAGAGATCAGCTAAAAGTCTATATGAGGGGAATGAGAAGCGGTCTTGTTTCTCCAGGTAAAAGCTTTAGTATCATTGAATTTGGTCCTCCAGACATCAGTCACATCAAGTCTCTCCAGGAATGGTTTATATTCCTGTCAATCATTTATCAAGAGCGCTGTCAATCACAACACTGAAATCCCCACCTATAACAAGTAGAGAGATTGTGAATTCAGTTAGTCAGTAAAGTCTTCTGCTTTATATAAACTCAAGAGAAGTAGCATTCTCAGACCTTCAATTATCCAGAAAGAACGACATCGGATCATTCTGTCAAACTATTAGTTCAGTTGATTCAGTGTTTGGAGAAGCTCAGTTTCTCAGCTGATGTGACATTTGTGTTGATTCTTATGAGTCTGAAATATGGTCTTCTAATCCATTCACGTTTATCCAGAAATGACATCATGTGACATACAATGTTGTAAATTTCACCTACGATTCTGTGTTATTGTTTCCATCAGAGACTGGTTTCCATCTTCTTGTGTTGTCTTGTTCCTGCAGAGAATTAAAGGTGGAAGAATCATTTGAAAAGTGTTTTACATTAGATCGTTTTGTTCATAGTCAATTATACGGCCCTCGTGTGTTAAACAGTCCAGTGTGCGCTCATATAGAATATATAAATCTCAGTAATCCACACATTACCAGAGCTTTACTCTTATTATTATCCGCTTCTACACCTAAAACTGATGGCATTACTCTCACATATGTTCATAACGTCATGAAAGTCAGTTGTGGTGAAGTAAAAGCACAGAGTTAGTGATAAAGTTTCCCTCAGAAAAGCTCCTGTCAGACTCCCTTTGCGAGCGCTGAGTGATCGACGTTTAACGGTTTTGTCTCCATTCACTGAAATAAAGAGCAGCACAGACACCATTAATAACTGAGAGAATGAAAAACACTAATGCCTCATAATCCAAGAAAGACTAAATAAGGCCGAGTCTGAAACTACAGTCTCTACTGAGAATCAAAGCTTGTTGAGATTGAAACAAACACTCGCTGATATCTGATGTCTTCCTTCCAGATGATTCTGTCTAATCTGAGGAGGATTCGTTACCATCAGAAATATTTCACACACTTCAGTCTGTCATATTGACCCTGAACACCTTCTGTGTGTCTTTGATTATAAACACACACAAATATGATCTTTGTCATGTTCATGATAGAGATATTTCAGTGTGAGCTGAGGCACAGAGGCTGGTGTGTGTGTGTGTGTGTGTGTGTGTGTGTCGCTCCTGTCATATAAAGCTGTTGTGCTCGTGGAGATCTAATAAAGGATAAAACACCATCATTTCAGAAGAAGATGTTGTGGTGATGAAGGCAGCAGATTGAGCTCTGAAGCTCCTGAAAGACTGGAATTACACCGTGATCATCTGTGTTTAACAGCGATACTGTGAGTGTGTGTACCGTCGCTGATCTGCACAATTCATTTAGTATCAGACAGTGTGTGGAGAAATAAAGCACACTATCAGGAGATCGTCTGTGTGTTTCATTCTGCTGATCTCTCGTCACATTCATGATCATTCATACTGTCATCAGTTCACATCAATCATTCTCCTTACTCCAAATAAATGTTCACTTAAATACAATGATGAAGAAACTGGTGTAGAGCCAAATGTATTTACAGTCCAACGTCACAAACCTTCACTGGGTGCGTAAATCCAGCCAAAAAAGTCCTAAAGTAGGAAAAGGATCCGCACTCGTCGAAAAGGACAAAGACTCTCCAACTGTTGGTTTATTACGCTTCAATAGAGGACACATAAAAGACCTGCAAAAACCTGCTATAAAGTGCTAAACATTTCCTCAATAACTCGAGTTGTCTAGAGTTAATCTCCAAACACTGAAATTCAGTTGAAAATAATGTAAAAACAGAAACTAATGTAAAGATCAATGCTATAATAAGAGCTCTACACAGTGTGTAATTATATAAACGAGACTGTCAGTCGCCATAGTTACACAAATGAAGGAGATCAATGCATTTATTAACATTCAGAAAGCCGTCTTTCTGCTCTGTCTTCAGATTAGTGTAATGATCAGAATAAACACACACACTATTCTCACTGCGACGGGCTTGAGCTCTCAGTGTGGCGTTGTGAATGTGCTGTCAATGTCAAATACTGATTTTAAAAGAGCCCGTCTGGAGATTCAACGGTCTGATCGATCTTTCATCTGCGGCCCGTCTGACTTACGCTCTCTCTAGAGTTCATGTGTCCTGTGTGTTTCTTTCCTATCAGCTCAATGATGCCAAACACTCTCTCAACTACAACAGTCACAGATGTTCCTCTACTGGACACATTTCTCTAGAGTTGATGCTGAAGTTCATGACAGATCATTGTGTTCATCACAACACAGCGTTCAAATGTGTGAAATGAACAGCATCTTTTCTCCAAAGCAATAAGAGCACAAGCTTTGTTGTAGTCCAGACTTTAAAGTTAGGCATCTTTACAGATGATCATTTTAATAAATAGATAAAAACCTGCGCTGACAAACACTTGCAGTGCTGTGGATGTTTTCCAGGAGCCGCTGGAGGAGAAACGTGTGCAAAAGCAGAAGAAAAGCTCCTGGAGACACAAACTGTGCTGCAACTACAGACTAAACCATGACTTGATGGAGCAACATGAGAAGAAATATTCCAGCTCTACGTGACGAATCTCACATTCTGCTTCTACAGCATCAGAACGCTCAGCTGCTTTCATGGGAAGAGCATCACTGGACACTTCTTTTCTGCTCTTTGTTGAAGTGATTTAGACACTCCAGCTGAATAATGTTTAATCGGACAGATTTTGTGGAGCTTCGTTCAGGTGTCCTGACGTTGGAGGAAGGCTGAGACTGTTGTAGAGGACATGAAGCTCAGAGAACATATTCTTCACTGCCAAATATCTGTGCTTCAGCATTATTATACAACACATCATATTTCCGTTGTCTTCTATCAGGACAAATAAAGGAAAGGTTCATAAGGACACAGAAATAGAGCTAGTGACACAGAAGTGGCTCAACTTACCCACCATTAGGGGTATAGTATGTTGTCACTGGGGAATTTGAGTTCAAAATAAATGAAATATTGGTTTTTTTGTGCATTTTCCCATGAGTCTTACTTTACAGCACATTATTCAGAATGTCTATTCATTAAGAATATTTCCATGCAGTGAAATATCCAAAATATCCAAATGTTAAATTATGACACAACAAAATAAAGTTAGAAAAAAAATAGCTTTTATTAGATGAAGATAATATTAAATGTTCCTCATTGCAGTTCACCAAACTTTGTCTGTTTGCAGAAGAATATAATCACAGGAAAAGAAGAGCTGGATTCTATTTGCCACAACTATGTTTTTTTATTTTTTTTTATTCAACATTTCATAGTTTATGAAACTATGAAACGGTCCATTAACTCATGACAGTCTAACTTTACAGCACATTATTCAGAGTGTCTATCATTCAGAATATTTCCAGGCAGTGAAATATACAACGCTTTTTCTCCAAATGTTACATTCTTAAGCAACAAAATAGTTTATAAAAATGACCTTTTATTAAATTAAACAAAGACATCATTATTCTACATTCCAACCATCAAAGGTTGCAAGAAAATATAAAATGTTCCCTTATTGCAGTTCATCAAACTTTGTGTGTTTGCAGAAGAATATAATCACATGAAGAAAAAAAAGAGCTGGATTTTATTTGCCACAACTATCCTTTTTAGCAAAACTATACATTTCATATTTTATGGCTAATCTTTAAATCTTAAAATTAATAATAATAATAAGAAGAATGTACCTCAGCAATTCAAGTATGAAATACACAGACAAATATTAATATAAATATTGTTATAAATTTGCTTTGACATTGAACTAATGTTACGTGCCATGTAGAACATTTACTTTATCTTGTACAAAACTGTTGTGGGATTAATTATTAATGTCACTATGAATGAATATTTTGCAAGAATATGTTGATAACTTCTGATAAAGCCATATTTTCCTGTATCATCACTAGAGAGGCTATTTTACAGCAGGTTTTCATCTGAAATGGCCTGTCAGGTCTGGGATGCTGCAATTTTCATTTTTTACTTTTTCTTTTGCACAATCATCAACTGGAAAAAAGTATACATGTAGAATGAGAGGAACTTACAATGTCCGTGTTACAATCTTACAATGATTAACAAAGCTCAGAAAAGTGTTTCGAATCAATAAATGCCCTAGTGAAAAAAAAACACATTTTTTTAAAACACATTTATTTCATACTAAGTCTACTACAAATCCTTTAACATATTTACTGACATATCGCTTGAGAATTACTGACATAAATATTATAATTAAACTTTATTTGTACTTCTTTATTGCACAATGCACATTTCTAAATATTAATCCTAAGATGTGTTTTAATATTATTAGTAATGATAGTATGATCTCGGTTTAACATCAGTCTTTAAATGCTGGATATTTAAAGTGTAACTGAAGTATATTTGCAATAATTCCACATTTGAATAATTCAACTAATATACTTTAGTTGAACCTCAGCACTGTTTCTGGATAACTAAAGTACATTAAGTCCAAAATTAGTTGTTTGAATTTAGTAGACTTTTTAAGTGCAATGGCAGGATATTTATATTAAGTACATAAATATGTAAATACATTTGTAGTATACTTTGCATAAAATGCCTACGTCGCTTACAAAAGAAGTGAATACAATAGGAAATAAACACAAGCAAACCCTTGGGTTTAACAGTACAAAGGCAGCGGCACTCTAGTACAATGTTAAAGATAAAAATATAAAGTTATAAAACCTGGCCCAGGACAAAAAATCATAGATGAGACAAAATATTGTCTGTTAGATATACCCGAATAAATGATATCTCATGTTTAACTTCTGAGACATCAGTACCAGTGACAAATGTCCGTTTTACACACACACACAGCTTGAGCTCACGGTGGAGAATCAGACCAATGATCTCTGCAGTTTTACACACACACACACACACACACACACACACACACACACACACACACACACACACACACACACACACACACACACACACACACACACAGCTTGAGCTCACGGTGGAGAATCAGACCAATGATCTCTGCAGTTTTACACACACACACACACACACACACACACACACACACACACACACACACACACACACACACACACACACACAGCTTGAGCTCACGGTGGAGAATCAGACCAATGATCTCTGCAGTTTTACACACACACACAGCTTGAGCTCACTGTGGGGAATCAGACCAATGATCTAAAAGTTAACGCTCCTCTTTCTGAAGAATCGAGATGAATTCAGCTTTCACAGTGTCACTGTGCTTACGTATGATGATCTCTCTCATGCTCTTCTCACTGGTTAAACTGTCATGTGTGATTTCTGAATATTGTCCCTCATTAATTATTTTATGATGAATCTGCAACGTTCCCAATATATTTAACTCTCGGAATGAGATCTGGCCAGTTATTTAAGAATGATGCTTTATCTGCCTCACTATTCAGACGCAGCGTGTCTTTCTCAGCTGTTGCAGTGTTTGATCCTCCTCTCTCATTTGAAGATCATTCTCCCGATGCTTCTCGAGGTTAGAGATCCTGGAGCACAGAGAGAGGCAGAATGAAAGAGTGAGATAGAGTGTTTTATGCACAGACAGCCCTTACGGAAAAGATGTATACTTCAAGTTCATTTTATGAAGTATACTTCAGTAAAGATCAAGTATATTTTTAAGTACACTTTATGTAGTAAGTATACTAATATCAATGTACTTGTAGTAAACTTGAAAGTGAACTGTTTCAATACTGCATGGAACTACATTGACCCACTTTTTAGTACTGTATATAAAAGTGTACTTTTAAGTGTACTATAAGTGTAACAGTAGTAAACTTTAAGTGCAAAACTAGTTCACAACTACATATCTCATTTGTACTGCATCTGTACTACAAGTGAACTTAAAAGTTTACTATTTTACTTGTAGTACATTTTTTAGTTGATGAAAGGACACTTTGAAGTATACTCTCAGTATAAAACTACTGAACTTGTAGTTTACTGCAAGTATAATTGAAAGTTTTCATGTAAGTTTTTAAGATTATCTTTAACCCTCTGGGGTCTGAGGGGTTTTCTGGGCCCTGGAGGTGTTCTGACATGCTCTGACATTTGTGCTTTTTTCAGTTATTTATAAACATGTTAATGGCAAAGGTGTAAATTCACTCTATATAGCACAAACAGGGCTACCATAATATGCGACCAACATGCATGTATATGTTAGAATTTTTAAGAGAATAATGTTTATGCGTGGTTATTGAAAAAAATAAAAATGAAAGTTGCTGAAATAAGAACACAAAACACATACTAAATATGTGGCAACAAGACTTTTGACTAATGAATGTTGTCGCTTCGAGTTCTGGCTTCAAAATGATGTGAAAATCATCCTGCCTAATCGTTCAAATAAAACAATACATTGATTTAAACTTTGCAAGTCAGTTTTTTTGTCAGAAGAGGTTTATGCGTGGGAGTGGTAATGGCCTATCAATATTAATGAGATTCAGACCAGGGGTGTGACAGACACTCCCTCAATGGCTAACGGCCATCAAGTGAAGGAGCCTGGAAGAAGTAGAGGAGATTCAAAGGTTTTGTTTTTCAATCTGTTTTATAAAAACAACAACAACAACAAAATACAACTGTTAGCATACATTATTCAAAGTAAACTGATGAGCAATTGATGGTTATGGACGCACAATGTCTGTTGATGGCCCATTGGACAAAAATATCTATTTATGAGCCATAGACCGCGTCACCGCGAGTATTGATGGGCCATATAGACCGCACGCATTTAGTGAAGCACGCAATAAACGGATCGTTCGCGAACGACACATCACTAAAACATTTACACAGTCTGTATTCACAAACAGCTGCAGCATGATAAATACTGTCATAGGCCAACCAAAACCAGAACATTTATATAAAAATATAATGTATTTAGACAGTATCACATATTTTACCGGAGGCTGAAATATATTGGCACTAAACCACATTATATAACCTATAAGCAGATATTCGCAAACAATCTACATTACGCATGAGGCAGTATTTTAGCATGAATCAGTGTCATAAGCATGGTTCGAATTACGTGGGAGCCAGTGGAAGCCAGAAGTTTTTCCTTCAGACTACTGTAGCATGACTTAAAAGATAGGACAAGATGCCAAACACATGTATCTCGCGGGATCTCGGATCGTCATCACACTACATCCTTATGTTATGCTTAAATCAAGTGATCAAAGTGCTCGTTGCCGCTGCGATCAGTGGCGCGGATACTGTGTTTGTTTTAGGCTCGCGCAGTCTTCACTCGGACGCGCGCTTCAATCCGTTGTGGAGACTCTCTATTCGTTCCAGTGAAATTACAAAACAAAATGCACACAAACAGGTCTCTGCCTGATATACAACCACTGATAAACATAATCTGATTTGATTAAAAAAAAAAAAAAAAAAAAAACTATATGAGTGCGGAATCAAACCCAGAACCTCTGATACGCTTGGCAAATGTTCTACCACTAGACCACTTGAGTACACGTATTTACTCACGTGAAAATTCTCACTGTATCCTCGGCGTGATCAATTCGCTCTTGAAAATGCTGCCGTTCGTCGTCTGAGTTACAATCTTCCTCTGAGGAAAAGGTGAGTTCTTCCTCGCTGTCCAGAATCATCTGAAGGGCGTCTTTATCAGAGAAACGAGCCATCCTCTCTAAACGCGATGAACTATCAGTGAATCTGATCTGATGAAACTTCGTGTTTTCAAGGCATTGATCGGGGGGCGGGAGCGAAGCATAGATCACCTAAACTATTTACCATGTGAATAGCGCCGGGGGCGGGGCAGCCTCAGCTCATTATAGAGATAATGAAAAAACGGTACCTCTCCTTGCTTTCAAACGGATTACATGAGTTGAAAACATTTGTTTTTTATATTAATTACTTCACTTAAAAGAAGAGAATTCAAGCTTCATAAAGACATATCTCACGTGTCTGTGTGAGAAGTATTCGCTGAGTTACAGTTCATTTTCGGACGCGTTTCAGAATGGAATTCACTGACGGAGAGAAGGCAGAACTCGCATCATGTTTATTTTTCTTTATTTGGCGAAAAGCACAACACTTTGTTTTTATTATGAGTATACACAAAAAATACACACTTAACAGGATCGATTGATGTATAACACAAGCATATAAAATAAAAATTAATATTAGTATTTTGATTTTTTTTTGCACTGATAAGGAAAAAAACGAGCCTATCGCGCCGGCGCGATTGCCGACCTCAGGGGGTTAAAAGTATTTAATAGGCTACTCTATCTAAAGTGGAAACAACTACAAGCCAAGTATACTTAGAAGTCTTAAAGCTACACTGTGTGAGATTTTCTCCCATCCAGAGGTAAAATTGTATATGACTACCAACTGAATATTACTTTCTAGCCCCTCCTATTCCGAGGGCGTTTTAACTCCTACGGCAGCCGTATTATGAGTAATCTCCCCTCGCATTCATCATGGTGCCACTGAGTAAAAGCTCGAAAGGCGAAGCTTGAATTTACAGGGATGTCCCTCTTTGGCTAATGTATTTTCAAGATGGAGGCGCAACATGGCTCACTCACTCGTATGTATTCTGAATGGCAGATTCTACGCTTACGAGAATACTTGATTAGTTGGTGGAAGTAATTACACATGAATGAGCACATATAATTTTGAAAGAACAAAGTGTTTTTTGCTAAGAATCAACTTAAAACATTACACAGTGTAGCTTTAATTATACTTATAAATATATCTTGATCAAAAGATAGAGTACAAGTAAAGGCCAAATATACTTAGACTTTTCTGTCAGTATAAGTCAAATATACTTAAGTGCAATTTTAAGTATATTTCTGAGAAGTATATAAAAAGTAGACAAAGTATACTTTCTTATTTTTAGTTTAAAAGAAGTATACTAATAGCACACTTGAATATACAAATTTTTCGTAAAAGGAGGGTACAACGTTAAGACCAAATCTAGCAAGTATTCGATACAACTGAAACATGAAAGGCAGGAAAAATCTATGGCCTAAATATATATTTTTTAAATACACTCAATCTTTAATGTCCCTCAGAGACACTGATGAGTTATAATAAACCCTAATCCAGCACAGAGGGCTTCAGTGTAAGTGTGTGAGTGTCAGAGACGCTGTAAAATTATATACTATTTCTTTTCTTTTTTTCAGTATATTTAAACCATTTAATATATTGATCAGAAATATATGGAAATATTTTTTCATTCCGTAAGGGACAACAGCTTGTAACGTAATTGAAATGCCTTGGTCTGTGCAGTCTCAATCACTTGGTTTAATTTATTTTTTTAAACCTACTTTTTCCTAATTGGTCCTAGAGCAGGAGTTCCCAACTCTGTTCCTTGAGTTCCTCTTTCCTGCAGAGTTTAGCTCCAGCTCTAATTAAACACATGTGAACTCGCTAATCAAGGGTGTTCTGCCCTTTATCTCAAACGCCTTGCTTGAGTATGCAGTCAGATAACGCCTCCCAAAGACAACAGACACAGGGATTGTTTCCAAGGTTTACTGCTGCCCAAGGAATAACGTAAAACTGTAAAAATACAGAATCCTAAATGTACAGAGTCAATTGCATGTTTGCATAAGCACAACAAAGGCTTCACATTGCATATACCAGTTAGCATCAACTATAACAGAAACAGATTGTGCATTCACAAAACAAATAAAACTAAATTTACATCTGGTATATAAGATATAACAATTAAATATGCATAGGAATTATAATGTAGCAACATTTACATACCGAAAGTGCCTTCAAAACAACTTAAATAAAGGAGCAATAGTAGCCATGACCGCATGCTCTTCTTTGCTGCTGGGCTCACATTTGTGATGTCATCATATAAGGACATTAACAATATTATATGCAATACCCAACTTTGAACAGAAGGTGTCACTTTACTACAACTTTTATATCAAATAAATGCAGAATGTTCATAGAACAGCACACTCCCCGTCTGGTATTCAGGAAATACCAAACCTTCTTACTTGAGTGTAAACCTGAACAGTCTATTCCGAATCTTCATGGAGGAGGAGTACTATCTCATTAATAGGTCTCAGAAACAGTTTGGGTCCGTCTTTCCCAATGATTTTTACTTGTACTTTTCGAACTCGCCCGTCTTGGCTGGGGTACGTTTCCGTTATGATGCCCAGGGGCCAATTGTTCCGTTTTGACTGAGAGTCCTTGAGCAGAACTATGCATCCTTTGGAAATGTTTGGCTGTTGGTGTTGCCATTTTCGACGATGTTGTAGGGTCGAAAGGTACTGTTTACGCCATCTGTCCCAGAAAGTGGTTGCGAGGCTTTGCACAGTACGCCACTGTTGTTTGTACAGATCAGGCTTTCCAAAGTCCCCAGGTGGAACTGAGCTAGGACCAGTCTTTTGGGTAAGTAATGTGGCAGGTGTTAGGATGAAAGGATCTGTTGGATCGGTAGACACAGGTATCAGTGGTCTGTTGTTTATAATGGCAGTAACTTCAGCCATGAAGGTGGAGAGTACCTCGTGTGTGAGTTTAGAGGATGACATCTGAAGAAGCATGGAGTCCAAAATCCTACGAGCAATACCAATCATCCTTTCCCATGCACCCCCCATGTGCGACGAATGTGGGGGGTTGAAAGTCCATATGCAGCCGTGATCTGACAAGAACTGTTTCACCGCCTTTTCATCAAGATTGGAAGGAATTTGCAGGTCTTTACAAGCCCCAATGAAATTGGTCCCTCTATCGAGGGTTGAAATTGGTCCCTCGAATCCTAAATGTACAGAGTCAATTGCATGTTTGCATAAGCACAACAAAGGCTTCACATTGCATATACCAGTTAGCATCAACTATAACAGAAACAGATTGTGCATTCACAAAACAAATAAAACTAAATTTACATCTGGTATATAAGATATAACAATTAAATATGCATAGGAATTATAATGTAGCAACATTTACATACCGAAAGTGCCTTCAAAACAACTTAAATAAAGGAGCAATAGTAGCCATGACCGCATGCTCTTCTTTGCTGCTGGGCTCACATTTGTGATGTCATCATATAAGGACATTAACAATATTATATGCAATACCCAACTTTGAACAGAAGGTGTCACTTTACTACAACTTTTATATCAAATAAATGCAGAATGTTCATAGAACAGCACAAAGGGCTTTAGGATTACTACTGTAGAAAGTTACAGGCAGGAGAGTTTGATCAAGGTTGGGCCGTTTCTCAATATGCGTTCTCGTCTGTACTTGTGTTCTTGTGGACTTGAAACGTCATCTGTTCCAATTCAAAGTTCACATCTAGCTAATACAGTTCAAATCCCCGGATGTGTTCTCGCTCCGCCCCTTTTACCCAGGATGCATCGAGAGGAGACTTTTGTGGACTTGAGACAGCCAGGTATCCCAGAATGCATCTAGCTCCAACCAGCAAGCACCAATAGCGGATGAGAAAACATGCGTAATTTAAAAATACTACAGTTATTGTCTCACAAAATGTCGTTTTAAGAGTTTTTCAGGCGAGAATGTAGTTGTTTAAAGCTCAAATCTGTGGATTATATATAAAGATAGCGCCTATTTGAAAATTTGATCTGATGTTTTGGGAGTTGTGAGATCCAGGCGATCAGCGTTCATTAACATTAACCTGGAACATCCTATCCTCGGCTAGTCCTTCTGACGTTTGCCGATGGCTCTGATGTCTCTGTAGTGGTTAAACATGAGATATAATTCGTCTTGTCTATATTTAATGGGCAATCTTTGGTCTTATGAATCTAGTCAAGTCAAGTCAAGTCAAGTATATTTGTATAGCGCTTTTCACAATACAGATTCACAGGAAAATCCCCAGAGTAAAATTAACTCTGCTCAGAGAACATTTGGTCCCTCTCTAAAGAGAGTTAAAATAACTCTGAATCAGAGTTAAAGTTAATGAGATACTTAAGTGATTAATTAAGTGATGATTGGGCATTAATGATGAACACCTGCTGTCAACAAGCAGAATCACTGAATGAAAGAGATTCAATAAGAACAGAGAAAAAGAGAAACACAAGAAGATGAAATCAAATGAAGACAAAAGACATTAAATCTGTGAAGATCTCAGCAGAGGAGGATTAAACAACTCCACAAACAGCATTACCAGCTTCACTTATTACTAACCAGAGTGACTTAATTGGTGCCATACGTCTACAGAAGGTTTTTTTGAGAATTAACAGGTTTAGATGTTGACGATTTATTGAAAATCTTTGTTCACCATTATGTCGATAAGTGTTTCCTTTAGTTGGGCAGTTTGACTCTTGGCTTTTTTTTTTTTTTTTACAAGACTGTGGTTTTTGTAACAGTTTTTACCAAAACATGTAATTTGTTACAAAGAAAGCCAGAAACAAAGATGAGCAGGTGATACAGTTTTCAACAAAAAAAAAGTATAATAAGGCACTTATCTCATCACTGTCCAAAAGTGGTTATTTGATGGTAATAGATTATATTCACTAACAATTCTCTCTTGCCACAGATCGGACTCTGAATTTTGGTTTTTAATATACATAGAGGTGATTTTTTTTTAAAGACACAGACATCAAGAATCAGCATATGAATCTCAACAATGGTGACATGCTTCATGCTGCAATGCATGCTGGGAGCCACAATAGTATAAAACGCATGGCTCCCAGGATGCATTGCGGCATGAAAAATGTCACCATTGTTGAGATTCATATGCTGATTCATGACGTCTGTGTCTTTAAAAAAAATTCCCCTCTAAGTATTTTAAAAATACAAAATTGAATGTCCAATCTGTGGCAAGAGAGTATTGTTGGTGAATATAATCTATTATCATCAAATAACCACTGATGAGATAGGTGCATGTTTCTATTTTTTGTTGTTGAAAACTATATCACCTGACCATTTTTGCTTCTGGCTTTCTTTGCAACAAATTCCATTTTATGGTAAAAACTGTTACAAAAACCACAAACTCACAAAAAGAGTCAAACTGCCCAACTGAAGTAAACACTCATCACCATAATGGTGATCATACATTTTCAATAAATCGTCAACATCTAAACCTCTGTTAATCCTCTATAAGACCTTCTGTAGACGTCTGACAGAAATAAAATCAGTCTGGTTAGTAATAAGTGAAGCTGGTAATGCTGTTTGTGGAGTTGTTTAATCCTCCTCTGCTGAGAACTTGTTGACAGCAGGTGTTCATCATCAATGCCCAAACGTCACTTAATTAATCACTTAAGTATCTCATTAACTTTAACTCTGATTCAGAGTTATTTTAACTCTCTGTAGAGAGGGACCAAATGTTCTCTGAACAGAGTTAATTTAACTCTGGGGATTTTGCTGTGTTGTATCAAAGCAGCTTCACAGTATTAAATGAAAATAATACAACAAGGTTTGTTTCTAGTGGAATTTATTGATTGATAAAATCAAATTAAATATCCCCAAAATATCCCCAACTGAGCAAGCCAAAGGCAACAGTGGCAAGGAACCGAAAAACTCCATCAAGTGACCTAATGGTTTCCTAAAACTCCATCAGGTGACCCAATGGAGAAAAAAAAAACCTTGGGAGAACCCAGGCTCAGTCGGGGGCCAGTTCTCCTCTGGCATTTATGAACTAGAGGCCGGATTGTAGTTTGAACTGTAAGATTAAAAATATTATATGAATTATATGAATCTATTGGCAAATCTTTTTTTGCTGTAGGCAAAATGAATAACTTTATATATTTAGGCTATTTAACTACCTAGCTACCTAACTACTAGCCTACTAGAGCGCTGTTTTGTACACTTGACTGAATTGTTTGCTTTATTTCCTATATAGCTTCTTATACCATTTACTTAATTTTTTATAATGGCTATTGATAATAAAAACTGAAAAAAAAAAAAAAAAAAGACAGGGGCCCTGTCCCAAATGGTATGTGGACTTAAAGTCTTCATGTGGACTTTCGGTCTCATGGACTTAAATTGCGCGTGCTCTCTGAGTCTACGAGTCCGTAGGCTGTCCCATTTCAGCATTTTAACGCTCTGAAGTGTGCTCAGCAGTGCCCCCTTTGTACCCTTGAAGCGGTCTTCTGCAAAGCCCACATGGATGCAGGCTCCACATATTTTAACTACCCAGGAATCCTTGCGAAAGGCCAATCAGACAATGGATGGGAGGAGATTTCGCTCACGGACAATTGTTAACATGGCTGAGAAGAAAATATTACAGTTTTTAATGACCTAGATGTACATTTTACCAGTTGTTACAAACATTATGATCATCGATCAGTGGTTGATGTCTCAAACATAATGATAGCGTGTTGAATAATATGATCGTATTATGGTTCATTAAATAAATAGAACCGAATGTCAGGGCTTTACTGAGTCATATGTAAATGTAGTATGAATATTGAAACCTGTAAATTCATCTGAAACTCATGCACATTTTCTTTATGTGTTAAAATTGTAATCTTAGTTCAAATGGGCCCTATAGGTCTGCACTTCATGACATCACCAAAGTGTGGACTCTGGGGAAGTCCACAAGTCCGGAGTGTGCCATTTGGGACAGGGGCAGGGTTGTGTTTTATGTCATATTTCATTTTATTACGGTAAAGATGCCTATGTTTATTATTTTTAAAATGTAAACAAAGAGTTGTTTTATATTTTGTTTTGTTATAAATATACATGCAGTGAAGATAATCAATGTACGCTTTGCGAATGCATGCAATGAATGCATGCGTGAGAAGTGATACAGGGAATGACATAAGATCACGAATTGGTCTTGTTGAATTCTACCGCAAGACTGGAATATGAACTGAAAAATGTTGGTCTGCAAGAATCTTGCGATCCAGTTTGGCTGTATGCTGATATGCAGTGAAAAAGAAAAAAAGAAAAGCAAGACTATGGAGGAGAGAATGGTTGGGGAGACGACAACTCCTTGTGAAATTTCCCTTGCACTGTTTCCTGCTCTCTCATTGGCTGTAGGTCGTCAATGTCATTTCCAGTCAAAACACATTTCACACTGCAAAACTTAAATAGTAGACAGTTCCAGATATTTATCCTACTAAATATGTCATGGGCATCCACGATGCATCGGCACTTCTCTTGGATCGCGTCTTTGATAATTCACACTATGCATGAACGAGCACCAATTTGTCTCAGATTTCGGGCTTTTGTCGGCTAACTCCAGAAAACTGCCGGCCAGTGAAAATTGGGCCTAAAGTGGGTAGTGTATACGCTGCATTAGAGCATTCAGAGAAATCATGTTCTGACAATACAAATTTGGTGACAGTGTCACATATTGGTTAAAAGTTATAAGCCATTGTTTTACACAAGTAGCTTTAATTATGCTTTTAACGGATCATAAACCATTTAACGAACACTTGTTCTAACTAATGCTTGAAGTTATTTTCTCTTGTAACTACATGGGATTAAGTTCAAGACTTGAATATGATTATGGGATAAATATGTATTTCCAGGTACAGACTGATCATTATTTACCCTTGATCTGTTGTGAATCAGCAAGTGGAAGAAGCCTTCATGTTGCCCTCAGTCCGAGCTGTGAGAGAAAGATGAAACATCAGATTACACAAACACATCATCTGAGCAAAGAGAAACATTTGAGTTTAACAATGACTTAATTTTTCACATTGAATCCCTGACAGCACTAAACAGTCACTCCTTACAATGAAAGAAAACATTTAAATGTAATGTTTAACCATTACCTTCCTTGTGTTTGTTCTCTAGCTGTTTGGCCAGATAATTCTGGTTCATCTTCCTCAGGATGTTCACTGTGCTCTTCACCGCTTCTTCTGGTCCTAAACGTGCCACCATCGTGTCCACTGTGTCAAAGACATCTGCATTCTCCATTTCAGACTTTGGAATATGCTCATGATTCCTCAAGTACCACTGAAAGCGCTTCAGGTCATCTTTTCCTAGATCCCTCAGTGACTCCAAGAGCTGCTCTTTAACAGACGCCATATTCCTTCGCTGATTCACTTCTGCAGGACAAAAAGAAAAAGATCTTCAGTATTTTTTCACTCTAAACACATGATTCGAAGTATTCAAATGTTAGGGTTAGATCAGGTCTCGTCTCTTAGAGGCATCTTATCCAAACTCTTGTCGAACAGTCAGTGATTTTTCAGCGAGTCACACACAAAGCAGGAAACAAGATTTAAATGAAAAGGTTTTTACGAGTAGTACAATTAGTAGTCAGAGGTGCAAAAACATTATATGTTGCCATGGAAGGACTTAATAACACATTTACATGATCTAAATGAATTATTTGAGCTAAATAATGTTGTAAAATTATTGTGTGTGTATGATGTAGATATATTTTAGCTCCTCCTATGAACTTGCCATAGCACATTAATTGTAATATCCATTCTACAACAGTACACAAGCCGAAGCTTTACCACCTCCCTACAAAAAGGAAATCAAATTAGTAAATTAAGTTGCATAGAACTTGATAATTTACTTTAGATTTACTCTTGACTTAGTATAGTTACCATTGTTGTGTTTCACATGCTGAATGGTGAAGTCTGTGACTCAAGCATGGTCAATTCCAAGATATTGTCACAAATATAGTGGGATTATATCAACCCAATTAAAAGTTTCACAAGGTGTTAATGACACAAGTGTTAGCAATACAATTTTAAAAGAACATTATCCAATGTGAAAAATAGACTAGTTAATGATTTAGTTAGAAGTTATGTCACCTTTTAGAATAGAATTACAATAATATAAATGAAGTTCCAAGTGTCCAACCAAATGGAACACCGATCATCATAATGGTGAGTTCAAACAAAAACATTTTAGGAAAATCAATTTATGAAGTCAGCTTATGTGAAGTTCTCTAAAAATGTTGTATTGACAATTCAATATCAAAATTACTTTGGGAAATGAGTGAATGCAAACAGAGAAAGAAAACTGCAGAAGTGGAGGAAATTAGTGAAAAGTCTATTAAAAATTGCCCTGCCTCAGAAACTCTTTTTGCTTGACAAAATGGCACTCAAACTGAACAATTCATCTAACTTTGGGTTTTCTGAGTAACCAAGCCATAGCATGTAGTAGTACATAGTAGTCTGTAGTATAGTAGTACAGATTACTATATTTTTACAATTACGTTAAGACATTTAGTAAAGTTAACTAAAGTTGTGTTAGTTAGAACAACTGTTGGATTTTACAATGGTAATTCACCAATAAGTAAGAAAAGATAATTAGACCTGGATACAAAATCACTTTACCTGCAGAAAGTTTACTTTGCATTGGAAAAAACTAATTAAATATATAAAATATTTATGAGATTTCTTTACAATGTCATTAGCAATTAATATCTTGAAAAACATGTTATTATATCATATATATATATATATATATTTATATATATATATATATATATATATATATATATATATATATATATATATATATATATATATATATATATTTGAGCTCATAGTTTAGAATCGTAAAGTTGTTCTACAATGTAAAGCTCCTCTTTCTGAAGAATTGAGATTAATTTAGGTTTCAAAGTGCCATGTTGTCATGATTCATGTCTGTGTTCTCCTGTCTTGTCCCATGTTTAGCAGTTCCCCGTTATGTTTAATGCCTATTAGTCTCCCCAGGTGTTTCTGGTTAACCACAGCCCCTTGTTATCTTGTTTAGCTTGTTTGCCTCTGTACTTAAACCCTGTGTCTTGTGTCAGTGTTTGTGGGTTCTTGACTTTGTATGTTGTTCTGTTCCCGAGTCTTGGTCCTGAGTCTGTCTGCATCTGTGAAGTTTTGAGTTTATTGAATAAAGTATGCTGCATGTGGATCTGGATTCTGCCTCTGCTTCAACCTCAGCGTTACAGTATGATATCACAGATATTTCTCACGCTCTCCTGACTGGCTAAACTGTCATGTGTGATTTCTGAATATTGTTCCTCATGAATTAGTTTCTGCTGATGCAGTTTATCTGCAATGATCTGGACATTTGTAACCCCCTGAATGAGATCTGGCCAATGGTTATAAAAAAACTGTGATTTACCTTCATCACTATTCAGACGCGGCTCGTCTCTCTTAGGACGAATCAGATCAAGTTCATTTGTGAACCTGTGAAGAACCAGAAGAAGGCAGAAGCAAAGAGTCAGCTGGTTTTATTAATCTCAGTTAATGTTATTTTCAATGTTTATTAATACATTATTAAAATCAAAAGTTGTATCTGTCAATATTATTTAATGGACCTGAACTAACATGAACTAACAATGTTATGAACAGTTGACAAACTAACGTTAACAAATACAGTTAATGCATTAACGAATGTTAACTAATGGGACCTTATTGTAAAGTATTACCAACAATTCAAAACCAACAACATACAAACAGTTTACTATAAAAACTATTTGACAGGCAGTTTGACAGAGAGAAAATATAAAGCTAGTATATAATGCTGCGACTGACACCTGTGATGTCACTCACTAATAACACACAATCTAATATAACAAACACATATATACTATAATGAGAGTTTAATTCACACATAATTGTCCAGTTATGTTTATGTTTAACTAGCCAACATGAACTCTATATTCTCCATCAATAAGCTCAAGCTGAATAATGTGTCCAGTCTTCTATAAATCAGTGTTTTTAACTGTGGATATTTTCACAGAGGTGGACAGATAAAGACCATCAGCAGTCTGGGGTGGACAGAAATGTTCATTATCAAACATAATAAATGAGTTTGACTATAAAGAACTGGACTGTTTTACTGCGCACAACACAACTGTCTACAGTTAATTGTGCTTGATTGTAATTGAGGGAGTGCTGGAATAGATCAAGTAATACTGAGTGAATTTGACTATTTCTGTCTTATTCCTCGTCTGCAGGAATATTAATAGAAAAGAAGATCACACTACAGCTAGAAAATTACAGAAAATTAATAGCAAATTACAGTTTAGAGATCGTGTGTGATCAGGAGCTTTAGAGAAATACCAGTAAATCAGTCTTAAGCCCTATTCACAGAGACCTCACAACTCTGAAACTGAAGGAGAAATAGATTTAGCTCTAAACTAACTAAAATGAAGAATAATGTGTTTATAGTCTCTGCACAGGAGAGACTCTGTGTTGTTTCAAAACAAAGGAAAATATGTATTTATTGGTACTGGCCAAAACATGTTGTGAAATATCAGCATATGGAGTATCAGCAAAAACCCAATATGGTGCATCTCTAGTATTTAGTGATGTATGAAGAACAGAGGATTGAACTATTATTCAGTCTGGAGAAATCCTTCACTAAGACACAGTATATTTCACTCACCCGGTTGTGTGTGTATCACTGTTGTTTCTCTCAGGACGCTGTTTAATGTCACACAGAGACACTGAGGAGTTAGAATCAAGCCCAAATCCAGCATAGAGGGGTTCAGTGAATGTTGTGATGAGTGTGTGTAAGTGTGTGAGTGTGTGTGTGTCAGAGACGCTGTAGAAGGACAGAGTGCCGGCCGACACGTCCACATACACTCCTGCTCTCTTAGAGGATGAAGAGACGACAGGAATAACAGTGTAGTTCTTATTGTGCCAGACAGAGAATCTGTTATTATAGCAGGACAGACTCCAGGATTTGTAATTACATCCAAACACACAGTCTCTCCCTCCTTTCCTGCTGATTCCTTTATATGACACTGAAATAACAGCACCTGCTCTGCTCCATTCAGCCTCCCAGTAACAGCGTCCAGTCAGACTCTCTCCACACAGAATCTGAGGAATAACTCCATCAAATCTCTCTGGATGATCAGGATACGGCTGACGCTCAGACACACTCGTCACTGTCCTGTTCTCATCAGACAGAATGAGTTGAGTGTGTGCTGTGTTTGGATCCAGTGTGAGATCACAGGCATCTGAACACAAGAAGAGAAACATTTCACTAAATGACACAAATCAACAATAAATCACTAAATGATTGTGTGTGTAGACCTACATTTGTGTAATCCTGCTGTCATTCTGAACTCTCCACAATGATCCACACTATAAAACACAAACATGATTCATATTCATTTTCTAAAGGAAACATAAGAAAGTGTGTGTGAGTGTGTGTGTGTGCGCATCATCCTCCCTTTGAACGCAAGAGTGTGTGTGTGTGTGTGTGTGTGCGCGCATCATCCTCCCTTTGAACGCAAGAGTGTGTGTGTGTGTGTGTGTGTGTGTGTGTGTGTGTCTGTGTTTTTACAGTGCAAATTACAGTTTAGAGATCGTGTGTGATCAGGAGCTTTTGAGAAATACCAGTAAATCAGTCTTAAGCCCCTATTCACAGAGACCTCACAACTCTGAAACTGAAGGAGAAATAGATTTAGCTCTAAACTAACTAAAATGAAGAATAATGTGTTTATAGTCTCTGCACAGGAGAGACTCTGTGTTGTTTCAAAACAAAGGAAAATATGTATTTATTGGTACTGGCCAAAACATGTTGTGAAATATCAGCATATGGAGTATCAGCACAAACCCAATATGGTGCATCTCTAGTGTTTAGTGATGTATGAAGAACAGAGGATTGAACTATTATTCAGTCTGGAGAAATCCTTCACTAAGACACAGTATATTTCACTCACCCGGTTGTGTGTGTATCACTGTTGTTTCTCTCAGGACGCTGTTTAATGTCACACAGAGACACTGAGGAGTTAGAATAATAAAGCCCAAATTAGATTAGATTAGATTAGATTAGATTCAACTTTATTGTCATTACACAAGTACAGGTACAAGGCAACGAAATGCAGTTTAGGTCTAACCAGAAGTGCAATAGCAGCAAGTGCAGGATATACAGTGGTTCATAAGTGCAGAACATGGATATGTACTGAATAAATATAGAGTTGAATACTATTATAAACAAAAATTTACAGATAGATTGTCCTATGAATATAATATACAGATAACTATTACTGTGAACAGAATTTACAGCTAGATATGTACTGAATATAATAATATACAGATGGCTATTACTATAAACAGAATGTTTACAGATAGATATGTACTGAATATAATATACAGATGGCTGTTACTATAAACATAATTTTACAGATAGATATGTACTATGAATATATATACAGATGGCTGTTACTATAAACAGAATGTGAGCATAATATACAGATGGATATTACTATAAACAGAATTTTACAAATAGATATATGTATAAGTTAGGCTAATGAGCAGTATAACAATGGATTTAAAGTAGTGCAAATAAGTTTGGACAGAAGCTATCCGAGTGAGTGCAGTGGAAAGTAATTGCATATTACAGTTAAGGTACGATATTGCAATGTATATATAACAGTCGGTACTGTAAATAAACAGTCGGCAGTGCAAATGAGCATATTCCAGTCAAGGTAGTAGTGCAAGATGCATATGTAAACAGTTGTTACTGTAATAACAGTCAGCAGTGCAAATGAACATTATAGTATTGCAAATAACAAAATGGAGGCAGGTGTGAGGAGGGAGAGGAGAGTCAATCAGTATATAAGGGGAGTGGGATCAATGAGGGTTAGAGTTTAATAAAGAGACAGCTCTGGGGAAAAAACTGTTCTTTAGTCTGCTGGTCCTGGTCCGGAGGCACCTGAAACGCCTGCCGGAAGGCAGGAGAGAAAACAGTCTGTGGGCTGGGTGAGAGGAGTCCTTAAGGATGCTGCGAGCTCGATGCAGACAGCGTTTCCTCTGGATGTGCTCGATGGCAGGTAGTGGAGTCCCAGTGATGCGCTGGGCGGTTTTCACCACCCGCTGCAGTGCCTTGCGCTCTGCAACAGAACAGCTCCCATACCACACTGTAGCACAGTTGGTCAGGATGCTTTCTATTGCACAGCGATAGAAGTTCACCAGGATAGTGGAGGAAAGCTGATTCTTCCTCAGTGTCCTCAGGAAGAAGAGGCGCTGGTGAGCCTTCTTGACCAGGCTGGAGGTGTTGGTTGTCCAGGTCATGTCCGCCGAGATGTGGGTCCCCAGGAACTTGAAACTGGAGACACGCTCAACAGCCATTCCATTGATGTGGATGGTGTCGTGTGTGCCTCTTGACACTTTCCTGAAGTCCACGATGAGCTCCTTCGTTTTGGTGGTGTTGAGGAGCTGGTTATTTTCGGTGCACCATGTGGCCAGGTGCTTGATCTCCTCCCTATAGGCAGTCTCATCGTTGTTGCTGATGAGACCAATCACCGTAGTGTCGTCCGCAAACTTGACGATGGAATTAGATCCGTACACAGGCTTGCAGTCGGAGGTGAAGAGGGAGTAGAGGAACGGGCTTAGCACACAGCCCTGTGGTACACCAGTGTTGAGTGTGATGGATGTGGAGCAGTTGGAGCCTGATCGAACATTCTGGGGTCTGTTGGTCAAGAAGTCCAAAATCCAGTTGCACATGGAGGTGTTGAAGCCCAGGTCTCCAAGTTTGGCTATTAACTTAGTTGGGATGACAGTGTTGAATGCTGAGCTGAAGTCAACAAACAGCATGCGTGCATAAGTGTTCTTATTGTCCAGATGTGTGAGCACAGAGTGCAGTGCCATGGAGACTGCATCCTCTGTGCTCCTATTGCTACGGTAGGCAAACTGGTGTGAGTCCAATGTGGATGGTAGAGAGTCTTTTAGGTGTGCCAGGACCAGCCGCTCAAAGCACTTCATTACGATGGGTGTGAGTGCTACAGGGCGGTAGTCATTAAGGCACTTCGGGCTGGAGTGTTTTGGCACTGGCACAATGGAAGTGCATTTAAAGCATGTTGGTACAGTTGCTTGGGCAAGAGACAGGTTGAAAATGTCTGTAAAAACCCCAGCGAGCTGCTCCGCACATGCCCTGAGTACGCGTCCAGGGATGTTGTCTGGTCCAGCAGCCTTGTGCGCGCTGATCCTGCTCAGTGCATTGCAGACATCTGTGGAGGAGAGTGTGATCGGTGGGTGGTCAGCTGAGGATTTGAGCTTGGTGGCAGTTTCTCTGTTGTCTCTTTCAAAGCGAGCATAAAAGTCATTTAGCTCGTTCAGGAAGTTGACATCAGTGGCTGCGGGGGTGGAGTGAGAGGGTTTGTAGTCACTGATGGCCTGAATGCCCTGCCACATGCGCCGAGGGTCAGCGTTGGAAAAGTGTCCCTCTATCTTAAGCTTGTAGCAGTGCTTGGCCTCTTTGATGCCCCTTTTCAGATTTGCTCTGGATGTGCTATAGGCTTGTGCATCTCCTGATCTGAAGGCAGTATTGCGTGTCTTCAATAGGAGTCGCACTTCCCTGTTCATCCATGGCTTCTGATTTGGGTATGTGGTGATCTGCTTCTGGGTTGTAACACTGTCAATGGTGGTATTAATATAATCCAGTACAGAGGAGGTGTAGTAGTCAATGTCCGTGTGAGAGCCACTGGTGGCTTGAGAAGCAAACATACTCCAGTCTGTGTGTAGAAACCTTTCCTGGAGTGAGAAATCTGCCCCCGCAGGCCACACCTTGATGGTCTTCACTGATGGCTTCACGCGATTGATCAGAGGTGCATATTTGGGGGTGAGGAACAAAGAAAGGTGATCTGACTGTCCCAAGTGGGGGAGGGGTGTCGCGACGTAAGCTTCAGCCATGTTTGTGTAAACATGGTCTAAGGTTTTGTTTCCTCTGGTGTGACAGGAAACATGCTGGTGAAATTTCGGTAGCACTGACTTTAAGTTTGAATGATTAAAATCACCCGCAACAATAAACGCAGCTTCCGGGTGAACGGTCTGTTGTTTACTGATGGCTGCGTGAAGTTCTTTCATAGCAAACTTGGCATCAGCATCCGGGGGAATATAGGCTGCAGTTATAATAGTGGAAGTGAACTCCCGCGGTAGATAAAACGGTCTACATTTAACCATGAGAAACTCAAGGTTAGCTGAACAATGTCTCCCAACAATAGCAGAGTTTGTGCACCAAGCTTTGTTAATGTAAATGCACAATCCACCACCTCTGGTCTTACCGGAGCCATGTAATGTTCTATCCGCCCGGAATGTATGGCGTCCCGCTAGCTCAATAGCGTTGTCTGGTATTCCGCTGTTTAACCATGTTTCCGTGAAAATTAGAACATTACAGTTCAAAAGTCTCTTGCTGTATGTGATGTTGAGTCGAATCTCCTCCATTTTGTTCAACAGCGACCGTACATTGGCAAGGAAAATGCTGGGTAAAGAGAGCCGGTGTGGTGTTAGCTTTAGCTTAGCTCTTAGTCCTCCGCGCTTCCCCCGCCTTTGTTTACGATCTCGCCGGCGCCTGCGAGCACTTCCGCCCGGCCGGGCAGAGTGCATAGCCTCGGGTGATCTGGCGATCTCAGGAAGGAGTCGAAGGTTGTCCATAAAACTGTCGGAAATTCGCAAACCAATATCCAAAAGCTCACCTTGGGTGTACGATGTTAAGGCACAACTGTTCTGGACGAACAGACCCGAAATGAGCAAGAAAAATACTGCTAAATTACAGAATCTGGAGAGACCGCGAGCCTCGCGATGTACTCGCGCCGCCATCTTGGATCTTAAATCCAGCATAGAGGGGTTCAGTGAATGTGGTGATGAGTGTGTGTAAGTTTCTGAGTGTGTATATGTGTGTGAGTGTGTGTATGTCAGAGACACTGTAGAAGGACAGAGTGCCGGCCGACACGTCCACATACACTCCTACTCTAGAGGATGAAGAGGCGACAGGAATATCAGTGCAGTTCTTATTGTGACGGACAATGAATCTGTTATTATAGCAGAACAGACTCCAGGATTTGTCATTCCATCCAAACACATTCTCTCTCCCTCCTTTCCTGCTGATTCCTTTATATGTCACTGATATAACAGCAACAGATCCGCTCCATTCAGCCTCCCAGTAACAGCGTCCAGTCAGACTCTCTCCACACAGAATCTGAGGAATACCATCAAATCTCTCTGGATGATCAGGATACGGCTGACGCTCAGACACACACGTCACTGTCCTGTTCTCATCAGACAGAATGAGTTGAGTGTTTGCTGTGTTTGGATCCAGTGTGAGATCACAGGCATCTGATCACAAGAAGAGAAACATTTCACTAAATGACACAAATCATCAATAAATCACTAAATTATTGTGTGTGTAGACCTACATTTGTGTAATCCTGCTGTCATTCTGAAGTATCCACAATGATCCACACTATAAAACACAAACATGATTCATATTCATTTCTAAAGGAAAGACAAGAAACACACACACACACACACAATCTACACAATCTGGTCTGTGACTAGAGTTGCCACCCGTCCCATAAAACACTTGATCGTCTTGTATATTTACAGGTAAAATCAAGCGTCCTGTAATATAGTTTATAGATTACCCATCAGGTGACAGCGGCAGAAAAGTGATTACTGGTTCAGAATGACTGCTTAAAGCCAGATATGAGGTCACTGAGGTCCAGACCTCGCTATTTTTCCAGCTGTATATAATAAATGTGGTGAAATAATTGCATAATATAGTATTAACACTACTTTAGTGCGGCACAGATATTGTACACCACCAAGATCTTCTCATCTGAGCTGTGATTGGTCTGTCACCGCTCGTCAATGTCAGAATATTTGACATGACCAATCAAATCAAAGTAGGCGGACTTTATGTTCACAGAAGCTGCTGAGCGCCAATTCCAGTTAACGGTCATAAAGTGCGAGTTAAGATCTAAACTACCAGTCAAAAGATTTGGATCGGTATGATTTAATGTTTTTAAAATAAGTCTCTTCTGCTCACCAACTCTGCATTTATTTGATTAAAAATACCAACAAAAAAAATTGTGAAATATTTTTCCAGTGTAAATCAGCTGTTTTCTATGTGAATATACAGTAAAGTATAATTTATTCCTGTGATCAAAGCTGAATTTTCAGCATCATTACTCCAGTCTTCAGTGTCACATGATCCTTCAGAAATCATTCTAATATGATGATTTAATGCTCAAGAGACATTTATGATTATTAGCAATGTTCAAAACAGTTATTTACATTTTTATTTCAGGATTCTTTGATGGATATAAAGTTCAAAAGAACAGCATTTATGACATGAATTGGGGCTCAGGTCAGGAAGCAGACAGACTGGCTAAACCGACCGTCTGCTAGCTGTCTCACGTCACCAAGGTCAGATAAATCCCATCATATAGAGCCTCTTTCACCTAAATATCATCATATAGAGACTGTGTCTGTTCTCGAATTAGGACATACAAAAAACTCCTAAACCCATTTAAGGGTGAAATTTTTTATTGATGTTTAACAATAAAAAAAAAAATAGATATGATACAGATGAACAAATGATAAAGCTCGGGTTGCTGATTATTCGATCCCTTACTTCAAAAGCACTTATTGTTAATGATATGATTACAGACTATAATCTCGATGTGCTGTGTTTGACAGAAACCTGGATAAAACCAGACGATTACATTACTTTAAATGAGTCCACCCCGCAAGATCACTGTTACAAACATGGACCTCGTCTGAAAGGAAAAGGAGGAGGTGTTGCTGTAATTTATAGTAATATCTTCAGAATTACTGATAAGTCTAGTTTCAAATATAATTATTTTAAAGTGTTGGTGCTTAATGTAACACTATCTAATGTAAATGATAAATCGCGTTTGAGATTTCTGCTAGCTACTGTATACAGGCCACCAGGGCACCACACACACACTTTATCAAAGAATTTGCTGATTTTCTATCAGAGTTAGTACTGGCTGCAGATAAAGTCCTAATTGTTGGTGATTTTAATATACATGTGTATAACTAAAAAGACGCATTGGGATTGGCATTTAAAGACATTCTGAACTCTATTGGAGTTAGACAACACGTGTCAGGACCTACTCATTGTCAAAATCATACTTTAGAACTAATATTGTCACATGGAATCAATGTTGATGCCATTGAAATTCTGCAGCAGAGCAATGACATCTCAGATCATTATCTAGTCTAGTGTAAACTTCATTTAGCCAAGGCTGCAAAGCCAACTCCGTGTTACAAGCATGTTAGACCTATCACTTCTGCCACTAAAGATTGCTTTATTAATAATATTCCTGATCAGTTTCATCTCAGCATCCCAGATAGCTTAGAAGAACCCGATATTGTGACAGAAACTTTTAACTCTCTCTTTTCCGGCACTTTAGACACAGTTACTCCTCTGCGCTTAAAGAAGATTAAAGAAAATAGTCCAACGCCGTGGTACAACGAGCACACTCTGGCCCTTAAGAGAGCAGCCAGAAAAATGGAGCGCAATTAGAAAAAAATAATAAAATGTCCAAAATGTCCAAATGATCTGACGGCGCGGGCGGGTATAGATATATACATAGACGTCGCCTTGGCTACGGTTTCGTTCCAATGAACTGCAGTAGCGAAGGCGACATCTAGTGTATACATCTATACCCGCCCGCGAGCGGGTATAGATGTATACACTAGATGTCGCTAGGCTACGGTTTCGTTCCAATGAACTGCAGTAGCCAAGGCGACATCTATGTATATATATCTATACCCGCCCGCGCCGTCAGATCATTTGGACATGTGCTGTTTTCAAGAGATAACAACGATATAAATACTGTTCGTTTTCTCACACAAACCGCTCGTTTCGTGTCTTAGGCCATCAATGTGTACTTACGATGGGGAATTGTTTAATTTGGAGGATGGGGAATTGTTTTAATTTGGACTTTGTGCATGCTCTTTGAGACAGTGACCATCGACCTGCATTATATGACTGACAGACAAGAACGGTTTGACCTAAAAATATAAAAATTGAAACTACTGCGGAAACAAAGACACCTACATCTTGGATGCCCTTGAGGTAAGCTAAAACATATCAAAAATTAATTTCAAAGTGAACTATCCCTTTAATGCTAATCGGTGAAGTATCCCTTTAAGCTGGACTGTGACGCTATTTTCTTCTGGAAACAAACTTTGTTGCATTATTTTCCTGTTATCGCTGTAAAGCTGCTTTGAAACTTTCTGTATTGTAAAAAGCGCTATATAAAATAAATGTGACTTGACCGCCACCTACTGGCAGTTTTAGTTTCTTAGAGTATAATTTCATAAAATAAAAATAAATAAAAAAAATCATATTTCCATATTATAAAAAAACAAAACATTAAAGGTATAATTCATTCAAAAATGAAAATTCAGTCATCATTTACATATTACACAATATATGTGTAATAAATTCTATGCTGAATCAAATATGTCTTTCTGAAGCTACTTTTTGTAATGTCTATTTGATGCTTTACACAATGACTTTAAATTATCTTTTGGGGTTAATGTCACATCTGGAATTGCTCTACATCCGAATGAGAGAAAGCGACTTGTGGTCAGATCACCTGAGGCAGATCTTAATATCAGGAGTAAACCGGGCCTCTTAGGCATCGTTTACACTGTCAGTGATGTGACCCAATTCCGATTTTTTGCTTATATGTGACACAGATCGGATGTGTTCTATGACAATGTAAACAGGAAAAAAACGCATGCATTCGGATATTTCGAGATCGGTTTCAGGCCTCGTTCATTTGTGGAAATAAATCAGATATAATTCAAATATGTGCCAATGTGACTATCATGTAAACAGGCAGATCAGATTTTCTGAGGCATTAGGCTACATATCCGCAGTTTAATGATGAGAAAAACCCAGACGCGCATCTGCAAAGGGACGGATGGCCCGACGAAACGTCATGTCGTCGTAAGAGAGGAATGTGGACACACGTTGACACAACATATCAAAGGTTGGCTTGTTCATCCTAAAATTTCAGACCCGCTGCTCGTTAAAGCCCGCCACGATCTCATGAAAGTGTGTATCTATAGCACGAATTGTATTTCTTGTGGCATTTACGCCAAAAATAGTTTTTGAGTGCATATGATACGCAGTTTTCGCGTGCATATGATATGTACTTTATGGCGTGTAATACACACGCACTCCACACCCCTAATCGTACCCAAGGTGTTTACAGTGCATATCTGCATGCAGAAACTATTTTTGGCGTATAAATGGCAAGAGAAATAAAATTTGTGGTATAGATACACACTTTTATGAGATCGTGTTGTATGTTCCCACCAGTCCTGAGATCTTTCTCGCACACAATAACTGAAGCATATGTGCAGGCTGCAATGATGGCCCTTTTCATCCTCCTCCGCCTCAAAATCATGGCGATAGATGGCGAACTATCTCATAGGCTTCCGTATTCTCCGGACTATAAGTCGCTCCGGAGTATAAGTTGCATCAGTCAAAAAATGCGTCATGAAGAGGAAAAAAACATATATAAGTCGCATTTATTTAGACATTTATTTCACAAAATCAAAGACCAAGAACAGACATTTAATCTGGAAAGGCAAGTTATTCTACTACACAATAGCACACAGAACAACAGGTTGAATAGGTGTTCGGTATGTTAACATAACACATTAACTAGGGCTGTAACGATATGCGATATGAAACCGAAATCGCGACACACAGATCCAATACAGAACCTGTGTTGCAGTGTGAGAAGGCAGAAACGCGTGAACTGGAGCTCATCTCATAAATTAACCGAAACTAAGCATATACGGTAGCCTACTTGCCTCACAGACCTGAGACATAGAAAGCTTGAAATGTCTACTTTTAAACAGAACAATTCAAAACGAAAGAAAATAGACTGCTCTGCTCTCTGCTTATGTAATCTGTATGAAATGTGCATTTCTCTCTGGCGCGTTCACTACTGCGAAGATTGCGAGTCAGCATCGTCAACTTCAATCTTTGCAGCCGACACTGACACAGAAAACACTTGTTTATTAATAAACAATTAAAATGTCTCCTTGCTATATTTGACATATTCATAATCATTACTTTTGCCAGGTTCTCTGTGACAGCTTTTAGATGCTTTATTGGCAGCGCCACCCTTACATGTTACATGAACGCGTCACCACCGCATCAGCACCGAAAACATGGAGATTTACGTTTCAGATAGTATGACAAATGTAAATACATGAATCGGATATGGGTCACAATTGAAAGAACGTGTAAACGGACGGTCAAGAAATTGGATATAGACAACAAATCAAATTGCACCTGCAGTGTAAACGAGGCTTGCTTGTCCCACATACTTGAGTATCTGCAATGAGCAGTTTGGATCCTTCAGTCTGTCAGAGAGCAGCTTGACTCCTGAATATCCTGGGTGATTGTAGCTCAGATCCAGCTCTCTCAGGTGTGATGGGTTTAAACTCAGAGCTGAAGACACATAACCACAGCCTTCCTTTGTCACCATACAGCCAGACAACCTACAGACACACACAGTCAGATCATCTACAAAAACACACATGACTGGCAGACTGTAAATAATCTCTTATATGTTTTTTTTTTTCAATTTCAGAGGACAAATATCTACATTTATCAAGGCAGAAATGCTTCCTTACAATAAAACAAAAACATATACGTCTGTGAAGGCTATTATCCTTTTCAAACTTTCTTTAGCCCCTTGAGGTTAGAGGAGGAGTCTCTTCCTATTCACATGTCCATAAAGCACGCACGAAAATGCGGTCATAACAACAAAAGCCGTCTTTATTGATCACAATCTCTAGTTTACTTTTTAAAACAAAAAATACAAAATAAACATCCAAGAAAACGCTATCAGTGTGAACAGCTATACCATAGCATTCGATTCATGCGACTGAAGAAACTGTTGCTCTCCACACTCTAACCTGTCTCTGCCAAACAATTCTACTCAATTAACACCTGCCCTCACGCACCGTAGTGACGTGTCAAGGAGGAGGAGCCAATAAATTTACTTGACCAGGTTAGTCCAAGTATTAAACATTAAACATAAAATTCCCTTGTACATTTAAATCATAATGTTTTGTAATACATAATAAATAAATCAAATTTAATCTCTACAAGTTCATATTTCTGGTAAATACGGCTCCAACAACGTCAATACAGAGACAGCATTATAACCCATCATGTCTGCCAATGGTCATGGAAATTAAATACACAAGAACAAGGGGAGCTATTACTTACAATTATTTTTTTTTAAAAGACCATTATGCTTCAAAAAAAGTCAGTGTGAATTGGTTTTATATAATCAAAAATTTTTTTCCACATTGAACAAATATATTCTATCTGGGTTCTTAAGGAAAAGGAAATCTTTTCCATCACACATATATAGTGTAATATGTCAATCCAATCATCAACTGTAAGTGGCTCTGGTTTTAGCCATTTCTTTGTAATTACTTTTTTACTGGCTGCCAGAAGAATCAGTTTCTTATCGATGTTATTCCACCCATCAAAAGAAATATTAGCCAGATATAAACATTCACAATTACAAGGAATCGTCACCTCAAAAACAGTTTCCAAATTTCCTTCAATCCCTTGCCAAAACTGGGTTAATTTCTGACACTCCCCAGAAATATGATAATGGTTAGATTTCCTTTTCCCACATAATCTCCAACAGCTAGCACCTGTCCCGTTGTATCTTTTCTGTGTTGGTGTGGTAAATCTCTTATATATTCTTAAATACCTCAGAATCTGCAGCTTACAGTTTGGCCTCTTCAGGCCTTCAGAAATAATCTTCACTCCTGAATCCTGCAGGTCATTGTTCGTCAGGTCCAGCTCTCTCAGGTGTGATGGGTTTGAACTCAGAGCTGAAGACACATAACCACAGCCTTCCTCTGTCCCCATATAGAGAGACAACCTACAGACATACACAGTCAGACCATCTACAAACACACATCGACATTATGAACGGCAGACTGTAAATGATCTCTCATAGATAATCTTATCTCAGATTAGATTGGAACAATCAGAATAATATCCAGTTCCATCTGACTTCTGACCTATAATGCTGCTTGAATCATAATCATACACTGTTCGTTCACTGGCCAGAGGAGAACTGGCCCCCCGACTGAGCCTGGTTTCTCCCAAGGTTTTTTTCTTCATTCTGCCCTGATGGAGTTTTGGTTCCTTGCCACTGTGGCCTTTTTTCACCTTTGCTGCCATTGGCTTTTGGCTTGCTTAATTGGGGACATTTAATTTAACATTTAATTTAGTATTCAAATGACTAAATTCTGTTGACATAGAAGAGGTCTTTGTACCACTGAAACATCCGGCAAGTTTCACAGCTTAAAAGGTCCTCAGAACAAAAAAAAACAAAAAAAATTATTCAACCAAGCTCCAAAAATGGCTTGTTAGAATATTGTGGGTTTTGTGACGTCACATGAGCAAATATATTTGCATCAACAAATAGTTTTACATAATTGCACTACAGGCCCCGCCCACTGCCGTCAGTCACTTTCATCCCAGATCACATCAGAGGATTATGTGTTTGTTTGGAGCATTTGACTGCAGATTGTTTTGTAAATGAGGCACAGTGTAAGAGAGAGTTTGCAAAGAAACTTGTGCAAAGATAAAGCAGCAACTGTATTGGATCTGACAGCAGCTTCATCTCAAAGCAAAGTATTTTGATAAAAAAAACGTAAGCAGTTTAATAATTCTTTGTCTATAAATGACCATTTTATATTGCTGTTTTCAAAACACAGTTGATACATTTTCCTTTTGATACTTTTTCCTATGCAGTGACATTAGCAAATTATAACACTGGTGTTTACTGAGAGCCAACCCTTGAAAACGGATCATTTCAGAAAGAGGGTCAGCATAAGGTTGGAAAATCTTTATTCAGATTTATGGATTCTTAACAGTACAAATCGGGGGTGCCAAACTCAGCTCCTGATTAGCTGTATCAGGTTTGTTTAATTAGGATTGAAGCTAAACTGTGACCCACTAGGGCAGTGGTTTTCACACTTTAGGAGCAACCTTTTTTTCTTTTTCTTTTTTAAATTGACGCAACCCATATTGACCCATTATATTTAGATTAGTTCAATTCAACAGCAAAAGTTACAATAATTGTATAAAATCTAAATATTTCGCAAAAAAAAAACATTATTTAGTGGAGATGGAGAACAAAAAAAGTTAAAAAGTGTAGCACTAAATCTGTTAAAATGTTACTCACTGCTCTTTGTATTGTTGTAAAATACATTCATGAAAAGCAATTCATTTCTAATATATACTATAAAATGAAAAGACATTTCTTTAAATATATAGCACAGCTGTTTAATGAGGCAGCAACATATTATAGATAGGACAGAACAAAAAAGGCTAATAATAGTCTTTCATTTCCCAAAAGTATTATAATATGAAAGGCTCCAATACAGAGCGGCACAAAGCGCTTATGCGTATCCCGTGTGCAGAATGATGCGCTTGAAGCAACATGGAGTCACAGCGCTTCACATTGAAAACCTCAAAGCAAAAAGGGAAGAGATATTGATGCGTAGTTCCGGTATTATATCAATGTAATAGTTTATTGAGCCTTTTCTTTGGAACAGTTTAAAAATATCAGTTATTCTGCCCGTGAAGAACAAGTATAGCGCTCTCTACTCAGTGTGGTGATCTAAAAGACACCCGGGAGAAAGTTACATGAACAGCAATAAACTCCAGAAAGATAAAGTCATTTTATGCAAAACCATAGACCTTTATCTACAGATCAAGTATAACAATAGTAACATTGAATCATCTTGGAGAGAGTTTCATCATGTTGACTGCCGTAACCGAACATGATGCGCTGTTTGAGTTGCTGAATGGAGAATGACTGACAGCCGCAGCGGACGGAAGCACTTACTTGAATTTAACGACTTCAGTATTCATTTCTACGTCTCATTAAACTATGGAGTGGCTTTAGAACACTTATAATATAGTGCACGAAAAGTTGACAGTTCTTTATAATGTTTTTGTAGCTTTTGTGAGGCTTAACAATGACACAGAATAGTATACGCACAATATCGGATTTGGATACCTATTTGGTATCTCTATTCGAAACTGCTAAGTATTTCATTTTATTTGTGTACACTCATAATAAACCAGAACACTGTGACTTTCTAAAATAAATAAAACAAACAGGATGTGTTTTCTGTCGTCTCGGTTTCCTTACCGTCAATTTGTTTGTGGAGCGCTTCACAAAAATAAACCAAACTCAGCAGAATACTGTCAGAAAATATATATTTTCTTTTCTTTTGTTAATCTGTTAATTATGTAAATCAAATGTATTTAGTATATTTATTCCTTTTATACAGCCCTATAGACTATGATTTTATGAAAATAAATTATTATTTTTATTTTATTTTAAATGTAACTCCATTTTCCTCAAATCATCCTGGCGATGCAGGGTTTGAAAACGTACTCGGTTACTAACGTAACCTCGGTTCTCTCTAGGAGAGGGAACGAGTACTGCGTAATATCTTACGCTATGGGGAAATCTCTTTTCCGCGAGATATTGAAGCCAAAAATTATCCTTAATTTTGGAATAATGTAAAACGCGTTGCGGCAGCACGCAGACATAGGCGAAACAGCTCGCACGCCTATTGGCTGCTCTGCGGCAACTGCAGCAGCCTATCGAGAGGCCCCGTTGTGACGTCAGCTCCAATGGGGGCGCTTTGCGCCCACTGCGTCACGTCCCGCTGAAACGGGCGTGGCCTTGGGCTATAAATATAGCTCGAGAAGGCTGGTATAGCTGGTTTTTCATCGCCGGAGCGAACCAGAGCGTGTTGCAGGCACGGCAAGATACGCAGTACTCGTTCCCTCTTCTAGAGAGAACCGAGGTTACGTTAGTAACCGAGTACGTTCTCTTACGAGAGGTTCTCTCGTACTGCGTAATATCTTATGCTATGGGGAACACAGTGTAAAACGCCGTGCGTGCTGAGATCCAGTACCAAAGTCCCAAGGGCAGGTGCCCGGGGCCCATATAGTACATGATCATCAGGGACTCACAGAGAGTCCAGGAAGAGGGGCTAGAATAGCATCATTCCTGTAATAAATAGCATCCTAAAAGGAGCAATTATATAGATAGTGTTCACACACAGCCAGGGCGAAAACTCGGCCTAGTCTGGTGAATATTATGGGTCTTACACACTGCCCATAGAGCTGCATGATCGATCAGTTTCAGTATCCTGGGCCGAAAGCATCGGGGCAGACAATACCGATTTATCAGACCTAAAGCAGCTTAGCCTGCAAAGCGGGAACCTCTAGGTTATAAAACCTTATAAATGTAGACGGGGAGGCCTAGCCTGCCGCCATACAGATATCTTGTAAGGCAATCCCACTAGACCAAGCTCACGATAAGGCCATGCCTCTCGTGGAGTGCGCTCTAACACCTAGCGGGCACTGCAAGCCCTTAGAGGCGTAAGCCAGCGCTATAGCATCGACTATCCATCTGGATAGGCTCTGTTTCGACACGGCTAGTCCCTTAGAACGTCTGTTGAATGAAACAAAAAGCTGCTCTGTCTGTCTGAAGACAGATGAGCGAGACACATAAGCCCTTAACCCTCTGGGGACCAAAAACGCGCCCTTATATACCGCGCGTTTTGCTCGTTTTTTTTTTTTAGCAATGAAAATAAACACTAAATGCTCTGTTAATTTTGATCTTTCATTTTCGTGTAATACATCAATCGATCCAGTTTCTATTTTTTTTCTGTATACTCACAATAAAAATAAAGTGTTTTGCTTTTTGACAAATAAAGAAAAATTAAGATGATGCGATTTCTGCCTTCTCTCTGTCAGTAAACTCCCGTTTGAAACGCGTTCGAAAATGATCTATAACTCCGCGAAAATTCAGTCAAACAGGCAAACAGACCCACGGGCATAAAGCTTGAGATCGCATCTTTTAAATGAAGTCATTTATATAAAAAACAAATATTCTTAGTTTCTGTAATCTGTATACAAAGAGAGCGACTCCAGTCGAGCTCATTACGAGATGATTCACAGTAATTTGACCACTCCCCGGAGAGCGCGCGCTATTCAAATGCAAATTCTGAGAACCATTTCAGTCTGTGAAACGCCCCCACATCAGCTGTAAACAAAGCGCAAGTGAGACATTATAGCCTTTATGGAGAAAAGTTTCCACAGTGCTGATGAGGAAAAATATTTCCTGATATGAGCAGCAGATCGCGCTGAGGAGTGAGGTAGGCTGTTTTCTTTTCTCAAGTGTGGAATAACGTTATGGAATAACGTTAGTGTAGGCCTATAAACCGCAAAAAGATGAATCGCATTTCTATAATATGACTCGCGTTTCTGTGAGATGAATGAAGGGTACATATTTGTAAAGACTGTTTAGCCTAAATGAATCGCGTGTCTGTGTGTGAAAGAATAAACTGCTTTGCCATAGCCTACTGAGATGAGTAAAAATCGACTGGAATATGTTGAAATAAAATGTATTTGTATAAGCAACGTAAATTAACATTTATATGCCCTGATATTTCAATAAAACAACGTTAGTCAGGCGTTAGTCACACTATTTTTGTCAAAAATAAAGTCATAGACTAAGATGTTAGATGTTCCAATGTTGGCTATATTCAAACTAATGAATACATATGATAAAATGTAGGCCTATAATATTTTTTTTCTTTCTTTTTTTTTTTTTACAAAGAAAGAGTACACTTGAAATATTGTTGAAATTGTAATTATTGTTGTAATTGTAACATTTTTAATAAAATAGCTAAACATATTTACAAGATAGATGTAAGCGAAATCTTAAATGGTCAATATAAGTATTCTTCTAAATACATTGTCCTTGCATTGTGGCTCAGTCAGTGTCACACCTGAATGAATGGCTAATTATGCAGAGTCATTATGCAGAGTGGGTGGGACAACCCAGGTGTAAACTACTCCTTCACGCCCCCCTCGCATATTGGCTTTCCAAGCAAAACCTGTTTTACACCATTTAAATCAATGTATTTTTTTTTGTGAACGATAAAGCAAGACTATTTTCACATAATTTTGAAGCCAGTACTCAAAGGTACAACATCAATTAGACAAAAGTCTTGTGGACACATATTTAATATGTGTTTTGTGGTCTTAATTCAGCCACTTTCATTTTAATTTTTTCCAATAACCATGCATAAACATTATTCTCTTAAAAATACAAACATCTACATACACGTTGCCCGCATATTTTGGTAGCCCTGTTTGTGCTATATAGAGTGATTTTACACCTTTGCCATTAACATGTTTATAAATAACTGAAAAAAGCACAAATTTCAAGGCATGTCAGAACATCTCAAGGGCTCCAAAAACACCTTGGTCCCCAGAGGGTTAATGCCCTGACCGGGCAAAGGAAGCTGGCGTCCTTCTCCTCGTTAGAGACCGGCAGGGCTGACAGGGAAATCACCTGAGACCTGAACGGTGTGTTGAGGGATTTAGGAACGTACCTGTGCCTTGGTTTGAGTATGACTTTCAAGTCATTTGGCCCAAACTCCATACATGTTGCACTCACTGAGAGCGCTTGTAAGTCCCCAATACGCTTCACTTGAAGCGAGAGCCAGAAGAAACGCTGTCTTGAAAGACAAGTGTTTGATATCCACTGATTGGATTGGCTCGAATGGGGCACCTTTCATGGCCTCCAAGACCGTGGAAAGGTCCCATATGGGAACTGAGGGAGGTCTGGGAGGATTTAACCTCTTAGCTCCTCTAAGGAAGCGAATGACCAGATCGTTCCTTCCAAGTGACTGACCAAGCATTGGTTTAGTAAACGCTGCTATAGCCACCACGTAAACCTTGAGCGTGGATGGGGTCCTGCCCTTATCCAGTAGCTCTTGCAGGAAGGAGAGAACCTCCGTCACCCCACAATCTGGGGGTGATATGCCACGGGCTGTGCACCAGCTAGAGAACACAGACCACTTTGAGGAATAGAGCCGTCTTGTGGAGGGGGCTCTAGCCTGCGTGATCGTGTTTAACACTCCCTCTGGGAGGTTAGCAGGTACCCGTTGATGGCCCACGCATGTAGGGACCAAAGCTCTGGGCGAGGATGCCAGATCGAGCCCCTGGCTTGAGAGAGGAGGTCCCTCCTCACTGGTATCGGCCATGGGGCAGTGCTTGTCAGCTGCATCAGAACTGGGAACCAGGCCTGGTTCTTCCAGAACGGAGCTACTAGTAGCACTGAGCATCCGTTTTCCCTGATCCGCTCTAACACCTGAGGTAGGAGCGTGACGGGGGGAAAAGCATAGAGCGGGCAGCGGGGCCAGACGTGGGCCAGCGCATCCCTGCTCTTGGAGAAAAATTTCGGACAGTGAGCATTTTCTTGAGATACAAACAGGTCTACCTCCGCTCTGCCGAATGTCTCCCACAGCAGCTGGACTGTCTGTGGGTGTAAAGACCATTCTCCTGCTGGAACATTGTTCTTGGTCAGTCTGTCTGGTCCCACATTCAGGTGGCCGGGCACGTGCGCTGCTCTCAGCGAAGGCAGATTGTGCTGAGCCCAGACCAGGAGGCGTTCCGTCAGCCTGTAAAGGTTTCGGGACCTGATACCTCCCTGGCGATTTATATAGGCCACCACTGACATGTTGTCCGAACGGACCAGGACGTGGTGCCCTGCTATCTGGAGACAAAAGCGCCTCAGCGCATTGTCGACTGCTATCATTTCCAAGCAGTTTATGTGTAGAAGCTTTTCCCGTTCTGACCACTGGCCAAAGAACGGTCTGCCCTCGAGCAGCGCTCCCCATCCCGAGGTGGAGGCGTCCGTAGACACCACCTTCACACTCGAGGAAGTCCCCAGGCTTACACCTGACTGGTACCAGTCGATCGCTTTCCAAGGTTTCAGAGCTGAGACGCATTTCTGATCGACCTTGAGGCGAAAAAGACTGGAGGTCCACGCTCGGCGCGGCACTCACGCTTTTAACCAGAACTGCAGCGGGCGCATGCGAAGCAGACCCAGCTGAAGTACTGATGATGCTGAGGCCATGAGACCCAGCATCCTTTGAAACTTTCTGAGCGGGACTATAGCGCCGCAGCGGAAGGTTTCTGTCATGCGCTGAATGTCCAAGTCTGCGCTGTGGTGATAGCTGAGCTGTCATAGACAGCGAGTCCAGTTCTGTGCCCAGAAAAGATATTCTCTGACTGGGAGACAGTGAACTCTTCGCCCAATTGACTTTAAGACCCAGGTTCTCAAGATGTTCGAGTAACATGGTCCTGTGTTCTATGAGCTCTGAGTGAGACTGAGCTAGAACCAGCCAATCGTCCAAGTAGTTCAAAACTCGCATTCCCCGAAGTTTCAGGGGAGCGAGGGCCGCGTCCATGCACATCGTGAATGTATGGGGTACTCGAAGGCGAATCTCAAAAATCGCCCGTGACTGACGCTATTTGTATTTTAAAATACGTGTCCTTCAGATCTATTGACACAAACCAGTCCCCTTGGTGAATTTGCAGCCTGTCCAGCGGCGGTGTAAGCGCGACTGTGCATGGCTGAAGTAGTGCGGCAGGCTTTTGATGGAAGCGACGTCTTAGCGCGCCGTCCAGCAGAGGGCGAGCAAAGATGGGCAGCTACAGCTTCTTCCACCGGAGGAAGAGAATGGTATCCTCTGTCTTTAGCACCGTCCACCACGGAGAATGCTACTGAGGCAGAGGTACGCACCCTGGCTGAGAAGGGGGCACACCAGGACTTCGCGAGTTCTTCATGAAGCTCAGGAAGAAACGGCGCGGGTCTTGAAGGCGGCGAAACACGCTCTCTTTGCAGGAAACAACCATCCAGGCGGTTGTGCGCAGGCTCCGCGGGCATCGACCACTCGAGGCCGAGGCTCTCCATGGCCTGTGTGAGCAGGCGCGTAAGCTCTGCTTCGATGCTCGCTCTCTTACCGGTAGACTCACGAGCAGAGGGGGCGAGATCCACAGAGCTCGACCAATCCTCACTGCCCGACGCCAGGATAGAGCAGCTGTCCTCCTCTACAATCGCCACTTCTTCAGCGTCATCCACAACGGAAGCGGCGGCAGACGGCGGCCGTTGTCCGGGAGTGATAGATTCAGGTGAAATGGGCGGTGAAGCTGGCGGGCGAACCGGCGAGCTTGTGTCGGTTGGAGGAGGCTCCGGGACCCGCTGAGCACGGCGCTTTTTACGGCGCGGTGCCGCAGCGGGGGGGGTGCAGTCTCGCGGAAGGATGCCAGGCGAGTCCTCAGAGTCGCCAAAGGCAGTAGCTCGCAGTGAGGGCATCCGCCGTCAGCGAGAGCAAGAGCTGCATGTCCTTCACCCAGGCAGGAAACGCAGATGACATGGGCGGTCCCCGTCGCTGAGTGGGGCTCGGCACGAGCCACAGAGGGTGCGAGACATCTTAAAAAAGACGCTCGAGCTCTTTTAGAGAGAGAGTGTGTGTCGCGGCGGCGAACACACACTGGTATTGCAAAGGAAATGGTGCGCCGGATGGCGCAGCAGGAACGGCGGCAGAAGGCGGCGCGGCCAGCGGCTTCGATGCAAGGGCTCGTCCCGCTGAAAGGCTTTCTCGACGGCACGGCTTCTTCTCTCTGGATCCAGCGATGCGAGAGCTCCGCTGAAGAGATGAAAAATCAGCTATACCAGCCTTCTCGAGCTATATTTATAGCCCAAGGCCACGCTGGTTTCGGCGGGACGTGACGCAGTGGGCGCGAAGCGCCCCCATTGGAGCTGACGTCACGACGGGGCCTCTCGATAGGTTGCTGCAGTTGCCGCAGAGCAGCCAATAGGTGCGCGAGCTGTTTTGCCTATGTCTGCGTGCTGCCGCAACGCGTTTTACATTATTCCAAAATTAAGGATGATTTTTGGCTTCAATATCTCGCGGAAAAGAGATTTCCCCATAGCGTAAGATTTTACGCAGTACGAGAGAACCTCTCCTAAGAGAACCTGTGCTCTAGGGAACTGAGTTTGGCACCCCTAGTATAAGTGAACCTTAGGGAATATAATAAATAATGTAAAAACTCCATGTCATGACCCCTGTAAAGATGTAAGATGCATTATTAAAAAGGATTCTTTAGCTATTAATGATTAAACACTCACAGAGCTTTTCTGCAGTTGATCACAGCTGGTATCAGTCTTCTTCTACCCTCAGCTGATGTGTTGTATTTCATGAGGTTCAGCTCATCCAGCGCCTCCTCTGAGATCTGAAGCATGTAGGAGATTGTCGAGCAGTGAGCAGTAGAGAGTTCCTCTGAGTGTTTGCCTGATTTCACAGACTCCTGAATCTCTCTGGACAGAGTCTGATCTTTCACTTCCAGCAGACAGAGGAACAGATTGATGGATTGATCAGCTGAGAGATGATTAATATTCTGCTTATCTTTGATCTTCTCTTTAATGTGCTGTGTGATTCTCCTGATGCTCTCTGAGCTGTTCTCTGTGTGTGTCAGTAGATCCTGTAAGAGTCTCTGATTGGACTCCAGTGTGACGCCCAGCAGGAACCGCAGGAGCAGATCCAGCTGTCCATTCTCACTCTTGAGGGCTTTATTTACTGCTGATGTTAGTAGATCATACAGAGAGACTTCATCAGACCTGATTTCATCCAGAAGCTGCAGTGGTTCCTTGTTCTTCATTAAATAGCAGTAAAACACATAAAAAGCAGCGAGAAACTCCTGAACGCTCAGATGAATGAAGCTGTAGACTTTCCTCTGATGAATCACAGATTCCTCCTTAAAGATCTCAGTGCAAATCCCAGAATACACTGAGGCGTCAGAGACGTCTATGCCGCTCTTAATCAGGTCCTCCTCATAGAACATCACATTGCCCTTCATCAGCTGATGGAAAGCCACTTCAGCAAGTTTCACAATCACTTCTCTGTTGGACTGCAGGAGTTTCTCTGGATCTCTCTCTTCATACTTCTGATTCCTCATGTTGATCTGAATCAGCAGGAAGTGGATGTACATTTCAGTCAGAGTTTGAGGGATTTCTGCACTAAGATCTTCTTCCAGGAGCTTCTGAAGCACAGTGGATGAGATCCAGCAGAAGACGGGTATTTGGCACATGATGTGGAGGCTTCTTGCTCTTCTGATGTGTGAGATGATTCTGCTGGCTTGATGCTCGTCACTGATTCTCTTCCTGAAATATTCCTCCTTCTGAGGGTCATTGAATCCCTGAATCTCTGTCAGACGGTGGATGTATTTGGAGGGGATCTGATTGGCTGCTGCTGGTCTGGAGGTGATCCAGATGAGGGCCGAGGGAAGCAGATCTCCTTTCATGAGCTTTGACATCAACACACCCACTGATGAAGTCTCAGTCACATCAGAAACTTCCTGAGCGTCTGAAAACATCAGTGTGATTCTGCTTTCATCCAGACCATCAAAGATGAACACAACTTTACTCTCCTCATAAATCTTTGAGTCCAGATCTTGAAGTTCAGGATGAAAGTCCAGCAGAAGTCTGTGAAGACTGTACTGATGATCTCGGATCAAGTTCAGCTCTCGAAATGGAAGAACGAACATGAAATCTACATCCTGATTGTCTTTTCCCTCGGCCCAGTCCAGAATGAACTTCTGCACAGAGACGGTTTTCCCAATTCCAGCGATGCCTTTAGTAAGAACAGTCTTGATCTGCTCTTTCTCCTCGCGTCCTGGTTCAGGAGAGGCTTTAAAGATGTCATTGCAGAAGATTGGAGTGTCTTGTGAGTGTTGTGTTCTGGCTGTTTTCTCCATCTGTAAAACCTCATGTTCTTCTTTCACTCCTTCTCTCTCTCCCTCTATGATGTAGAGCTGTGTGTAGATCCTGTTCAGGAGGGTTTCATTCCCTTGGAGTTTCAGTCCCTCAAATAATCTCTCATACTTGTTCTTCATGCTGGCTTTGTGTCTGTGTTTGACTCTCTGTAGTTCATCATTCACTGGTTGATCATGTCTATTCAGGGACGCAGTAACGGTTGTGTTGTTCAGACATAAGCCTGAGGCGGCCTCTCGAGAGATGCATTGGTCTCTATATATTCTGCTGAAACAACAACAACAAACAGATTTTAAAAATTATGTAAAATAAAGGATTTAAATGTATAAATAAAATCTAAATGTAAACCATATAGTACATCAATATAGATTTCAATCTCGTAAGACATTATACAGAAAAATATAATTTCAGTTTAACATTAAAGTAAATTTTCAGAAAGTTAACACAAAAGGTAAAGTCAAAGTTGATTTTCTATCACTGAACTTTTGTCCTCAGATTTGAGGTAAAAAAAACATCTCTGCATTCAGTGTGTTTTTGAATCCCATAGAGCAGTTAAAGGAATTGTTCACTCAAAAATAAAAATTACCCCATGATTTACTCACCCTCAAGCCATTCTATGGGTTTATGGCTTTCTTCTTTCGGACAAATACAATTGCAGTTATATTAAATATCCTGGCTCTTCCAAGCTTTATAATGGGAGTGAATGACTGTTTCTGTTTTGAAGTCCATAAAACTGCATCTATCCATCATAAAAGTGCACCTATCCATCATAAAAGTGCATCTATCCATCATAAAAGTGCATCTGTCCATCATAAAAGTGCATCTGTCCATCATAAAAGTGCACCTATCCATCATAAAAGTGCATCTATCCATCATAAAAGTGCTCCACACGACTCCAGATGTCCTTCTGAAGCAAAACATTATTTTTGTAAGAAACTATCCATATTTAAAATTTTATAAAATATAATAGCTATCTTTCAGCAAACGGCCATATGCATCGAGTACAGTGGAAAAGAGACCTCTTTATGATGAATGGATGCACACTTTTTTGGGCTTCAAAATCTCACCCCCCATTTACTGCCATTATAAAGCTTGGAAGAGCCAGGACATTTTTTAATATAACTCTGATTGTGTTCGTCTGAAAGAAGATAATCCTATACACCTAGGATGGCTTTAGGGTGAGTAAATCATGGGAGATTTTAATTTTTTTAGGTGAACTATTCCTTTAAATCCCCCACTACATGTTTATCCTCACCTGGGGTCAGAGATCACTGCTCCATCACTGAATTTATGAGGCTGAGTCAATGATCTGTCACTCTTCACAGACCCAATGCCAGATTCTGGAGATGAATCGCTCTGTCTCCTGATACTGAGAAACACACAGATATAATTCTTCCTTTAGTTCTGTCTTTTATTATGATTTGGTCTGTTGTCTCTAATACTGGATTAAATCTCACCTGGGGTCAGAGGTCACTGCTTTATCACTGAATTTAGGAGGATGAGTCAATGATCCGTCACTCTTCACAGACTCAATGCCGGATTCTGGAGATGAAGATCTCTCACAGCTCTCTCTGTTCTCCATAATGAGAAACTGACTTCAGACCTGCATATGGAAAACAAATCATACATTATATTTAGACTATTCCTTTAAAGTACAGTAATAACATACTACACATACAACGGCATTCTAGAGATTTAGAGTACAACTGTGTAGTAGCAGCAGATTGTGTAGGATCCTTTTCTTCTGAAGCCCATAAAGTACTGGTTTACAGTGGAAGAACTGGTCTGACTGCACAAAGACCTGATCTGGCTAGATAAAAAAGTTTGTCGAGACAAACTTTAAGTTGGCTTGAGAAAGCCGGACCAGAGAGTTTTAAAAGTCTGAAGAAGTTTAAAGTAGTTTGAAGTTTAAAGGAGAACTCGGTAACTCTAGCGAACTCTAGTCACTTCTTCGCTGATTTTCCCTTTTGTTGTCGCATGTTTTCCCCACGAGCTCCCCCTACAGCTGGGGGGGGGGGGGCGTATATTTCACAACACAGTCGTAAAAACTCACTTGCGGCGGCCTCCTCCCCCTCTCTACAGCTGCTCATGTGCGTTTGTTTTGATCAGAGCAAGCTAACTGTATCGTGTGGAGCTATGTCTACCGAGCTGGGTAATCTGGTAATACATCATACATGCGTGTGTGTTTATGTCGAATTGCCGTAAAGCAATTTGTGTTTCGCGCTCGTTCTCGTTCTAGTTCTCGCTTCTCACGAGACTTCCAATTTCTATCTTACCGGGACGGTAGTGCCCAAGTTGCAAGGTTGGTTTTCCGCCTGGGAACGCTGGGGGGAGCGGGGAAAGTCACCAATATAACCAGAACAGGTTGTTTAACCATCCAAATGATTTCTAGACAGTTTTATTAAGTTAAAAAAGTTACCAAGTTCTCCTTTAAAGTGATTGAAGTTTAGATAGATAGATAGATAGATAGATAGATAGATAGATTAGAAATAGTAGATAGATAGATTAGATAGATAGATTAGAAATAGTAGATAGATAGATTAGAAATAGTAGATAGATAGATTAGATATAGTAGACAGATAGACAGACAGACAGACAAACAGATATTCTATTTGGCATGTTTGTGTGCTTCTGTGCATCCCTGTGTGTTTAATAGAGGAGAGTGTGTGTGTAATAAGCAGAGTGTTTGTGTAATAAGCAGAGTGTACGCGCATTGTGGACCCGCCTATAGGCGCACATTACTAACACGCTCTTTAGATGACAAATAAAATATTGCGCCATTGACTTTAGACCAGGTTTCAGTCGGTCAATGACTCAAAATAGCAACACACCAACAATGTGCCTGAACACACCTCGTTCTCAGACCAGCAGCCCATGGGCCACAGATGGGCGCAAATGCATATGAAAATGATAACTGCGTCGGACTGAAACTAGCAAAAACACTTGCATCACGCTGCATTGCGCTGGGAGTAAGATAGGGCCCTAAGTCAGAACAGTCTGAAGGTCTAAGCCGAGTTTGGATTATGGAGAGTATGGAGAGTCAGAAAATTTATTGTCAGAAGAATAATCCCTGATCTGAACCTCTGAGATGAACTGGATCAGTGATTCAGAGCCCAATCTTCACACAGGTCTTCAACAGATCACTGGAGCAGTGTGAAGTTCCCTGCTGCTTCAAACACTCCCCTATCATCCTGGCCTCCAAAAAACACACTGGACTTAGTGACTACAGACCTGTCACTTTCTCGTCTGTGGTCATGAAGTCATTTGAAAGACTGGTAGACAGCAGAGGTTGGACCTCCTTCACCAGCTGAGGAAGATCAACCTGCCACAGGATCTGCTGAAACAGTTCTACTCTGCAGTCATCGAGTCCGTCCTGTCTTTATCTGTAATGCAAGGCTTGAAATTGCAACCATTTTTGGTTGTATATGCTCCCGAAATTGAATCTGTGCGACCTCAAAATTTATTTGGGAGCATTTGTGTGAGTGCAAATAATTGTTGTAGTGCAACCTTTTTTCTAGAGATGCACCGGTCAACCGGCCATAAATCGGAAACAGCCGGTTTATGCTACAAACACACCATTGGCAAACGGCCCATTCTAAGTTTAATTTTGGCTGATCTCTATTCCGGACTTGCACACAAACTGCATTGCAATCACGTCCCGAAATGTCATTTGTGTGAGAATATTACAAAGTCTGTCAAAAGGACGTTAACACAGGCCAGAGATGGGACACGCTGAAGAGAAAATACCAGACACAGCAAGATCACTGTTCGTGATGCTCAAAATATAGGAAGAAAAATATTAATATTGATTTGGGGTGGGGGTTAATTTGCATGTGTCTCTTAAGGAAACTGACTTTCTTTAGAACAGTTTCGATGGCATTTTCTTTTTCTCTTCCCTCCCCCCCAAAAATGCTTCTTTTCCATAAGCGCCACCTACTCTCAGAGAGTGAAACTGCATTTTAATTCAGTCAATCTCGTTTTGTTTTGTGCAGGTGTGTCTTATGTAACAGTTTCACAAAGTTAAAGACCATTCTGTTTTGCTCTAAATCTTGAAATTATGCAATTCCCACAATTTTGCAATTCCACGCAAAAATCATCCTTACCATGAAAACATAAACTTTTTACCAAAAGATCAAAATCTTTTTAAGTTGTCCGTTTAGGTCTGCAATATACTGTATTAATGTGCTGTATCAGAAAGTAAGAAAATGTCCTTGTTTTTCCACCACATATGAGGTGAACAACAATGCTAAAATTACATTTTGACACCAACCATATTCCATGCTTTCAAAAGAGGGATCAAATACACCCCTTTTTTTTAACTTTATTTTAACATAAAGCATTTTGCAGAAAGATAGAGTCATGCCTGAGAAATAAATATACTCATTTTGTCATAACAGCACTGCCTGTTGAGTTTATAAGGGCAATAATTAAGAGGTCACAACGCTTCAGTGCTCTGTCACATCTGTAACGTTTTAAAGATTAAGTTTATACAATATAACAATTTTAAATACAAATAACTTGAAACTTGATATACAAAGCTAAACTATGTTTATGCTTATTAGGACAAACATTTCATCTCACTAATTTGCTCTGAACAACCATAATAATGCGTTACAGATGTGACTATTGCTGTGATCTGTTTCGGGCGTACCGTATATCAGTGCATGAATCCAATAATCGCAATAATATTTGTACTTTGTTAGTTTTAATACAAAAAAATTCTCAACTTTCAAATTCAGTCGATTTTATAACAAAATTCAAACAATAGATGCCGCTCTTTAATACGGCGTGATACATTTCTGTAGCGCCTCAGTGTAAGTGGCGGATCAAGCACACATGAACCGATCTTCTCTTCCTCTTTGCCCGCTAAAAAAGCCGATAGGCCTAGATGTGGGAAGCGTTCTGGGGCGCAGAGCAGAAAAAGGAAAATGTAAAATGATAAGGAAGCTATTATTTTTTTTTTTTTTTATCACTTGAAGTCTTTAAATTGATCAACATTTAACAATGGTTAACTTTGGTTCAACTTTGCATTTCAGGGCTCGACATTAACGCTTGTTTGCTGGTCCGGAACAAGTGTTGTTTTTCTTTTTTAAGGGGCAAGTGAAAGAGAATTGTACTTGCCCGGCCAGACAAGTAGCTTAAAAATTACTCGGGAAGCATCGAAACGCGAGAATGATGCAGATTTTATTCAGTGTAAAGAGTGATTGATAATGATAGTGTATTTGGTAACAAGCTTGCGCTGCCTGTCTCTTTGTGAGAGACTTTCTTTTGTGGATAAATCGAAACAAATAAGCACAACAGCACACAATAATCTCACAGAAGAAACATACTGAGGTTTTTTTATTTATTATACGAAAAACACTTTATTTATTTATTTAAATTATAACGTATGATATAGTTACATAACACGACCAAGGGAGCTGTTTTGCTGAATATTATCACGAACAAGTAGCCTATTTAATTATCATAAATGTCTATTATCCTAAACAAGTAGCCTATTTAATATTAAAGGGATACTCCACTTTTTTCGGAAATAAGCTCATTTTACATCTCCCCCAGAGTTAAACAGATGAGTTTTACCGTTTTAGAATCCATTCAGCCGAACTCCGGGTCTGACGGTACCACTTTTAGCATAGCTTAGCACAGATCATTGACTCTGATGAGTCCAGTAGCATTTCTTTCAAAATGACCAAAGAGTTTCAATATTTTTCCTATTTAAAACTTGACTCTTCTGTAGTTAAACCGTGTACTAAGATCGATGGAAAATGAAAAGTTGCGATTTTCTAAGCCTATATGACTAGGAACTACTCTCATTCCGGCGTAATAATCAAGGAACTGTGCGGCTGTACCATGAGTGCAGCAGGCGTAATGATATGACGCAGCGCCTGAAAATAGTCCCCAGCTCGGTAACTTCTTCCAACGTGACCGGGACTAAGTTTGTCTAACCTATTAGACCTATTTTCAGGCGCTGCGTCATATCATTACGCCTGCTTCACCCATGGTACAGCCGCACAGTTCCTTGATTATTACGCCGGAATGAGAGTAGTTCCTAGTCATATAGGCTTAGAAAATCGCAACTTTTCATTTTCCGTCGATCTTAGTACACGGTTTAACTACAGAAGAGTCAAGTTTTAAATAGGAAAAATATTGAAACTCTTTGGTCATTTTGAAAGAAATGCTACTGGACTCATCAGAATCAATGATCTGTGCTAAGCTATGCTAAAAGTGGTACCGTCAGAACCGGAGTTCGGCTGAATGGATTCTAAAACGGTAAAACTCAACTGTTTAACTCTGGGGGAGATGTAAAATGAGCATATTTCCGAAAAAAGTGGAGTATCCCTTTAAGTTACTTACATTTTAGACACAGTATTGACAGATTTAGTTATATTTCACCGACGAAAATATCTCTAAAGGAAAACAACAATCAGCGCAGTGTTTTGTTATTGAATGATTATGATTCAGCGTTTTGAACGAATCGAATAACTCGCTTATTAAGACGGCCACTTGCCGCCACCTACCGGCGGTTTCATGTTTAAAAGTATCATTGCATTTTTTTTTCTTGTATATTCAAACATTTATTTAAAACATGAATCTCATAACATTAAGCTATTTATAGCAGATGTAATTTTGCAGTGTATAGGCTAAATTATTTAATTTGATTGGTAACAGTCCAGTTTTATTATTATAGGCTAACTGAATTTATTGATCAAATGTAAGAATTTGACATGACACATGCGTGTCAAGAATTTGACAGGATGCACACATTTAATAAGGTAAAAATAATAACGCCCTGTGGTAAATATCACAAATATGCAGATTTAAGTATGTAAAAGCTGATACACTGAGAACATTATTTCAGATCAGAATAAATTATGTTTATACCCCAAAAATCATCCGTGAATACTGTGAGACCTACCTGGAAATCTTAAAGCTGTGTTTATTTGATCTGTTTCATGTAATCTGTTTCATCTTTGTTCTATTTCATTTGTTTTGGCCATTGCTTGTAATTAAGTTTATATGTTCTTTTTTTTTCTTTTTTTTTTATAACATTTGAACTTTATAGTTGAGTATAGTAAAGTCTTTGATTATAGTAGTTTTGCTGTGGTATCGAAAATGTCACTGGTAGGCCTATCTAAAATTTTGTAGCTTATTTATTTGAATAATGCACTGTAAAAAATGTTACTGCTATTTACTTTAAAAAAATATGGTAACAATATTACACATAATATTTTTGAGTAGTTAAAGCTTGATTTCATGGAATCTACCTGAATAAATCATGTAAAATGCCCTAATTTATTTAGTCTATGACATAATGAATTACAATTTTTTTGTGAAATGTGCTTTTTTATTTGAAGTATTTTTTATTCTCAAGTGAATGGATATGACCTGTTTATATTTAACTTTGAGATACATTGTTTTATAAAAAGACTGTATGCTGCTAGGACAGCACAGAATCAAACTTGTTACTGCACTATCATTAGCAGAGTTATTGCTACATGTATGTAACAATATGCTTCAGAATATTTAAAAAATGCAGTTATTCACAACCTAACCATAAGCCCTACTCTTCTGCACAATGGTAACAACCAAAACTTTAACATAATAGAAACTCTTTCAAATGTCAAACATACCTGAACATTAAACATTAACAGATGTTTCCCTTTACTCAAAAACACATGAAATAACACTTAATTTCAAGATTTACTCTCCATTTCCAGCCATGTGCAAAGCATGCTGGGAACAAACAATGGTGTCTCTAAATAAAACCGCATAAATGAGCTAATTCTCTTAAAATAAATAGGTAGCCCCTTTCCCTTAAAGGAACACTCCACCGTTTTTTTAAATAGGGCTTATTCGCATTCTTTCATACATTTAGCTAGGTGTGTAAATGCATTTTTGTCTCAGTGCATGCACTGTTTTAGTTTGACAGGGTCGGCGCTAGCTTAGCTTAGCACAATGAATGGAATCCTTTGTTGCCAGCTAGCATGTCCTGAGTAAAAGTGATCCAAAAAAAAAAAAAAAAAAACATAATTACTTCTTGTGGCCTGCGTATTCACAACGAGTACAAATAGCGATGCAGATTAACACTAGGTGATTTCCTAGGCAGATATTGACTTGGGACTATATTATGGGGAAGCACAGGCGAAGCACGGCTACTTAGGCGAAGCACTGCTACTTGGGTGCAGAGATATCACGCAACACATGAAATCCCACGACTTCCGTCAACATACCGGTGTGCATTGCAACGAGTCAAAACACAGAAGAAGAACACCACGCGTGACCTGCACCGAGTGTCTTCGCTTTTGTATTGTTTTTTTTTGAGAAGTTACAGCAAACATGTATATTACCTGCGTAGCAAAAGGTTGTGAGAACAAGCAAAGGACATACACGAATGTAATGTTTCACAGAATTCCATCGAATGTGGAACTGAGAAATAAATGGCTAGCAGCTCTGGAGATCTGTACTTCAACGCCTCTCTACAAAATTAAACAGTATCGTGTTTGCGAAGAGCATTTTGCACCTGAGGACTAAGTTACTTTGAAAAAATGGAATATGGGCCCAGAAAGACGGTACTACGTCTGAAACATACATCTGAAACATCCCCATCCCATCTATTTTCAAAGCACAGGCAGAACAAAGTGCACATGTAAGTTGTCTTTTATTACTCTTCCTTATGTTAATCTGTGTCTTTATTCGGTTATAAGATAGATGCTGAGAAGCTGTATATAGACTACGGTTCAAATAACGTTAGCCTCCTCTAGTATAACCTCATGTTGAATTCAACCTGTTTAGCATGAACAACCAAACTAAAATAAAAATCGCTGTTATCGTTACCTGTAAAATGAAATGACTGAGGGCTAAGTTAGCTATATTTCTCTCACCGAGTTAGCCTGGTTCTTTTGACTCAGGAGTTTTAGTATAACTACTATGAGGAGAAGGCTACAAGCAGTTTACTATACATGTGTCATGTTTAAAATAATCACTTACTCTGTGGACAGCTGTCCATTTGGTCTATTCGGCGTGGAGCGTTTTTTCCAGTTCACTTTATCACACCGAAAAAAAAAAAAATCGAGTACTGCCGGATGGATCAGCGCCGTGAAATCCTCGGTAGCTGTGACACAACTGCGGGCACGCTCATCTTGATCTGACACGTTGAGCCTGGTCATCGATGGCAGTAAACTGTCCCACTTGCCACAGCACAGACACTCTATTTCAGTCGGCATAGATTGGCATATTCCCCCATATTCACACCATCAGTTCGTGTTGGCTCTCATCCTCACGTCCTCGGGCTGTTGAGCGATCGCAACCTCCTCCTGTCGTTCTATTTCCACTCATTTTCTGTAAACTCTTGTACATAGGTATGGTTCTGGCTCACACAAAATCAGCCATGTTCATCGCCATTCATGTACTGTTGGGAAAATAGCCAGGCAGCTACTATTCACACCGGTATGTTGACGGAAGTCGTGGGATTTCAAGTGTTGCATGATATCTCTGCACCCAAGTAGCAGTGCTTCGCCCAAGTAGCCGTGCTTCGCCTGTGCTTCCCCCTAATATAGTCCCAAGTCAATATCTGCCTAGGAAATCGCCTAGTGTTAATCTGCATCGCTATTTGTACTCGTTGTGAATACGCAGGCCACAAGAAGTAATTACGTGTTGTTGTTTTTTTTTGGATCACTTTTACTCAGGACATGCTAGCTGGCAACAAAGGATTCCATTCATTATGCTAAGCTAAGATAGTGCCGACCCTGTCAGACTAAAACAATGCATGCACTGAGACAAAAATGCATTTACCCACCTATCTAAATGTATGAAAGAATGTGAATAAGCCCTATTTCCAAAAACGGTGGAATGTTCCTTTAAAGGAGAACTCGGTAACTCTAGCGAACTCTAGTCACTTCTTCGCTGATTTTCCCTTTTGTTGTCGCATGTTTTCCCCACGAGCTCCCCCTACAGCTGTGGGGGGGTGTATATTTCACAACATAGTCGTAAAAAACTCACTTGCGGCGGCCTCCTCCCCCTCTCTACCGCTGCTCATGTGTGTTTGTTTTGATCAGAGCAAGCCAACTGTATCGTGTGGAGCTATGTCTACCGAGGTGGGTAATCTGGTAATACATCATACATGCGTGTGTGTTTATGTCGAATTGCCGTAAAGCAATTTGTGTTTCGCGCTCGTTCTCGTTCTAGTTCTCGCTTCTCACGAGACTTCCAATTTCTATCTTGCCAGGACGGTAGTGCCCAAGTTGCAAGGTTGGTTTTCCGCCTGGGAACGCTGGGGGGAGCGGGGAAAGTCACCAATATCACCAGAACAGGTTGTTTAACCATCCAAATGATTTCTAGACAGTTTTATTAAGTTAAAAAAAGTTACCAAGTTCTCCTTTAATTTTATGAGGTTTATCAGTTCCTCAATTCAAGCCTTAAAATTGTGTATGTTTCCTTTAAAAAAAATAGGAAAATGCATCTCTTGGTTTTATTAGTGAAATGTTCTCAATATTTTCAATAAAACACTGAACCACAATTTTCTTAATAAAATATACATAATATTTTTAATGATCACCTCAATTTTTTTAATTAAAATTACAAGACTCATGATTCAATTTTTATAGTGTGGGTCAAAACAACAAAAACATTAACCTGATCTTAAACATTAAACGCCAACACTGATTTGCATACCCCTCAGCAAATGTGCAGTTGCGCCCCTGGAGCAATGGCAAGGGAAAATGAATGTCCAGCGAATATCCAACCTAAAACTAACTTTACCCCGCTCTGCAAGCGAAACCAATTCAACAAACGAGTTAAAGAGACACGGATCTAAAGACGCACTTGTGATAGTATAGTACACATAAAACCAGAAGCAAATAACTGACCATGAAGTTTTATCTTGTTTTTGGCAATCTGTTTCCTGGAGGAGACAGTCGTAACACCTGTTCCACCTGCTCCTCCTGCTCCTGAGCTCACCTGTCCCCCCGGTTACATGAAAACCCTGAGGCGGACTGAAGAGTTTCTACACCGGATAGTGACTGTATAGCAAACATTCTGAATTAATTTATCCTTCGCGTCAGAAATAGTGCTGAAGAATACAGGAATATATAAGTGTGAGAAATACAGAAATAAGCTCGAACTTCACTTACCATTCTGCATCAGCAGGAGCTGTTACCAGAAGAACTAATGAGGGTTGATCTTTCCCGTCATTAAAAAAAACTTTCTTTTTAGGGCCTGGTTGTATAATTGATAACAGTATTTTAAGCAGATTGAAAACTTTAATTTAAATGTATTTATTACAGCTTTTAAAAACCTAAAACTAAACTTAAACCTTGTTCTGGTTTTGTTTCCTTATTACCTATACCTTACATTAACATTTTACGTTTTATTGTTAGACATAATATTTTTTTAAACATGCATAAAATGTAAATATCATTAAATTTCATTCCACTAAGTAATTTATTTGCATGTTAATTAACTGATAATAAATTGACTTATAAATTGACCGAGTGCAATTTACAGAAATGTAAAGAGAAACTAAATGATAAAAAAAACAGAGTCAGTGACGACTACGTCGAATGTGAGCGACTGAAAGGGAACCATGGTAATGAAAACGTGTGGCAGGATGGGCTGAAGTTTAGCCCCAGTCTCCTCTTCTAGCGACAGAAAAATTACCTTTTAATGATGAAACTATTTTTGATAGAATGATAGAAACTGTTTCTGGAAACCTGTTTGCTTTGACCTCATATCTGGTGTTAATGCATTTATGCTTTGCTTTTAATGTGTTGTAGTCTTGAATATTTTTATATAGTTCAAGTTCAATTTTATTTATATAGCACATTTAAAACAGCCACTAGGCTGACCAAAGAGCTTTACAGAACAACAAGATTAAAAGAAGATAACATGCATAACAAAAAATAAGAGCAACATATCTAAGAGTAACCATAAAATAACCAGTATCAGACTCAAATATAAATGAGTAAAACTGGTAGGGTTAGGGTTAGAATAAGATGACATGCAAGTTACTTATAGTCAGTAGAACCATAGTCAGGACCATCATTAGCAGATATTAAGCAGAGAGTCTACTAATACTCTAATGAGAGTTAGTTGACATGTAGTGGCAAAGTTACTTAGTCAACAGAATGTTCAAAAGGAGCATCAAAATAAAGTGTTACTGAAAACGTTGTGGCCCCGAGATAGTGTATAATGAAGAGGCTTCTTGGGTTTGCTATAGCTGTGTGTTCTGTGTACGAACTACGCATTCTGCTTCTGACATTCCTGATGTTGAATATTTTCAATAATTTTCTATTCTTAACTGATATTTTTTCTCATAACTTAGGCAATAGAGTGAGTGATCTTGAAATCACTTAATTTTCTAATAAAAGATAATACATTTTGATTTGGACTTATATATAGATTATAATTTCTAATTATATTTCTCCTGTATTATACATTAGGCCTGCCACAATCATGACTTTTGTGCTGATGATTAAATACTAAAAATGATTACATATTAATACAAATAATGACAATAAAAGAGGTAATTTACAAATTTGCAATTTAACTCTGTTTTGTTCATTACAATTTAAAAAAAAACAACATTTTTTTTAATTGGAATTAGGGCTGTGATACAATCCGTGTATCATTCGTTCAGTCGTTTTTTTATTTAATATTGAAAGTAGAAAAATGAGAAAACAGGTCCTTTTTCGATTTTCATTTTTTCCAAAACAACGAAAAACAAGAATTCAGCTTGATTTTTCGTTTTTCGTTCTGAGGTAGAAAAACGTATAAACAGCTGGAATATTCAAATTTTACACGTGGGCGGGAATGAAACGCCCCTTTCCTTTGATTTGTCAGCCGAAGATCAAACTGTCCCGTCATCAGTTCTTCCTCAGTTCTGCACTGCAGAATAAGAGTCCTCGCGTTGTGATTCTTAACGCGTTTATTGCAACTATATTTCATCTTTTTTTTCATCAAATAACCAGACTAACATGGCTCGACACAACCCGTACTGGGCAAAACACTAGACAGGGCTTTCTTCTGTGTAGACCAGGAGTTCTCAAGTGCCAGGGGTTTGCTATTTTCCTATTTCCGAACTTCTGTAAAGTCACGTTTGTTTTTTTTTTTTTGTTTTTTTTTTATCATGAACCACGCTGTGTTTTATTCTTAAGTGACTATATAATGCATTTTACTTCAAATAATCTAAATGTTGACTTTGAAAAGTAGGCGCGTCAGAAGGCTATTCACTCTATTTTGGTTCATTTTTGGTGTGTGCCAGAAAGATGTTCAAGGAGACTGAGACGCGCCAAAGCAGCGCATCATGTTGGTTTCTTTATTTTTCAAAGGCATGGCATTTTGTAGTCATTTTGAATGTACACAAATAAAAATATAAATGTTACTGTTTCGAATTACAGAGTATTAAACGACAGAATATTATTATTTCCCCTGCTGAGCAACAAATCCAAGTGATGTCGCCGGCGCATCGCTCGCTCACACAGCATCTCTAGGCTATTATCAGTTCACTTCTGGCATTGCTAACATCACAGCATGTTCATAATTAAAATAAAACACAGTCAACCAAACATATAAAAAGTTATTCTGCTTAATTTAATTGGTCTGTTGTACAATATAAAGGCTGTGCTGCACAGTAGGCTACTTGCTGTTATTCCAAACTCATTTCCCTTGCTGTGAAGATGCTGATTTAGCCTATATGTGTATTGGGACTCAACTTAAGTATAAAGCCTTCTTTACATTACTAGTTAGCATCCAAATGTTACATTGCAAATATGGAAACTTTGGACCGAATGAGAGATGCGCGAAACCAACGGTACAGTTTCAGTTTCGATTCAAATAAATTTGTTTAGGCTTGGCGTTTAAAATTGGCTAAATGTTGTTTATAATAAAGGACAAAGCTATTTTATAAGCTATTAGGCTATATTTTTATTATACGTGGCTACTTATTTTTCATTCTTCTTGTTTTCTGAATAGGCCTACCATTCATTTAAGGATTTGACATAGGCAACAGTAAGGGGAAGTAAAATACGCATAGACATATATGCATAATAGTGTTTATAATGTTAATGTTGCATTTTATTTACCGATCTTTTACACTATTTCTGAATAGGCTAATAATAAAATGTGTTTGTTTCCCTCTCAACATGACCCGTGCACTGCGATACAAGCGCACATCTTTGAGATATAAATGAATAAATTTTAATAAAACACAAGGCCTACATCATAAAACTCAGAAGAGTATGTATTTTAATATCTCTGTTGTTCTCTGTTCTCCGGTTGTCTATAGTCAGTCTGAATGTCATGCGTTTACGTTAATATAGACATATTATATTGTCAATGCATTATTCTTTTCTTTTTGTATTAGTGTTAAAAATATTAAATTTACAACTAATTATATTGATTTATATCTTCATTTATTATTTTAAAAAAATTACTGGGCGAGGGCGACCATGTAGGCTAACAGCCATCATTTAGGCTACCTGTACCCAGCTGATGCAAAGTAGACTTGTGCCGGTATTCGGTAATGCGATAAATCGCGGTAATGAATATGCATGATATTGTTATCGCGGGCACTTCAAAATACCGTGAAAAATAATAGATCCGAATTTAGATTTTTAGAACGCACATTATAGCTTATTTTCCATCAACCGCTTAAACAAACGTATATGCTGCGCGAAACACGTGCGCACTCTGATGTAAACAATCGCCACGTGTATAAGCATGCGGCCGTTGCGCACTTCTAGTCTAATGGTGGAAGGAGGAACGCCGCCGCCTACAGTCTATAGCCGCCGCCGATCTATCCGGATCCATCCCGCTTCTAAAAGCAGAGCTGCCAACTCGACGCATTCAGCGCGAGACTCTTCACACGCTCACGCCACACATCCGTTTTCTCACGCAGAGAAAAATCACGGAGCAAAGAGGACACGAAGACCGTCAAACAAGACAGAGCAGGTTACTTTTGATATGAAACAGGAGAACAATTGTGTCACAGAACGTTACATTTAAACCATTTAATGACCAGCAGCATGTTAGATGACTAAAACAAATAGATAAAGAGGAGTATTTTGCTGAATATGTGCACTGCACTTTTTTACATATTTATTATATTTTTACTTGTGTCATTACATAATTGTTATTATAATGAAAACCACATTATATTTGATTTAATTAGTTATTTGTAACCTTTAATAATACCAGCTGATAGGGCTCTATATGTGAGATTTTTTTTTTCCTGAGAAAAAAATAACATGTGGGCTATCTACTGTAGCCTTCCGAATATTTATCCAATTAAAATATCGTGATAATACCGTATACCGTGATAAAAGATCACTCAATTAATCTCAGCATGAAAATGTGATACCGGCACATGCCTAATGCAAAGCGTAGGTGAATTTATATCTACACAGAAGAAAGCCCTGTCTAGTGTTTTGCCCAGTACGGGTTGTGTCGAGCCATGTTAGTCTGGTTATTTGATGAAAAAAAAGATGAAATGTAGTTGCAATAAACGCGTTAAGAATCACAACGCGAGGACTCTTATTCTGCAGTGCAGAACTGAGGAAGAACTGATGACAGGACAGTTTGATCTTCGGCTGACAAATCAAAGGAAAGGGGCGTTTCATTCCCGCCCACGTGTAAAATTCGAATATTCCAGCTGTTTATACATTTTTCTACCTCAGAACGAAAAACGAAAACTCAAGCTGAATTCTTGTTTTTCGTTGTTTTGGAAAAAAATTTAATCGAAAAAGGAACCGGGTCCGTGTACTTTTTGATCATTTCATTTCCTGTTTGGAATGGAATAACGAGAAATGAAAACCAGCTCGTTTATTCGTTTTTTACTTTAGTTTAAAAAACGAAAAATGAGATTTTGGCTCGATTTTTCATTTTTCGTTTGTGGTTTACAAATCGGTTTATGGGTTCGATATTTCATTGCTGAAACGCCCCTTTCATCTGATTGGTCAAACCGCTCCGCCTTCAGTAAGCTACGTGCTTTTCTTTCTGTCAGAGTCAGTACGAGTGTGGCACGGACAAATCATACACTATAATAAAATAATGTCTGAAACCACCACTCACTGTTAACTATGCACAATATTTGAAGCAGAATATGTTGCTGCTCACGTAATTCGTGCTGCAAGCGACCTCATTAATGTGAGCCACGTATATGACAGATTATTTTAGCATGATATAGGCTATTTCCCATTAATAAATACAGTGCAAATAGGCTAGTCCCGTCTCTTTGGATATAAGGGAAGTGGAAATAAATATCAATGATTGGCTGAACGGTACCATGATGGTCCTATGTCCGTAACATTTACCATTTACATCAAAGGCAGTGTGGCGCATAAATAATTTTGAAAATTGAATAGAAATAAAGATTATATTTATGAATGTATGCATTTGTAGCCTACTCATTTCACATGAAAAGAAGGAGACAGAAAAGAGAGAAGTGAACGTACATTAATACTGACAAAATTACCAGGTTTGGGATTAATTAAAATCACATTGTTTGAAGAGCACAGGATACCTTTAAAATGTTATTAGTTTTATTATAAAACTAATAAAATTTTATTACATACTGAATTGGTCGATGTTTGTCTGAGTTTTCTTTATTAGGTTGGCTTTAAAAAGCCAGCATATTTTAAAACATTATTATTATTATTATTATATAATATTACTATGAGAAATTGACTCCGCCTAGAACAAATGCATCACCAAACTCAGCTCAGACCTTCAGACTGGTCTGACTCGCTTATATCTTTTCTAACTGGTAACTGGTCAGACTGACTTTCCCAAAAAAATCCATTAAAGCGGGGCTCAGTAGCTTCGGGATTTCTTCGCTGTATTCTCGCTTTTTGCTCGCAGGTTTCTCTCTAGAGCTCCCCCCACAGCTTCGGAATAGATATTTGACAACACTGTTGTAAAAACTCTTTGGTGATTCTCAGACACCAGAGGCTAGTAGATCAACGACATTAAAGCAGATGGGACATTCTTTAAAACGTCTTCTTCCTTCGGGTTCGGACAGCGTGAGGGAGCGCAATAATGACAGTATTTGAGCAGATTTCTTTTGGCCGTAAAGCAATTGTTTACATCGCGAGACCTGATATCATGCGATACTTCCTGCCGCGGCGGCCGGCGGCCCGCCGTCTCAAAGTTGCAAGTGCGAATTTTCCGCTCACGGGCACCAGGGGGGTGCGAAACGACCACCATTCAACCCGAAATAAGTAATATAACCATTCCAATGACTCCGAAGCTGTTCAGTTAAGGTAAAAAAGTTACTTAGTTCACCTTTAACTTGCGTTATCTGAGCAATGAAGGCTGTAATACTTAATGCTGTCCACTAGAGGGGGCGACAGAATAAGTTTTCTTCTCTCTTTCCCTGTTTGCATCAGTTTAAATGACAAATAAATGCACGGATTTCTTTCATAAATAGGCCATATCTGTGTATGAGAACAAGATTTACACTTAAAGCTTTACGTTTCTTTTAAGATATTGTTATTCCACTGGTTTTTGCATTTAAATTTGTCCATCTGGAACTTTTATATGTCATGAGCTCTATATTTAAGATGTACTAGAAAATTCAGCAACACAAACTCTGTTTTAACTCGGCAAATTTGTTTTCCTTTCAAGTAAGGCTATGGCCTACAAGTTATCCTGCTTTATGCAATGTCTTGCCATACTGTCCAGAATAAACAATATTTTCTCCACATTCTCTATCTATCTATCTATCTATCTATCTATCTATCTATCTATCTATCTATCTATCTATCTATCTATCTATCACAGACCATCTTTTTTAAACTGTTATTTCACAAAGGAAGCCTTTGTGCGGGCATTGGCGTTGTACGAGAAGGATATTCTGAATATGAGCCGACTCAGACTGTAAAATTAGCTGGTTTAAAAATGCGGATTGATCATTGCAGAGTTATTCCAGACGCCTCCCGGTGCTATTCGTATTGGAATTGTGTAATCACAGATTATGAACAGATGTTTTACAAGGATATATTCCCATTGGGTTGTTGGGTTTTCATGTTTTATGGGAACTTTAGACATAATTTTTATACTGTAACTGTGTTATAGCTAACTCTAATGTAACAGTTATGGGTAGGTCATCTACGGACATGTTACGGACATATCATGGTACCATTCAGCCTATTATTGATTTTCATTTCCACTTCCCTTTTATCCAAAGAGACGGGACTATTTGCACTGTATTTATCAATGGGAAATAGCCTATAATATATCATGCTAAAATAATCTGTCATATACGTGGCTCACATTAATGAGGTCGCTTGCAGCACGAATTACGTGAGCAGCAACATATTCTGCTTCAAATATTGTGCATAGTTAACAGTGAGTGGTGGTTTCTGTCATATAATGTGCACATGTAAATGTGACTTTATAGCTTTAAGGGCATTCTGTTACGTACGCACGCGGGGGCGTTGCCCTAGGAGACTGGGGCGGTTGCGGGGAGTTTTTGAGTTTGAACACTTGCCTGTATGTTAGCTGCTGCACGATTGTAACAATACAAAGTATTCATTGAACCCTGAGACTCGTGTGGACATTTGAATTATTTACATGGTGTCAGAAGCGTTTGACGGACACATTGCTTCACTGAAAAGATGGCCAAGTTTCATCCTCCGGAAAGTTTCGCTTTTGATTGTCCAAATGAATGGGCAGACTGGAAGCAACGTTTCCTGCGATTTCGGCTGGCCACTAAACTGAGTAAAGAGGATGGCGAAGTGCAGGTCAGTTCGTTGATTTATGCCATGGGGCCTGAGGCTGAAAACATTTTCAAGTCTTTCACATTTGAGACGGAGGGGGATGAGAAGAAGATTGACGTTGTGTTGGGAAAATACGACGCATACTTCTATCCTAAACACAACGTGATTCACGAGCGCGCCTGTTTTCACCAGAGATCGCAGCGGCCCGGTGAGAAAGCTGAAATGTTTATCAGAGCCCTTTATGAGCTATCAGAACACTGCGACTTTGGTGTAAATAGAGACGAACACATCCGCGACCGCATTGTTGTGGGCATTTTGGACAAGGATTTGTCACGTAAATTGCAGCTAATGGCTGATCTTACACTTGCCCCAACGATTACAACTGTTCGCCAGTCTGAGGAGGTTGCACTCCAAGTTCACCTGCAGGGGGAGTCACATGCAGCAGTACAGGAAATCTGCGGGAGAGGATTAGACAGAGGAAAGCCCAAGTGGAAACCTAAAAAGAGAGAAAATGATCAAGGAGACTCAAACTGTGGAAAATGTGGAAAATTGAAACATAGAGATCCGGAAAGGTGCCCAGCCAAGAACTCCACATGCAACAAGTGTAAGAAGGTGGGTCACTGGGAAAAGAAATGTTATAGTAAATCAGTCAGAGAAGTGACAGAGACTGTTTCACAGACACCATACTTCCTGGGTGCAGTCACAAATGAAAACAGAAGTGATGAACGATGGACAATACAGTTTACAATTGGAACAACACCGGTCAAATTCAAAATTGACACGGGTGCAGATGTAAACATTATGGGAGCAGAGGCGTTCAACAAACTAGTTCCCGATAAGAAATTGGAGCCATCTAATATCACACTGTGCAGTCCAGGTGGTCAGTTGGACTGTTTAGGAAAGTTCCAAGCCAGCACAGAATATAAGGGAAAGCCATACTGTTTTCCAGTATACGTCGTCGGTGGCCGCAACGCGAACAATCTGCTAGGCAGAGCCACTGCAATGACCATGGGGCTTGTGAAACGTGTCGAGGAAGTCCACACAGCATTCGGTGAGCACGGAACACTCAAAACCGAACCTGTTAAAATCCTGTTAAGTGATAATGCTGAGCCATACACAGTGCACACTGCTCGTCGTGTCCCGTTGCCTCTACTGCAAAAAGTAAAAGAGGAATTAAAACGCATGGAGGAAAATGAGGTGATTGAGCCTGTGACTGAGCCCACTGACTGGTGTGCGCCTATGGTGCCAGTTCCAAGGAAAAATGGGAAGGTGCGCATCTGTGTTGATTTGAAGAGGTTAAACGAGGCTGTAAGGAGAGAGAGGTACGTCCTTCCAACTGCTGAGGAAATTACTGCTAAACTTGTTCACGTCACTGGATGCCGCCTCTGGGTTTTGGCAGATACCTCTGCACCCTGAAAGCACCAAATTAACCACCTTCATAACACCCTTTGGGAGATATGCGTTTAAAAGACTCCCATTCGGAATCACAAGTGCTCCGGAAATCTTCCAACGCAAAATGACAGAGACCCTCAATGGCCTGGTAGGCGTGGCTATCTTCATGGATGATGTCCTTGTGTATGGAGATACTCCAGAACAGCACGACCAACGTCTCAGCAAGGTGCTGGAAAGGATCGAGTCAGCCGGCCTGAAGCTAAACAAAGAAAAATGTAAGTTTAGGCAGGACCAGCTTCACTTCTTGGGTCATGTCATTGACAAATCAGGTGTGAGGCCCGACCCTGAAAAAGTCAAGGCAATCCGCGAGCTCCCACCACCACAGAACGTGCAAGACCTAAAGCGTATTTTGGGCATGTTCAATTCCTTGGGGAGATACATTCCAAATTTGTCTACTGTGTGTCAGCCACTTTATGACCTGTTAAAGTTCAAGTCAGTATGGACATGGGACCATTCTCAGCAGGAGGCATTCCAGCGGATTAAAGACATCCTGTCCACTTCTCCAGTCCTGAAGTTCTATGATGTGAACCGGCCTACTGCTGTCTCAGCTGACGCCAGCAGTTATGGCATAGGCGGAGTACTGTTGCAGCTACATGAAGGGGAATGGAAACCTGTGGCATACTGCTCACGTCGCCTGTCTGATGCCGAGACCAGATATGCACAGATTGAGAAGGAGTGTTTGGCGAGCGTCTGGGCCTGTGAGAAATTTGGAAAGTATCTGTGTGGCCTTGAGAGCTTCAAATTGGTCACCGACCACAAACCTCTGGTGCCCCTCATGAATCAGAAAGACCTGGACAACGTGCCAATACGGTGCCAAAGACTACTCATGAGACTTATGAGATTTAAACCGATGGCCGAATATGCACCAGGGAAGACCTTAACAGTGGCCGACACACTCTCACGGAGTCCACTACAGTGCCTGGAAACGGAGACTGACACTCACTCAGACGTAGCGTGCTATATAGCAGCCGTTGTAGACGCCCTGCCTGCAACCCCACGTAAGCTTGAGGCCATAAAGACAGCTACGGCAGCCGACTGTAACCTTCAACTGGTGTTGCAGTACATAAAGTCAGGGTGGCCAGATTACATAGGCCACGTCCCAGCAGCAATCAGAGAGTATTTTCCCTTGAAAGCTGAATTATCTGAATGCAATGGGATCTTCATCAGAGGTAGCCGTATGGTGATTCCTGATGTGCTGAGAAATGACATCCTGAACCGGATACATGACGGACACCAAGGTTTGACAAAGTGTAGAGAGCGAGCCCATGCGTCTGTATGGTGGCCCAGCATCTCATCAGCAATCCAACAAAAGGTCCAGTCCTGTCAGGTATGCCGTGAGATGAAACCCAGCCAGCGGAAAGAACCTCTCATCTCTACCCCCCTTCCTGACCGGCCTTGGAAGAGACTTGCTATGGACCTGTGTGATCATAACAAACACACTTACCTTGTCGTGTCTGACTATTTTTCCCGGTTCCTGGAAATACTTCACCTGCCGACAACCACTGCCTCGCAGGTAATCTTGAAGTTGAAGACAGTGTTTGCAAGATTTGGCTGTCCAGATGAGGTCGTGTCTGACAATGGGCCTCAGTTTTCATGCCAGGAATTTAAAGACTTTGCAAGAGAGTTTGACTTTATACACATCACTTCTAGTCCACACAACCCTCAAGGGAACGGACATGCAGAGAGAGGGGTTCAGACCGCTAAAAAAATCTTGACGCAGAAAGACCCTCTGCTTGCCCTTATGTGCTTTCGCTCAACGCCTTGCACCACCACAGGCGCGAGCCCGGCAGAGCTACTCATGGGCCGGAAGATAAAGACAACCCTTCCAACACTGGAGGCAAATCTACAGCCCCGATGGCCTGATCTGGAAACGGTCAGGACTAAGGATGCATGGGAAAAGGGGAAACAAGCATTCTACTTTAATCAGCGCCATGGAGCTAGGCCCTTGCCTTCTTTAAAGCCAGGTGATCCCGTCCTCATGAAGCTGGATCATCAGAAAGCCTGGAGAACACCTGCCGTTGTCACGGGAGACAGCATCACACCACGCTCCTTTGTTATTGAAACACCTCAGGGAGCAACTTTGAGACACAACCGGCGTCACTTGCAGCATGTTCCTCCGGCAGCTGGAGACACTCACCCTTTAGCTCCAGATGGACTACAGCAAGGTGCTGCCACACAGCAGCCTGACCCCGCAGTCTTCGCTGACACCGCATCACCAACCCCCAGTCTCAAACCGCCAGAGACTCAGACTGGACTGGTCCATACCCGGTCTGGTAGACTGAGTAAACCCGTTGAAAGGTTGAATCTGTGAAGGTGTGGCTATTTTGTTCACCTTTGGAGCCATGCACTGTGGGGAGGGGAAAAGATGACAAAGAAAATGTTTGTTGATTTTGTGGACTGAAAAGTTTACACTCCGAAGAGAGCTTATGTTCTAATGCTCGTTTATATATGGCACAGAGTTATGTTTGATGAGTTAAGCCTACTGATACTAGTGCCTTACTGTTTAATCAAGTGCAGTACTGTTCAAATGTTCAGTTATAGGAACAGTCAGGATATCTTCGGTATCTTGTGTATCCTCAGAGAAAGAAACAAAACTTAAAAGGGGAGATGTCATATAATGTGCACATGTAAATGTGACTTTATAGCTTTAAGGGCATTCTGTTACGTACGCACGCGGGGGCGTTGCCCTAGGAGACTGGGGCGGTTGCGGGGAGTTTTTGAGTTTGAACACTTGCCTGTATGTTAGCTGCTGCACGATTGTAACAATACAAAGTATTCATTGAACCCTGAGACTCGTGTGGACATTTGAATTATTTACAGTTTCAGACATTATTTTATTATAGTGTATGATTTGTCCGTGCCACACTCGTACTGACTCTGACAGAAAGAAAAGCACGTAGCTTACTGAAGGCGGAGCGGTTTGACCAATCAGATGAAAGGGGCGTTTCAGCAATGAAATATCGAACCCATAAACCGATTTGTAAACCACAAACGAAAAATGAAAAATCGAGCCAAAATCTCATTTTTCGTTTTTTAAACTAAAGTAAAAAACGAATAAACGAGCTGGTTTTAATTTCTCGTTATTCCATTCCAAACAGGAAATGAAATGATCAAAAAGTACACGGACCGAACTGTTTTCTCATTTTTCTACTTTCAATATTAAATTTAAAAACGACTGAACGAATTATACACGGATTTGATACAATAGCATCCAAAATAAAAGTTTGTTTTTGCATAATATATGTGTGCGTATATATGGTGTATAATTATTTTGTATATATAAATACACACTATTATTTAAGAAGAATTTGTTATTTATATATAACATAAATTACATATATATATATATATATATATACACATATATATATATATATATATATATATATATATATATATATATATATATATATACACATATATATACACACATATATATAATTATACACAGTTCACACACATATATTATGTAAACACAAACTTTTATTTTGGATGCGATTAATCACGATTATTCGTTTCACAGCCCTACTTGGAATTATATACAATGTAATAAAAATTATAATAAAATAGGCCCATATGATGTACTTTAATGCAGTGAAAATTAATATAATTATTTATAATATAATGCAGTCTGATCAAACCCACAAACCATTTCATATTAAGGGCCTTTGACTATCTTTGTGTAAGGTCTCCAGTGATCTTGAGTGATCGTCCAGTCCGAATATCATATGCTGATGTAATATATATTATAAACGTGACAGGTGAGTTTTATAATACATTGTTTAATCACTATCTTGAAGATTAGGGCAATTCTCAAAGTCTGATAAAATGTCATTTAATTTTCAAATAAAATAATACATTTAGATTTGGACTCATATATAGATTATAATTTGTCTTATTATATTTTTATATGGGCTGACACGATCATAAATTTTATGCTGACGATTAAATATACAAAGAATGACAATAGGCTAAACGATTAACAATTTCATTCTGTTTTGTTCATGTCACTTACAGTTTAAGCCTGGTACGTTATTTTTTTAACTTGGAATCATAATAAAATTATAATAAAAAAATGCCCATATGATGTAGGCTACTTTAACGCTGTGAAAATTATTATAATAAATTAATGCAGTTTGATCACACCCACAAACCTTCATTTCATATTAAGGGTCTTTCTGACTATCTTTGTGTACTTTAGAAAGCTGTCTTTTAATTCTTTGGCAAAAGGCGATTCAAATGTAAACTGAAAACTTATTGTGTTTCTCTCAAATAACTGAGATTATATAGAATAACAGCGAGCAGACGATTAATCAATAATCACGACAGGTATAATTGTACTGTTGTAGAATACAAGCGTTTCAATGTACAATCTCTCACTAACTTTATGCACATGACAAATAAACTTAAACATCATGAACTCATGTCGTATACATGAATGGGAAAATAAGAAATCAAGCTTTATTTCTGACATGAAACAGAAAAAAGAAAGGCGGTTTAGAGGCTATTCTGTTTTGACTAAACCGAGCCAACAAACGAGTTACAGACACACAGATCTAGCGACGCACGTGTGATAATAATATGTAGACCTACACATCAAATCAGAAGCAAATAACTGACCGTAAAGTGTGACATTTGTGAGAGTCTCCGAAGTGGCGTCTTCTCCTCATCCATCAAGTGTTTTAACTTGTTTTCAACGATCTGTTTCCTGAAGGATAGAGTCGTAACACCTGTTCCACCTGCTCCTCGAAATAAGCTCGAACTTCACTTAGGGGAGACCGGGGACAGTTGCAACATGTCATTTTTCTCCAATCAGAAACAAGCTAGAGTGATGACACTCACACTGCACATGCACAGTGACTTCTAAGTGACATGGATAGCATGTGTCAAAGTCAGTGTGTCTAGCAGGCACATGATGTTCTGTCATGGCTGATAGGGTTGGGGACGGTTGCAACAAATTATAAATTGCATGTTTAATAAAAGTTTGTTGCATTGCAAATTGTTCAATTCTTCCTGTCTGACACTGAAATATGGAGAGATTGAATAGCATCTATAACACCTGCACACTGAATCTATTTTCTACACATAAACAAACAAAACTCAATAACTGTTATTTGATCAATTTCACTAAATAAATAAATAATAGGCTATTATTGTATAAATAAATAATATTATAATATTATAGTAGGCCTAAAACAGTTAATAATTTTCAGAATTCTATGCTCATTGAGACAAAAAGCTAAAGTTAATTAGTGAGATTTAAGGTATTTTTAACATGTTGCAACCGTCCCTGGGTTGGGGTCAACATCTGGGGCCGGTTTCACAAAGATAGACTTTGGGCCCTATCTTGCACCCAGCGCAATTGACTTTGTACACCAACGCATGTTTCATTCCTATTTTGCACCCGCGCAAAGCGCGCTTTTCCCTCCACAGAAGCACGTCGCTAAACTAGGGAATGAACTTGCGCTCCCTGGGCGGTTCAGCGCAAAAAAGGAGGCGTGTTCTGGCGCAAACAATCCCTGGTGCTATTTTACTGTTCCATAAAACAATTGCGCCACTGGCCAGAAAAAAACCTAGTCTAAAGTCAGTGACGCGTTGCGCGTTGTTCATTATGCTATTTTAAGGGCGCATTCTTGACCATAATGTATAGCGTGCACAACGCGCATACACTTTGATTCTCTAATCTACACAGAAGCAGCAGTTTTCATTTTTCAGATAGATAGATAGATAGATAGATAGATAGATAGATAGATAGATAGATAGATAGACTTCTCTCTCTTTTACGGCCGTGACGAGAGCGTCGGTCTCCTCGGCTGTGAACCGCCTGGCAAATCCGCCGTTATAATAGCAATACGCCAAGGAAAAAGTGCGCCTGCTCTTAAAGGGAATGTGAGATGATGCCCTGATTGGTTTATTTCACGTTACGCCCAAACCACACCTATGAATAATGAAGCTACTTCAGACCAACCCCTTTTAGATTTGCGCTGGGCGCAAGAGTCATTTATCCCGCCGGGAAAATAGCAACAGCGCCAAGACCCGCCCACAAAGTTACTTGCGCTTTGCGCTTTGACACTTGCGTTTCAGATCGTTAAAATAGGGCCCTTTGACTATGTGTGCGATACCTCGAGTTGTCCTAGACGCGGCGCGGCGCTTCTGGTCCGGTGTGCGACCCCCTTTAGACCTAAGTTAGCCTGGGGGTAAGGTGTCTAATTTTTTTGGTCTAAATTAAGTCAGTCTTTATTTTTGTGAAACAATCTAACTTGCATTAGACTAGTCTATGAGCAAATTTTAGACTTGTCTAACACTATAGACCGGTCTAAAATAGCTTTGTGAAACCGGCCCCAGATCTTTCCCGTCGTTTAAACAAAAAGAAAAAAAGCATTGTATCGCGTTACCACCGATTTGTAACTATAATGATGTTACATAGGCTATCCCTAAAATATATGATACACTACTCTCAGTTACTATAGTAAAATATATTATTACTGTCTCAAAGTAAAAGTTCCCTCAGAAGAAAAGCTCCTGACTCACTGCGCGCGCTGCGTGATTGACGTTTAACGGTTTCTGCGCGAGGGAGAATCTTTTGTCTCACGCATATTAATAAAATATACTCTTACATTAATAAAGATTAAACATAAACGTGTGTGTGTGTGTGTGTGTGTCTTGCTCCTCCTAGATCACACAGAAGCGTCTTCAGCTTTACATCTGTAAATATCATCGAGCTGGTTTTGTCATTTATGAAGCAAACAGTTTGATCATCTGAGAGATTTCCAGGGGTCTGTGATTATAAGAGCAGAAGTTTCATTAATTACTGCCTTTTCCTCAGTTTTACTCACTTAGTTTCTCATTAATTTACCAATATCACATTTTACTAACTCCCAATTATTACTAAAACAGCGTTCATTACAGCTTTTTTACAATAATGGTTAACGAAATGTTTAATTTTAAGCTTAATGCTATTATGAGATATAAGACTATTTAACGCCAGTATGATGGTTTAATAAGTGCTTACAGAGAGCTTAGTCTTTATATAGATAGCCTTACAGTCAGTCAGGAGAACTGAAGAATATCAACTAAAGTATAGTGAATATCAATAGATTCAGAGATCAGCTAAAAGTCTATATGAGAGGAAGGAGAAGCGGACTTGTTTCTCCAGGTAAAAGCTTTAGTATCAGTGAATTTGGTCCTCCAGACATCAGTAACATCAAGTCTCTCCAGGAATGGTTTATATTCTGAATTAAGTGATGAGAGTCGGCCTGTCAATCATTTATCAAGAGCGCTGTCAATCACAACACTGAAATCCCCACCTATAACAAGTAGAGAGTTTGTGAATTCAGTCAGTCAGTAAAGTCTTCTGCTTTCTATAAACTCAAGAGATGTAGCATTCTCAGACCTTCAGTTATCCAGAAATACTGGCCATAATAATATTATAAGTCAAGTTAAGATCAATGACATTACACAGAAATGTCCATATGAATCACAGTCTGAAAGTAACGGATTCTCTTTAAATGTGTTTCTTCATCACTGCACTTCTCTGCTTTGGTCTTCTTTATCTTCAAGTCTTTTCCCTCTGAACAAACACACATGTATTTGATTAATCAGGAATGACATCGGATCATTCTGTCAAACTATTAGTTCAGTTGATTCAGTGTTTGGAGAAGCTCAGTTTCTCAGCTGATGTGACATTTGTGTTGATTCTTATGAGTCTGAAATATGGTCTTCTAATCTATTCAGGTTTATCCAGAAATTACATCATGTGACATACAATGTTGTGAATTTCACCTACGATTCTGTTATTAATGTTTCCATCAGAGATTGCTTTCATCTTCTTGTGTTGTCTTGTTCCTGCAGAGAATTAAAGGTGGAAGAATCATTTTAAAAGTGTTTTACATTAAATCGTTTTGTTCATAGTCAATTATACGGACCTCGTGTGTTAAACAGTCCAGTGTGCGCTCATATAGAATATATAAATCTCAGTAATCCACACATTACCAGAGCTTTACTCTTATTATTATCCGCTTCTACACCTAAAACTGATGGCATTACTCTCACATGTGTTCATAACGTCCTGAAAGTCAGTTGTGGTGAAGTAAAAGCACAGAGTTAGTGATAAAGTTTCCCTCAGAAAAGCTCCTGTCAGACTCCCTTTGCGAGCGCTGAGTGATCGACGTTTAACGGTTTTGTCTCCATTCACTGAAATAAAGAGCAGCACAGACACCATTAATAACTGAGAGAATGAAAAACACTAATGCCTCATAATCCAAGAAAGACTAAATAAGGCCGAGTCTGAAACTACAGTCTCTACTGAGAATCAAAGCTTGTTGAGATTGAAACAAACACTCGCTGATATCTGATGTCTTCCTTCCAGATGATTCTGTCTAATCTGAGGAGGATTCGTTACCATCAGAAATATTTCACACACTTCAGTCTGTCATATTGACCCTGAACACCTTCTGTGTGTCTTTGATTATAAACACACACAAATATGATCTTTGTCATGTTCATGATAGAGATATTTCAGTGTGAGCTGAGGCACAGAGGCTGGTGTGTGTGTGTGTGTGTGTGTCGCTCCTGTCATATAAAGCTGTTGTGCTCGCGGAGTGTAACGGTCACCAGCTGGAGTGCCCTTGAGAACCACCAGAGAGCACTCCACACCCGACTATTGCCACTCTCTCACTAACTACATTTCCCATAACTCACTGCCCGGACTCATCATCACTAATTGCATTCACCTGTGTCTCATCATCCTTGTTAGTTTCAGCCTATTTATTCCTTGTTCATTCATTCAATCATTGCGAAGTTTTGTTTAGTGTCACACTGCAACTCTGAGCGTTTTTCCTGGTTTTCTTGTTTCTTGGTTTTTGGATTTCTTGCCTGTTCCTTGGATTACTCTCTTGCCTCTGACCCCTGCCTGTCTTGTTTTGTTTTTGTTTGTTTGTTTGGACTGCCTACCTGTGTTTTGACCCACTGCCTGTTTATTGGATTACGTGTCTGGATTGCCTCTTAATAAAAGCTGCATTTGGATCTACCTTCGAGTCTCGGAGCAGTTCATGACACGGAGATCTAATAAAGGATAAAACACCATCATTTCAGAAGAAGATGTTGTGGTGATGAAGGCAGCAGATTGAGCTCTGAAGCTCCTGAAAGACTGGAATTACACCGTGATCATCTGTGTTTAACAGCGATACTGTGAGTGTGTGTACCGTCGCTGATCTGCACAATTCATTTAGTGTCAGACAGTGTGTGGAGAAATAAAGCACACTATCAGGAGATCGTCTGTGTGTTTCATTCTGCTGATCTCTCGTCACATTCATGATCATTCATACTGTCATCAGTTCACATCAATCATTCTCCTTACTCCAAATAAATGTTCACTTAAATACAATGATGAAGAAACTGGTGTAGAGACAAATGTATTTACAGTCCAACGTCACAAACCTTCACTGGGTGCGTAAATCCAGCCCAAAAAAGTCCTAAAGTAGGAAAAGGATCCGCACACGTCGAATAGGACAAAGACTCTCCAACTGTTGGTTTATTACGCTTCAATAGAGGACACATAAAAGACCTGCAGAAACCTGCTATAAAGTGCTAAACATTTCCTCAATAACTCTAGTTGTCTAGATTTAATCTCCAAACACTGAAATTCAGTTGAAAATAATGTAAAAACAGAAACTAATGTAAAGATCAATGCTATAAGAGCTCTACACAGTGTGTAATTATATAAACCATACTGTCAGTCGCCATACACAAATGAAGGAGATCAATGCATTTATTAACATTCAGAAAGCCATCTTTCTGCTCTGTCTTCAGATCAGTGTAATGATCAGAATAAACACACACACTATTCTCACTGCGACGGGCTTGAGCTCTCAGTGTGGCGTTGTGAATGTGCTGTCAATGTCAAATACTGATTTTAAAAGAGCCCGTCTGGAGATTCAACGGTCTGATCGATCTTTCATTTGCGGCCCGTCTGACTTACGCTCTCTCTAGAGTTCATGTGTCCTGTGTGTTTCTTTCCTATCAGCTCAATGATGCCAAACACTCTCTCAACTACAACAGTCACAGATGTTCCTCTACTGGACACATTTCTCTAGAGTTGATGCTGAAGTTCATGACAGATCATTGTGTTCATCACAACACAGCGGTCAAATGTGTGAAATGAACAGCATCTTTTCTCCAAAGCAATAAGAGCACAAGCTTTGTTGTAGTCCAGACTTTAAAGTTAGGCATCTTTACAGATGATGATTTTAATAAATAGATAAAAACCTGCGCTGACAAACACTTGCAGTGCTGTGGATGTTTTCCAGGAGCCGCTGGAGGAGAAACGTGTGCAAAAGCAGAACAAAAGCTCCTGGAGACACAAACTGTGCTGCAACTACAGACTAAACCATGACTTGATGGAGCAACATGAGAAGAAATATTCCAGCTCTACGTGACGAATCTCACATTCTGCTTCTACAGCATCAGAACGCTCAGCTGCTTTCATGGGAAGAGCATCACTGGACACTTCTTTTCTGCTCTTTGTTGAAATGATTTAGACACTCCAGCTGAATAATGTTTAATCGGACAGATTTAAGGAAAGGATCATAAGTACACAGAAATAGAGCTAGTGACACAGAAGTGGCTCAACTTACCCACCATTAGGGGTATAGTATGTTGTCACTGGAGAATTTGAGTTTAAAATAAATAAATGACATATTAGTTTTTGTGCATTATCACAGAATGTCTATTCATTAAGAATGTTTCCATGCAGTGAAATATCCAAAATATCCCAGTGTTAAATTCTGAGACAACAAAATAAAGTTTACATAAAGGCGTTTTATTAGATAAAGAAAATATTAAATGTTTCTCATTGCAGTTCACCAAACTTTGTGTGTTTTCAGAAGAATATAATCATATGAAAAAAAAAGAACTGGATTCTATATTTTGAATAAACTACAGCATTTGATAGTTTATGGCTAATCTATAAAAATGTACATCAGCAATTCACCAACAAGTATGAAATACAGCTAGACAAACATAAATATAAATGCTGGTATACATTTACTTTAACATTGAACTCGTTTTACCTTCCCTGTAGAACATTTACTTTGATGTCCAAAAAACTTTAATTTATTTGTAATGTTACTATGAATTAATATTTAGAAATGAGTATATTTTGATAAGTTCAGATAAACCCATATCAGATCAAGAATCAGACCAATGTTCAAAAGTGGTAAAGCTTCTCTTTCTGAAGAACTGAGATGAATTCAGCTTTCACAGGATCTCTGTGTTTGCGTATAATGTCACAGAGCTTTCTCATGCTCTCCTGACTAGTTAAACTTTCATGTGTGATTTCTGAATATTGTTCTTCATGAATTAGTTCTTGCTGACACAGTTTATCTGCAATGATCTGGACATTTGTAACCCCCTGAATGAGATGTGGCCAATGTTTATCAAAATATCTTGCTTTATCTGCCTCACTATTCAGACACGGCTCGTCTCTCTTATGACGAATCTGATCACTATTCAGACGTGGCTCGTCTCTCTTAGGACGAATCAGATCATCTTTCTCAATCGTTGCAGTCCAGACAGTCTTCTGATCCTCTTCTCTGATAAGAGTCATTTGAAGATCATTCTCCAGACGAGTCTTGACCCTGAAGTAGTTTGGGGGAGCTTCTCTTGTGAGTATGATCCCTTCTTTGGGATGGATAGTGGAGGCACCAGAAACATCAAGAATGTGTGGCGTTTTCATCCGAAATGGCCTGCCAGGTCTGGGATGCCTGATGATGCGTGATGAAAACGATTTTTCAGTTTCCTCAATTTTTTTTTTTTCACAGGGATCAACTGGAAAAAAGTAGAGATTTAGAATAAGAGGATCTTTAGAACACATGTAGAGAAGAAGATCGCAGTGTTCGTCCCATCCCATTATCCAACTTATAATTAAAGTTGTAATAGAGAAGGATGGTTGGACAATCTTAGCATGGAATCGGGTCAACTGCACAGGTTCTGTGGTTATTCCCTCGTCTTTTACGGTGAGGACTTTCACAGCATCTTTGAGAGAGGGGTCAGACTCTCCTAAACAGGCGTAATGGGGCAGATGAACTTCCTCCAGTTTCCCTGAGATCACCGTCACATCAATCACTGGACCGATCCGGTTGCACTGCAGCCTCTCCAGCTCTGCGTTGAGGAAGAGTCCGTCTACGGTACGGTACTGAAGGGTGACGACACAGTCACAGACCCATCGCATTCTGGTCCTGACACACTCGTAATGGCCTGGGTCAGTGCTGACCCTGAACTTTGACCCTCCTTCATCTGTACAGGCCGACGGCTCAATCTGAAGCCACTGATCAGAATCAGCTATATGGACACAAGACTGACAGTTCAGCAGCGGGTGAATATCGAGCCCAGAAGGTTTGGGCTGAGAGAACCTGTGAAGAACCAGAAGAAGGCAGAAGCAAAGAGTCAGCTGCTTTTATTCATCTCAGTTAATGTTATTTTCAATGTTTATTAATACATTATTAAAATCAAAAGTTGTATCTGTCAATATTATTTAATGGACTTGAACTAACATGAACTAACAATGAACAGTTGACTAACTAACGTTAACAAATACAGTTAATGCATTAATGAATGTTAACTAATGGGACCTTATTGTAAAGTATTACCAACAATTCAAAACCAACAACATACAAACAGTTTACTATAAAAACTATTTTTTAGAGTCAGTTTGACAGAGAGAAAATATAAAGCTAGTATATAATGCTGCGACTGACACCTGTGCTGTCACTCCCTAATAACAAACAATCTAATATAACAAAAACATATATACTATAATGAGAGTTTAATTCACACATAATTGTCCAGTCATGTTTATGTTTAACTAGCCAACATGAACTCTATATTCTCCATCAATAAGCTCAAGCTGAATAATTGACACGGTTCATGAATTCGCCGTGTCTCTCTTGTCTGTGTTTATGTGTGTGTGTGGGTGGAGCCGCTGATCACTGTGCTGATCAGCACCCCAATCATGATTGATCAGCACGCCAGCTGCAGATGATCAGCACTGCCTATTTAGTCCCTCTGTTTTCACCTTGTCTTTTGTCAGATGTTTACTGTCTGTTCCCGCCTGTCCAGTTTCTGCCGCTGCCTGTTCGTTTGTCCTGCACGTTCGCATTTCCACCATCTTCATCTCCCGGATTATAGCCGCCATCATCTTCTGGTTCTTTGCCGCCTTCGTCACTCAACGCACGGGATCTTCACGTCGGGACTGGGCTGTACCACGGCGTCCCTGTGTCACTAAGAGTTTGTTTCCCTGGACATTGTTTCATCTCATCTTCATCATCTCTGTTCCTGTGTACCAATAAACTCACTTTTACTTGCATTTGAATCCATCTTATCATTTCATCACAGAATGATCTGACGCATTCTGACGCATCGTGCATTCAGCAAGCAACACCGATCTCCAGGAGTATTTATCACGCAGCAGCACCCGCATGGATCAACAGGAAGATAATCTGGCTCTAACAGGAAGAGCAGTACAAGCCTTGGTGACACAGGTGTCCGAGCTGACCCAACAGATTCAACACCTTGCTGTTCCCGCTGCGCCCAGCCCACCGCTGCGCCCAGCGACTAACTTCATGGACCGGTCACTAGCACTAACTCTAATAATTCCCATCACTCCACTTAAGAACACCATTTCCGTTAATGCCCTTAACGGTCAGGAACTCCCCACCATAACCTTTTCTACCAAGTCTATTACACTCATCACATCTGGCAACCACTCAGAATCTATATCATTTCTCCTCCCTGACTCACCCCTGGCCCCCATCGTCCTCGGCCACCCTTGGCTGGTTCAGCATAGCCCAAGGGTTGACTGGGGACACAATTCTGTCTCATCATGGAGTATTCAATGTCATGAGTCTTGTCTTGTGTCTGCCTGTCCGTCTGTGTCTTGTTCTGTTTTGCAGAAGGAGGCGGTGAATTTATCTAACGTGCCCTCAGAGTACCTCGACCTGAAGGAAGTGTTCAGTCCCGTGCTGCTTCTCTTCCTTCGCATCGTCCCTATGACTGTGCTATAGATTTACTCCCAGGTAAGTCTCCGCCTAAGGGCAAGCTTTACTCACTTTCTGCTCCAGAAAGGGAGGCCATGGAGAAATATATTTCTGATTCTCTAGCCTCCGGATTCATCCGCCCTTCCTCTTCTCCTGCGGGGGTGGGATTCTTTTTTGTGGGGAAGAAGGATGGTTCTCTGCGACCTTGTATTGATTACCGAGGGTTGAACAACATCATGGTAAAGAATACTTATCCTTTGCCATTGATGTCTTCAGCTTTCGAGAGGTTGCAGGGAGCATCCGTCTTCACAAAATTGGATTTACGTAACGCCTATCATTTGCTTCGCATCAGGAAGGGGGATGAGTGGAAAACCGCATTTAACACCTCCAGGGGCCATTTTGAATACTTGGTTAGGCCCTTCGGGCTGTCCAACTCCCCAGCGGTTTTCCAAGCACTCGTCAATGATGTACTGAGAGACATGGTTGATCAGTTCATATATGTCTACCTGGATGACATATTGATTTTTTCTTCATCTCTCCAGGAACACGTTCAACACGTCAGACGAGTGCTTCAGAGGTTGCTAGAGAATGTGCTTTTTGTCAAGGCGGAGAAATGCGCTTTTCATGCACAGTCTGTTCCTTTCCTAGGTTACATCGTCTCTTCTGAGGAAGTGCGTATGGATCCTGACAAGGTTAAGGCTGTGGTAGATTGGCCAAGTCCAGATTCCCGTAAGGCCCTACAGAGGTTTCTGGGGTTCGCCAACTTTTATCGGCGGTTCATTCGCAACTTTAGCCAACTAGCCGCACCTCTGACTGCCTTGACCTCCCCCAGAACAACGTTCAGGTGGTCCGATACAGCTGAGGCTGTATTCTCCAACCTCAAAAGTCGCTTTGTTTCGGCTCCCATCTTAGTCGCCCCTGATTCCTCACGTCAGTTCGTGGTGGAGGTCGATGCGTCAGAGGTGGAGGTAGGTGCAGTTCTATCCCAACATTCTTCCTCAGACGACAAGATGCACCCTTGCGCGTTTTTGTCCCATTGTTTATCACCTGTCGAACATAATTATGACATTGGTAACAGAGAGTTGTTGGCCGTCAAGTTAGCGTTGGAGGAGTGGCGTCATTGGTTAGAAGGGTCGGGGGTACCTTTTATCGTTTGGACCGATCATAAGAACCTTAAATATATTAGATCTGCTAAAAGACTCAACTCCAGGCAGGCTCGATGGGCACTTTTTTTCGGACGTTTTGACTTTTCTCTATCGTACCGCCCCGGGTCCAAAAACATCAAACCCGATTCCTTATCTCGCGTTTTTGATCCATCCGAACGCCCGGTTACTCCCGAGTGCATTTTGCCCGAGAAGATAGTTATCTCCACACTCACATGGGAGGTCGAGTCGAAGGTCAAGTCGGCCTTAGAAGGGGTAATGCCTCCGCACGGTTGCCCACCGAGTCCATTGTTTGTGCCGGAGGAGTTACGGTCCGAAGTATTTCGATGGGGTCATTGCTCCAACATTGCTTGTCATCCAGGAGTAAACCGGACTAGCTGTTTAGTAAAGCAACGATTCTGGTGGCCATTAATGGCTCACGACATTCGCAGTTTTGTTTTGGCTTGCTCAGTTTGTGCCATTGGTAAGACGTCTAACCGACCTCCTGATGGGTTACTCCATCCGCTGTCTGTCCCTTCGAGACCCTGGTCCCACATAGCGCTAGATTTTGTCACCGCCCTCCCGCCCTCTAATGGCATGACGGTTGTTTTAACCGTAGTGGACCGGTTCTCGAAGGCGGCACATTTTATTCCCTTGCCCAAATTACCTTCAGTCAAGGAGACAGCGGTGACTGTTGTAGACCACGTCTTTCGTTTACATGGCCTCCCGATGGACGTGGTCTCCGACAGGGGGTCCCAATTTGTGTCCAAATTTTGGAAAGAGTTCTGTAAATTACTAGGGGCTACAGTCAGTCTGTCTTCGGGTTACCATCCCCAGAGCAATGGTCAGACCGAGCGAGCCAACTAAGATTTGGAGAGAGTGTTGCGATGTTTGGTATCCAAGAATCCTTCATCCTGGAGCCAACAACTTTCTATGGTTGAGTACGCACATAACTCGTTACCAGTGTCATCCACGGGCCTCTCTCCATTTGAGTGTAGTCTAGGGTACCAGCCACCAATTTTTTCGAGTCTGGATTCCGAAGTCGCGGTCCCCTCCGCTCACACCTTCGTCCAGAGGTGTCACCGCACATGGACCAGAGCCCGTGAGACTCTGCTCCAGGTGGGGGCGCGCACTAAGGCTAAGGCCGATCGCCACCGGTCAAAGCCTCCCGTATACGTCGTGGCTCAAAAAGTGTGGCTTTCTACCAAGAACATTCCGCTCTGCTCCGTGTCTAATAAGCTAGCTCCCAAATTCATCGGCCCATTCACTGTCACCAAGATCATTAGTCCGGTGACAGTACGCCTCAAACTTCCTCCGGCGTACAGGAGAATTCACTCCGCCTTTCATGTCTCCAAATTGAAACCTGTTTTTCGTTCTCGCCTTAATCCGCCGGCCCTAGATCCCCCACCGCCGCGACTCGTAGACGGGGAACCCACGTATTCGGTTAATCGTATTCTGGACTCGAGACGGAGGGGACGTGGATTCCAGTAGCTGGTGGACTGGGAAGGTTACGGTCCGGAGGAGAGAAGTTGGGTTCCTGCTAGGGACATTCTGGATCACTCCCTTATTGATGATTACAATCAACAGGGAGGTTCCGCTGGGAGCGCCAGGAGGCGCTCTTAGGGGGAGGGGTACTGTCATGGTTCATGAATTCGCCGTCTCTCTCTTGTCTGTGTTTATGTGTGTGTGTGGGTGGAGCCGCTGATCACTGTGCTGATCAGCACCCCAATCATGATTGATCAGCACGCCAGCTGCAGATGATTAGCGCTGCCTATTTAGGCCCTCTGTTTTCACCTTGTCTTTTGTCAGATCGTTGTTGGATGTTTACTGTCTGTTCCCGCCTGTCCAGTTTCTGCCGCTGCCTGTTCATTTGTCCTGCACGTTCGCATTTCCACCATCTTCATCTCCCGGATTATTGCCGCCATCATCTTCCGGTTCTTTGCCGTCTTCGTCACTCAACGCACGTGATCTTCACGTCGGGACTGGGCTGTACCACGGCGTCCCTGTGTCACTAAGAGTTTGTTTCCCTGGACATTGTTTCATCTCATCTTCATCATCTCTGTTCCTGTGTACCAATAAACTCACTTTTACTTGCATTTGAATCCATCTTATCATTTCATCACAATAATGTGTCAAGTCTTCTATAAATCAGTGTTTTTAACTGTGGATATTTTCACAGAGGTGGACAGATAAAGACCATCAGCAGTCTGGGGTGGACAGAAATGTTCATTATCAAACATAATAAATGAGTTTGACTATAAAGAACTGGACTGTTTTACTGCTTACAACACAACTGTCTACAGTTAATTGTGCTTGATTGTAATTGAGGGAGTGCTGGAATAGATCAAGTAATACTGAGTGAATTTGACTATTTCTGTCTTATTCCTCGTCTGCAGGAATATTAATAGTAAAGAAGATCACACTACAGCTAGAAAATTACAGAAAAGAGCAAATTACAGTTTAGAGATCATGTGTCCATCAGGAGCTTTTGAGAAATACCAGTAAATCAGTCTGAGCTTTGAGGCCACAAAACTCTGAAACTGAATGAAACAATAGATTTACCTCAAAACTAATTAAAATGAAAAATGATTTGTTTATAGTTCCTGCACATGAGACGTGTTCTTTTTTTAAACAAAGAAAAAAATAGATATATTTATTGGTATTGGCCAAAATATGTTAAAAACATATATGGTGCATCGCTAGTGTTTAGTGATGTATGAAGAACAGAGGATTGAACTATTATTCAGTCTGGCAAAATCCTTCACTAAGACACAGTATATTTCACTCACCCGGTTGTGTGTGTATCACTGTTGTTTCTCTCAGGACGCTGTTTAATGTCACACAGAGAAACTGAGGAGTTATAATCAAGTCTAAATCCAGCATAGAGGGGTTCAGTGAATGTGGTGTTGAATGTGTGTAAATGTGTGAGTGTGTGTGTGTCAGAGACGCTGTAGAAGGACAGAGTGCTGGCCAACATGTCCAGATAGACTCCTGCTCTATTAGAGGATGAACAGACAGCAGGAATCTCAGTGAAGTTCTTATTGTGCCAGACAATAAATCTGTTATTAGAGCAGTGCAGACTCCAGGATTTGTCATTCCATCCAAAAACACAGTAATCACTCCGTCCTTTCCTGCTGAAACCTTTATATGTCACTGATATGACAGCTCGTCCGCTACATTCAGCCTCCCAGTAACAGCGTCCAGTCAGACTCTCTCCACACAGAACCTGAGAAATAACATCAAATCTCTCTGGATTATCAGGATACGGCTGATGATCTTTCACACGCGTCACTGTCCTGTTCTCATCAGACAGAATGAGACGAGTGTGTGCTGTGTTTGGATCCAGTGTGAGATCACAGGCCCCTGAACACAAGAAGAGAGAAACATTTCACTGAATGAGACAAATCAACAACAAATCACTAAAGGATTGTGTGTGTAGACCTACATTTGTGTAATCCTGCTGTAATTCTGAACTCTCCACAATGATCCACACTATAAAATACATACATGATTCATATTAATTTTAAAGGAAAGACAAAAAAGAAAAAGAAACACACTCAATCTGTTCTGTGACACAAACTTAGTTCTCCCAAAATAATTGTTTCTATCGGTTGACTCACTGCAGTCGAGTTGACTGAGCTACCAAACTGTCAGGTACCCATATTTGCACAATGCTAGTGTAGAGCGCTGCAGTGATGACGCATTTCTTTATGTTTACATCACTCTAAAAACAATAGCTTTTGAATTTGCTGAAAATAAACTCTGTGACCTACAAAAGCTTACAACTCTCACACATTTTGTCCATCATGATAATCTATGGAAGAAAAATAAATTCAAATGTATTTGAACTGCACTAATTGAAAAAAAATCCATTGCATTAACCCCCTGAAGTCGGCGGTATCGCCGGCGATACCAGCTCGCTTTTTTTTTATCAGTGTAAAAGAAACTCATAAATACTCTGTTGACTTTGATTTTCCATAGGAGTTTCATACATCAATCGATTCTGTTAAATGTGTATTATTTTTCTGTATATTCACAATAAAAACAAAGTGTTGTGCTTTTCGCCAAATTAAGAAAAATAATCACGGAGCGAGTTCTGCCTTCTCTCTGTCCGTGTAGTCCATTCTGAAACGCGTCCGAAAATGAATCATAACTCAGCGAATACTTCTCACACAGGCACGTGATATATGTCTTTATGAAGCTTGAAATCTCTTCTTTTAAATGAAGTAATTAATAAAAAAAACAAATGTTTTCAACTCATGTAATCCGTTTGAAAGCAAGGAGAGGTACCGTTTTTTCCTTCTGCCTAATTATCTCTATAATGAACTGAGGCCGCCCCGCCCCCGGCGCTATTGACATGGTAAATAGTTTAGGTGATCTATGCTTCGCACCCGCCCCCCGATCAATGCCTTGAAAACACGAAGTTTCATCAGATCAGATTCACTGATAGTTCATCGCGTTTAGAGAGGATGACGTTTAAAGACGCCCTTCAGATGATCCTGGACAGCGAGGAATAACTCACCTTGGCTTTTCCTCAGAGGAAGATTGTAACTCAGACGAACGGCAGCATGTTCAAGAGCGAATTGATCACGCCGAGTAAACACCGAGTTTTCACGTGAGTAAATACGTGAACTCAAGTGGTCTAGTGGTAGAACATTTGCCTAGTGTGTCAGAGGTTCTGAGTTCGAATCCGCACTCATATAGTTTTTTTTTTTTTGTCAAATCAGATTATGTTTATCAGTGGTTGTATATCAGGCAGAGACACGTGTGTGTGTATTTTGTTTTGTAATTTCACTGGAACGAAAAGAGAGTCTCCACAACGGATTGAAGCGCGCGTCCGAGTGAAGACTGCGCGAGCCTAAAACAAACACAGTATCCGCGTCTGACTCGCGGGAATCCACGGCGCAAACCTGTGAGGGGCTGTGTTTTCTCGAGCCCCTTATCAGCTCGAGAAAACACAAGTTTATTCAGATCATTACTTGTTTACACCGTCTCGCAGCGCTGTGAGGAATAATAATAATAATGGAAAATGTCCCTCAAAAGGTAGATGTAAACAAACTATTAAAAGGTAAATATAATTTTTTTTTCTTTAAATAATTTTTATTGTGTTTTATTAGTAACAAATTTGGGGAGAGGATAAATATTCCAAAACTGAAAATACAGTATGAGAATTTACTGCACAATTACTAGACATGTTTACCTTGGATATTATACAATTTACAAGCACAATTTGTGGAAAAAAAAATGTATATAAAAAATATAAATAAAATTTATTTTTGTGTATAAATATATACACATATATATGTGTGTGTGTATGCACATATATATATTTGTATAAGCAACGTATTAAACTGCAAATTAGCATTTATATTCCTTATAATAAAAATGAAAGACCTATGTTACAGACATATGAAAGACAACATTTCGTTGATTAGTTTTGGATAGATTATACATTTTTACTGTAAAATATCTGCCACCTCAAATAAGCTTTTATTTGCCAATTTTTTTGTCAAAAATAATCAAATAATCAATCAAATCCTTAACTTTGAAATATGTATGATAAAATGTATACTTTAGTTTGTACAAAGAAAGATTACACTTGAATTGTTGTTTATTTAAATATTTACAAGGTAGATGTAAACAAACTATTAAAAGGTAAATATAAGCCTTTTCTTTAAATAATTTTTATTGTGTTTTATTAGTGACAAATTTGGGGAGAGGATAAATATTCCAAAACTGAAAATACAGTATGAGAATTAACTGCACAATTACATGTTTTCCTTGGCTATTATAGGCCAAATTGCAAGCACAATATGTGGAAAAATAAAAAAGAATTGAGATGCTTCCAACTGTTGCTCTTGCATTCTTGTGGCTCAGTGACTCACCTGAATGAATGGCTCATTAAGTATGCGGTCCTCAGGTGTGAACCACTACATATGTATGATCGTCGACGCCCACTCGAATATTGCCTTTCCAAACAGAAAGTGCTTTGCAAAATTCAAATCAATGTATTGTGTTATGTGAAGGATTAGGCAGGGTGATTTTCACATAATTTTGAAGAAAAAACACTAGGCGATGACATCCATTAGACAAAAGTCTTATTGGCACATATTTAGTGTGTGTTTTGTGGTCTTATTTCAGAAACTTTAGTTTTTAGTTTTTTCAATAACCACGCATAAACATTATTCTCTCAAAAATGCAGACATGTACATTCTTGTTGCTCACATATTATGGTAGCCCTGTTTGTGCTAAATAGTGTGTAATTTTTTTTTGCCATTACTATGTTTATAAGCAACTGAAAAAAGCACAAATGTCAGGGCATGTCAGAACATCTCAAGGACCCCAAAAACACCTCAGACCCCAGAGGGTTAACAGTGCTTGCATTTGAATGCATTGTATTTCCAGGGCTTGCATTTTTAGGGGCTGAAAGTCAATGTGGTTGTATATTTAAGCTGTGAATATTTCAATTCAAAACATTTCACACAAATGTTTGCCTTGCAGACTTCACTTCGAAAATATTCAGTCTGTTTAGAAATGCAGCCTATACTATTCGACAGGCAATATTCTGTCCATATTATTTCAGTTTACAAATTCGCTTCCACAAATTCAGTAGTTCAAATTCGGCAGAATATTCAATGTTGCAAATCTGGGAACTGCAGGAATAGCAGTAGAGTACCGATGCATAATATCCATCTGCTTTTAGTTGGCTCAGCAGCAGGTGGTGAGAGCACGTGTTTGTTGAGGAACACCAAAGCAACAGGTAGGGCAAGTCATTAATTCACAAAAACTAATTTGCAGAAATGGAGCAATCGGTAAGTATATGTTATGATTATCAAGGCCGGTATATATATATATATATGTGAAAAAGCTGCGTTTATGTTTAATTCAACATCGTCATGGTTACTTTCCTCGTGTAGGATACATTTAGCAGCTTTCTCTACCGCAAAGAAAACTCAAAATATTTATAATTTTGTACTTTTACTCAAATAAAATCCAATGTTTTATGTTTTATTAGGGTATCTATATTTTTACTCAAGTACGTGATTTGTGTACTTTGTCTACCACAAATGCCGGCCAAAGGCATACGCAAAGAAAGAAGGCGAGGCTTCAGTACATTTTTGTGTTGTCACCATGTTGTGGAGATGTTATGTGTTTGGCTGCGAGAGTAAAACCCCTTTGTTTAGCCTTGCGAAAATGGATGAATTTAGGAATTTATGGTTAAGATGTATTTATAACAAACTTCCTTAGCAGTACAACCCAAAAGTTAGCTTGTGTACAGCACATTTTACAGAGCTGCAGTACATTTTCTGTTGCAGGTCATCCAGTTGCAGGTCATCCAGAAAATGGATGAATTTAGGAATTTATGGTTAAGATGTATTTATAACAAACTTCCTGAGCAGTACAACCCAAAAGTTAGCTTGTGTAAAGCACATTTTACAGAGCTGCAGTACATTTTCTCCCAGCTTCCTGAACCTGGAAGAGTACAACCACAGCTATACACTCCTAAATTAATTAGAAATTTACACTTCTATATTTTAAAACTGTATTTTATTGTATTACTCCCAATAAACAATAATAAACTATTAAAATCGAATCATATGACCCCTTTAATAACGACTACATCCAAATGAGAGCAATCAACTTGTGGTCAGATCACCTGAGGCAGATCTTAATACCAGGAGTAAACCGGGCCTCTTATTGTCCCACATACTTGAGTATCTGCAGGGAACAGTTTGGATCCTTCAGTTTGTCAGAGAGCTTGACTCCTGATTCTCCTGGGTGATTGAAGCTCAGTTCCAGCTCTCTCAGGTGTGATGGGTTTAAACTCAGAGCTGAAGACACATAACCACAGCCTTCCTCTGTCACCATACAGCCTGATAACCTACGGATACATACAGTCATATCATCTACAGACAGACATCTACATTATGATCAGCTGACTGTGAATCATCTCTTATATGTTCTTAATACTTCAGTATGTGCAGCTGACAGTTTGGGCTCTTCAGTCCTTCAGAAATAATCTTCACTCCTGAATCCTGCAGGTCATTGTTACTCAGATCCAGCTCTCTCAAGTGTGAGGGGTTTGAACTCAGAGCTGAACACACATAACCACAGCCTTCCTCTGTCACCATACAGCCAGACAACCTACAGACACACACAGTCAGATCATCCACAAACACACATCAACATGACAGACTGATTGTAAATTATCTCTTATATGTACTTAATACCTCAGTATGTACAGCTGACAGTTTGGGCTCTTCAGTCCTTCAGAAATAATCTTCACTCCTGAATCCTGGAGGGCATTGTTACTCAGATCCAGCTCTCTCATGTGTGAGGAATTTGAACTCAGAGCTGAAGACACATAATCACAGCCTTCCTTTGTCACCATACAGCCAGACATCCTACAGACACACACAGTCAGATCATCTACAGACACACATCAACATTATGACTGGCAGACTGTAAATTATCTTTTATATGTTCTTAAATACCTCAGTATCTGCAGCTGACAATGTGGGCTTTTCAGTCCATCAGAGAGCAGCTTCACTCCTGAATCCTGCATGGCATTGTTACTCAGGTCGAGCTCTCTCAGGACAAAGTTTGAGGATTGTAGAGCTGATGACACAATTTCACAATCCTGACCAGTGAGATTACAACCAGCAAGACTAGAAGAAATTAAAAACAGCACAATAAATTGGCAATACAAAAATAAAAGTCAAATGTTGTGAAATTTTTCAGACAGAATATAATCCTTGATTTGAAAACAGCATTTACATTTAGAAATGCTCTCAGTCCACACTGTTTGTATGTTGTCAGCGTAAAACCACATAAAAGCTAAATAAAATGGTGCCAGACCAAAATGCAAATTATTACCGTATTCCCTGGGATTTCCCTGTTATCAAGAATTATTGAACAGGGATACACATTGACCTAATTTTTTAATGTGTAAATGTGTTTATCCACTTGGAGTAGCATCTTCAAAAAGCTGTTTTTGCTGGACAAAAACACTATCTCAGTATGGACGGAAGCACAAATAGAAAAAAGAAAAGAAAAATATGTTCTAAAAATTATACGGATTAATATGGTCGCAGCCAAAACCTGAGTAAACAAGTCATCCACTCTGAGGAATTTGTCTTTCTACAAAAACAAAGCTATAAAAGGAGTGATCAGTTCCTTTTCTCTTGCCTCATCTATCCATACCCCCATGTGCCACGGTCGCCATGACCGGTTCCCCCGGAGAAGGGGAGGGGGGGGAGTAGAGCGCAGTCTCGTGGGTACCCCCCGGCCTGCGAGGGGCGATGGGGGTATGTGGCGAGCAGGACGGTGGCGTGATTGATAATGAGCGACACCTGCGCGACGCACCGGTCTCGTATCTCTCACGGAGGAGCGGAAGCATAAAGGGGGAGAGACAACAGTGGAGATCGAGAGAGGCCAGGCCTGGATTTTATTTTCATGTTTATGTTTTATTTGATGTGACAGCAGTCGTCCGTGAGGGGCAAGCCTGACCTGCTGAAAGAAAGGCTCAAAAGCAGAGTGTGGCGAGTCAAGCTCCCCCTTGTAAAGACTGGGGACCGGCTCGTCGTGCTCAGCAGCCTCATAATAGACCTGAAACAAAAGTCCTGACGTTTTTTTGTGCCCAGGGGGTAGCGGTTTCCAGCAAATTGTTGGATGATCTGTCGTTTTCTGTTATTGCCCAGGACACAGAAAATTTAACATCCACCCAACTGGAAGTTTTAAAATTAGTACCCCTTTAAAGATACTTTCGCAGCATGAAAGCTACTGCCGGGTATCTCTCTCAGGGTCCTAAATACAGTAAAAAGGAATACACTGCCCTACTCATTTTAAAGGCCTAGTTCCCATTACCGTAAAACCGGAGTAGGCTCATCTGCTATCACATTCATTATGACGTTATGGAATGAGATTGATATAAAAACATGTAGCCTAATGTTTGGTGCATTTTGCTTTTCAAATAAACAGAGCGAGTGACTCAAACTCACAGCGCTTGTAGAGACCATTTACTGAAGCAATCGAGCCACTCCTCACTATGAATCATTATTGTTAACACATTATAAACATCTACGTTTGAGCAGATATCCACAAACACAGCAAATGCTGGTCTAAACATTATAATATTTATCATGTTAGTGTAAACACTCATACTAGCCTACTTTTATATCACACTGTGTTTTATATTATAGAGCATAAAAACATCCTTGTGTCGTACGTGTATATTTATTTAGCATTCAAAGGTTACCTACCTGTCTATAGTTATTCATATCTATATTTCCACACGTTTCTGCCGATTTCATACATTTTAGTCTAGCTAGTTCAACTAGTACAAGTACGCTAACTATTATAAGTGGGAATTAATTTCTTACCTTAAATATCTATCTTAACTTCAAATCACATTCTTCTTCTTCTGAGGTAAATCCAATGTAAGCTCACAGCATGTCTTCCAAACTCGATGAAAAGCAGAGCAATGATGAAGTCTGATGCTTTGTTTTGAGGTAATGAGGGCGTTTAGAGGCTCACGTTCCTTCACGTGGACGATTAGCAGTTGAATCACTTGTTTGCACGTGGGTGTGGTCACATTAGAGATAATGAGGACGCGCTTGAGAAACTGGACCTCTCGTTGCTTTCATACGGATTACTTAAACAGAGAATATTTGTTTTTGATATGATTACATCATTTAAAAATAGAGACTTTCTACCTTCTAAAGACATAACTCTCATGTCTGTGTGGCAAGTATTCGCTGAGTTACAGTTCATTTTCTGTCGTGTTTCAGAATGAACTTCACACTGAGAGAGACACCAGAACGCGCATCATGTTTATTTTCATTATTTTGCGAAAAGCACAACATTTTGTTTTTATAATGTGTACACAAATAAAAGTACACATGTAACAGTTTTGAATGATGTATAACACTTGTATGTATGACAAAAATCGACAGAGTTATTTCAGTCTCTTTTGCACTGATAAGAAAAAAAGCGAGGTGTTGGTGCTTGACCACTGACGCCAGGGGGTTAAAGATGCATGTTTTCACATAGATATATTGGCACAACAGAGAAAGTTCCTAAGGTTTGTTTTTGAGGGCGAAGCTTACAACTCTTGGGTCCTTCCATTCGAACTAGCCTTGTTACATAGATGATTGGTTGATACTGGCCCAATCTCAAAAGCTTGCGCTTTGACATTTGACAAATTGATCCCTGCTGATCTTCTCTCTCTGCAGAAAAGTGTTCTTTCTCCGGCCCAGAGGGTAACGTGCTTGGGGGTTAAATGGGACTTACCATTTTAAACACCATAAGCAACATTAGACTAGGTCAGGACATTACATAGGTCTCATGGCAGCTGCGTTCACAGTGATCCCTATGGGCCTTTTACACATGAGAACACTTCAGTTGTGGCTCAAAGCTGGGGGATTTCATCCACACAATCCCCAAAGGCAAATAAGGGCAAGGAGACGTGCTGATTGCTTTGTACCCTTTCTAAAAATCCATGTTTATGGTAAGTCACGCTCTGAACGCTTCATGCACTTTCTAAAATCCATGTTTATGGTAAGGGTTAAGCGCTGCTGTTTTGTTCTCTTTCTATGTGGCTCAGACCCCAGTTCCTCACCTGGGTTCCCACTCTAGGTGCGTGTTGTCGTCACAAGATGATAACGGGCAGACACTTCTCTGTCAGGCTGGGTAGCAGTCTTAGGTGGCCGTCCAATCCAACGGATCTGGGGTGGCATCACCTTTTTTGGCACATCAATTGCCTCGAATTGATGGCTGTATTTCTGGCCCTGAAGTACTTCCCCCAGCAGTTAAGCGGCTACCATGTCCTAGTGCAGGTGGAAAATTATATGGTAGTAACCTACAAAAATCGGCAGGTGGACTGTTTTCGCACCGTCTAACAGGCTCCACTTTAGAGTCAGGACAAGTTCTGGTCCCTTAGGGCATTTTACAACCTTGGGAGTAGATAAAGTTGAGGTGACCTCTTCGCCTTTCTAGGAACAGCGCAATGTCCCCTTTGCTTCTCTCTAAATCACCATGCTTCTAGGAGTCCTGGCCAAGGTTCATCATCAAGGGTCCTTGCCTCTTATTGATAGCGCCTTGTTGGCTGAACAGAGTTTGGTTCTCGCGATACCGAACAGGAGGGACCTTCAGTCTCAAATGCAGGGCACAATATCCCCAGCCCGATTTGTGGAACCTTCATGTTTGGCCCCGGAAGGGTACCAACTGAGGGACACTGGGTTTTCAGCTGATGTCATAGACACCATTCTCAGTGCTAGGGCTTCCTCCACTAGAAGAAGCTATGCCAATAAATGGGGTGTCTTTGAAAGGTGGTGCACTGCACGTAATGCATATCCATTTAATTGCCAGATTGCTTCAGTTATGGACTTCCTGTAGGAAAGATTTTCAGCAGGCACATGACCCACCCCTCTCAGGGTTTATGTTGCCGCTTTTTTGGCTTGCCACGCCTTGATTGACGGGGTGCCAATCAGGAAGCATCCTCTGCTTGCCCGCTTCATTCGTGGAGTCAGGCGACTGAGGCCTCCTGTTAGAACCAAGATCACTTCATGGGACTTAGCTATAGTCCTTGAGGTTCTGGTCGAGACCCGCTTTGAAGCTCTAGAGTCAGCGCCTGACAAGCTTCTGACTCCCAAGATGTTTTTTCTTATGGCTATCGCTTCTTTGAAAAGAATTGGGGATTTGCAGGCTCCGTCTGTCTTGCCATCCTGCTTTTACTTTGCTCCAAGAATGGTGAAAGCAATTTTGCATCCTCATCCTGACTACCTGGCTAAGGTTACTTTTTCGTTCACAACGCCGGATCAAGAGAAACTTCACAGGCCATATCCAGTCCATGCTCTTCAGGCCTACGTCCACCGCAATAGCCAGTGGCGTAGGTCAGAGCAACTATTCATTTGTCATAGGGGCAGTAACAGGGGGCGGCCACCACTAAACAGACAATTTCACATTGGGTGAGGGATACTATTGCCCTTTCCTATGAGGCATGTGGTCAAACTTTGTCAGTAGGCATCAGGGCTCATTCAACTAGGGAGGGTCGCCTCTTCCCGAGCCTTGGAAGGGGGTGACCCCCTGCAGCATGTTTGTGATGCGGCAGGCTGGTCCTCTCCGCACACATTTATAATATTTTAGTTTGGTTGTTCATGCCACTCCGGGCTCACATGTCCTTGAGTCAACATCACAAGCTCATGTCTGAGAGCTTTCAAGTTCTTGTGAGCACACACTACACAACCGTGAGGGGTCCAGATACCTTTAGGCAGTTGTTTATCTAGTTTTCAGAAGTAGTTGAATCTAGTTTATAGTTTAGGAGCAAACATTTTCTCTCTCATTAGAATTTTTTAAGCGGTCATGACATGAGACATACATTTTCCTAAATCTTTTGACATTTAAGAGGTATTTGTACTATTGAAGTATCCTGCAGGATCCATAGCTTAAAACGTCCTCAGAATTAAAAAAAAAAGAATTCAATCAAGTTCCAAAAATGGCTTGTTAGGATATTGTGGGTTTTGTGACGTCACGTGGGCAAATACATTTGCATATGACCACCTCTAGAGCAAGACATCAACAAACAGTTTTACATCTTTGCACCACAAGCTCTGCCCACTGGCGATCAGTCACTTTGATGCATCCTGTTTAAAAAGCTTGTTTGCTTCTCTATACAGACTCCAGAAAGCCTCCAGCGTCAAAAACAGGGGATGGTTTATTTTTTAATGGCACCCTGGATCACATCAGAGGATTATGTGTTTGTTTGGAGCATTTTACTGCATATTGTTTTGTAAATGAGGCACAGTGTTAGAGAGGGTTTGCAAAAAAACTTGAGCAAAGATAAAGCAGCCACTGTATTGGATCTGACAGCAGCTAGATCTCAAAGCAAAAGTATTTTCATAAAAGCATAAGCAGTTTAATAATCCTTTGTCTAAATTTTATATGTGAATTTTAAAAAACAGAAGAGGGCATTGATACTTTTTTCTTTGTAATGACATTAGTCAATTATACTAATTACACAATTATACTCCCTCCTGACAGAGGGAATGGTTAATACAGATTTCACAAGCTGAGAATATTTGTTTTTTATATACATTACTTCATTTAAAAGAAGAGAATTCAAGCTTCATGCCTGTGTGTCTGTATGCCTGTTTGACTGAGTATTCGCTGAGTTATGGTTCATTTTCAGACGCGTTTCAGAATGGACTTCACTGACAGAGAGAAGGCAGCACTCGCTTCGTGTTTATTTTTCTTTATTTGGCAAAAAGCACAACACTTTGTTTTTATTGTGAGTATACACCAAAAAAAATACACACTTAACAGGATCGATTGATGTATAACACAAGCATATAAGATAAAAATTTATATATTTTTTTCACTGATAAGGAAAAAAACGAGCCTATCGCGCCGGCGCGACAGCCGACCTCAGGGGGTTAATTTCAGACAGAGGGTCAGAATGAGGTTGAAAAATGTATGTAGATTTGTGGATTTTTATGAAAAAAAAATAAAAAAATCCATGTCATGATCCATTTAAAGATGTTAGATACATTATTAAAAAGGATTCTTTAGCCATTAATACGTAATTATTAGCCATTAATAAGTCTTGGCTTTCTCACCCCATATAACACAAAGTGTGCCAGGAATCTGGGCTTTCTATTTGACTCCAGTTTAAAGTTTGACTAACAGATTTTAGCTGTTGTCAAGTCATGCTTTTACCAACTTCGCCTTCTTAGTAAAGTGAAGCCCATTTTATCAAGGAGTAATTTGGAAACAGCTATTCATGCATTTGTTACATCTAGGCTTGATTACTGTAATTCTCTGTATTATTGCATTTCTCAGGCGACCTGAGTTCAAAGTACGACCACATAACACCTATTTTAATGTCTCTGCACTGGCTTCCGGTAAAGTATAGGATTGAGTTTAAAATGTAATTATTTGTCTACAAAACCCTGAATAATTTAGCACCTCAATACTTAACGGATCTTTTGATTCCGTACACTCCATCTAGAAACCTGAGATCCTGTGACCTTGGCCTTCTCACAGTTCCTAAAGTAAAACTTAAAAAAAAAAAAAAATCACGCTTTTGCCGCTGCTGGGCCGAAGCTGTGGAACAGCATTCCTCCTTCTATTAGGCATGCCCCATCTATCTATACTTTTAAATCAGTGTTAATTTTGGCAGCCAATTTTGATTTAGTCTTAGTCTTCATCTTCAGATGAAAATGCTTATTGGTCTTAGTCACATTTTAGTCTTTTTGTCTTTCATAGTTTTAGTCTAGTTTTAGTTGACGAAAAGTCATTGCATTTTTTGTCAACTTTTAGTCATTACTTTGTCAAACTGCAGTTACCGACATTAATTTTGGTAGCTATTTATATGTAGTCTTTAGACAAAAAAATGTCCTTATAATTTTTATCTCTAGGCCAATTCAATTATGCTTATGAGAAATTTAAATTAAGGTAACAGGCTGTATTGACATTGCACTCTTTAGCAGTAGAACTTGTGCAATTCTACATACCCCTTTTCCTTAGTTCAGTGGTTCAGTGTTTTCAGAGTGCCCTACCCCCTGGCCCTGGTACCCCCTCTCTTCCACTTGGACTGCAGTCACACCTTTTCCATTAAGGGACAATATTTGCCCCCTTTAATCGATTTTTCCAGTTCATTTTTTTTTACCTTTATAAGTACCTTTATAAAGTAAATATTGCTTTAAATTAAACAATGTTCAATAATAAATATGCAATGATGGTAAAAGCTAAGTGATACTTTTAAATATTACATTAAAATCGCCAGTAGGTGGCGGTAAGTCACTGTCTTTATGAGTGAGTCATGGAGTCATTCATTCATTCAGTAACAACGCAAGTTACTATATTTATGAACGGGTCATTGAATCTCACGATTCGTTTAAAGCCACAGATTCGTTCACGAATCACCGCTGTGTGCTGCAGTTCTGGTATGGCTTTCGTTGCAAAATAGAGCAATAAGCCTACTGACAATACTGTTTTAAATGTAGTACATCACTTAATGTTACCCTTCTGTTTGTTGAACTGTTGTATAAATCAATGTCACATTTGAAATTGTGTGGATATTCAGGAAACATTGCATTCTTGCTCGTATAATATGAAAACACTGCTGGAAATCAGCCTGCATTTTGATCGCAGATTTAGTCGCACAGATAGCGCGGCTCGTGGAAGAACACAGACCGACTGAATGACACTTTAATTTAAGTAGAAAATCTCAAATGAAGAACTCCAGTTTACTAGTTAGTGTTTTCAGATCATCCGCGCTTCTTCAGCAGTGTAGAGAGCGCGCGCGCATGGTTGCCAGATACTATTGAAAAGACCAGGTAAAAAACGTGTTCTTTTAACAGAAAAGCTCTAACTGGGGGGTTAAATTATTGAAATCTGGCAACCGTAAGCCTGAACGCTCATAAAAACAGTCAATGTGTTGTCGTCTCCTTTATTTGACACAAACAAGTGGTTTTGGTCAAGTTTTAAAAAAAATTTAAACACATTTCAGTCTCGTCTTTTTTCGTCAACGACATTGCATGTGTTGATCAGGGCCGGATCTACCATACGGGCAATCTGGGCACGTGCCCAGGGGCCCTTGCGCAGAGAGGGGCCCTCCGTGATCGGAGGTTTTTTTTTTTTTTTTTTTTTTTTGTGCGCCACACGCTACATAAAAATAGTATACACAAGGCTTGGCCTCGATCTTGATAATTATCCAATCAGAATAAAAAAAAAAGTGTATATTACATATCTTATTCATGCAAATGCTTTTAAACAATTCATGTGCGACAAGACAAAAGTGTGACTGTGACACACACACACAGACACAGAAAGACGCGCGCGCACGCCAGTATCGTGCGCACAGACAGCACGCCAACACAGTTATCTTTCGTGCTTGAACTTACAATAACACACAATTATGCCACAATGTCCGTTTTATCGAGTATCTTCATAACATAAGAGCTGTCTCATGATGAACGTGAAGAGTTGTCGCGAGAATGAGGCGCGTGTGAGATCCGCGTCTCCGTCAGCTGGTCTTAAAGAGACAGCAGCCAATAAAGCTTTCTGTCAGTAAAGTTAATCAAAGAACAAAAAGAACAGAGAAAATGACTCACTGCTGTTGACTAAAGTTTTTTTTGTTGTTGTTGTTGTTGCTATAATAAAGATTAGTCTATATTTAATTTATAATTTATGCAGTGCAGTTTGATAACTTTATTCAATTTCGGTATATGTCCAAGGTCTACCTGTTAGACAGGCACAGGTAAATATGAAATTAATTTTTAACTCTTGTATTATTGAGACAAATAACAATATTTAATTAAAATATATTATTTTAATTTGAAAACACAGTGCATTTAGTTGTTGTTTCTAGTTTGAGTTGAGAAATAGGCTACAAATTTCAGCATTATCACTAATCTGTGGGTGCATTTTACTTGAGAAATAAGCAAGTTAACTCATGAAACCATTTGTTTACTATATCGCAATCGCAATATTGACCTCAATAATCATAATATGACATTTTCCCCAAATCGTGCAGCCCTACTTTTCAGAAAAAATTATTTTGTATCATTGTTGTGAACTAGTCATTCAGCTTTTGATCAATAGTGATTGGCATGTTAAATCCCACACCTGGTGGGCCACCTGTGTGTGTGTGTTCCTTTGGAGGGTGTGGTTGTCAGGTAGGGGAGGGGGGCCCATGAGTTTACGTGCCCAGGGGCCCCTGGGGGTACTAATCCAGCCTTGGTGTTGATATAGTCACAGTTATCATTTAAAGACGTGGGTGTCGTCTCTCATCGTCTCGTCTTAGTCAGGGAAAAAAAGGTCGTCAACGAACATTTTTCGTCAAAGTTTTCGTTAACGAAATTAACACTGTTTTAAATCTCATCTTAAGACTTATTTATTCACCTTGGCTTTTAACCCCCTGGGGTCGGCAAATGCGCCGACGCGTTTTGCTCGATTTTTTTCACATAGCAGTAAAATAGACTTAAAATACTCCGTTATTTATGGTCATACAGACTTAAGAAATATGAAAAAATAAACTGTTAAAGGGATACTTCACAGCTGGAAAGATGAATGTGTATTTAAAATAGGTCATTTATGTAGAAGAAATGTGAAGAAATTTTTGAATTTGGAGCTTTCTAGACTGAGAAAAGCCAGAAAATGTATTTTTGGCTTATGTGGATGAAAGACAACAACTCCCAGAATGCACTTGCTTCGCTGCCCTAGGAGGCCACTCCCAAGCCACCCCTACCGGTAAGAGAGCGCAGTTGAAAACAACAAGGTTAGGCTACGAGTGAGTCTCCGTGACGAGTTTGCCCGTGATTTCGAGATCGCCCAAAATGTCCGGGATTCGGCTTTTGCGTTCTACAGTCGCCATTCATCATGTTTACTGTGGCGAGCAGGACGAGGCGGAGGGCCGTGGGAGAACGGCGCGAGGCCGGTGGCGTCATTACTGAGACGCATCGGTCTCGTATCTCTCACGGAGGTGCGGGAATTTTCTTAGCAATGTTAAAACGCACATCAACCGATCACTTGTTTAGCGTTCATGTAAACACTACATTCAGATTACCAATCGGAATGAATTCAGTTAGATTGAAACAAAAGGTGTGCATGTAAACAATGAATGGCGACCGCAGAAAGCAAAGCCGAATCCCGGACATTTTGGACGATCTCGACGTCTGGGAAAAAGAGGATGGTAACCCCTAATACTCAGCTTTCTCCTACTACTCAGCTTTCTCCACAGAACAAGATCCTGCTAGCTTAGCTTCCAAAGAAAGACTGCTGACACTATGTGTACATTCTGTGAGTGAGATCCCACCCTCTATGGGCGGGTTGAGAACATGCGGAACAGCCCCTCCTACTGGCTGTAGTCTTTAGCCTCTGGCCAGAAAATCCTCAGATGACGCAAAATGACGATTTTTGCGTCATCGGAGGATTTTTTCCAGACAAAAAATACATAAATCTCTCGTCTCAGGGGGATATGAGGGTGGAAAGCACAGTAATTCGAGAATACTACAGGTTTTCTACTCATACAAAGCTTAATGCTAAATCCTGAAGTATCCCTTTAAATGTCAACTTTTTTATGTATCCACGCGAATACTAGTCACACAGGCATGAGCTATATATTTTTATAATCATTTAATTGTCTACTTTTAAATTATTTAATTCAAAACTAAAATGAATATTCTCTGTTTATGTAATCTGTATGAAAATAGAGAGATGTCAGTCGTTCTCATTACAGCTCATCACAACTCATTATCTGCTAATCTGAACACGCCCACGGAGAGCGTGCACTATTCAAACGCAAATGATCTGAGGCAATACATGCAAATCTGTCAACGCCCACATCAGCTGGATAAAACACACCAAGTTTTTATTTAGATTAGTGTACTTTATGTTGCGAGTTGTGAGGAATAATTCTATTGTAATAATAATCCTTGAAAATTTACCTCAGAAGTGCTGGTTTATTTTCATTCCGAGGAGCAACGGATCCAGCTGAGGATTGTGAATAGTAAGTTCTTTATTCTTAAGTGCTTTGTTCTAATCACAATATGGAATAGTGTCTGTAAACTGCAAAAAGACTGTTAAAATTTGAAAAAAGACTGTTATGAATTGCGTTTCTGTGTGTGAATGAATTAACAGCTTTTACCAAACTATATTGCTATACTGAGATGAGTAAAAATCGACTGAACTATGTTGAAATAAAATGTCTTCGTATAAGCAACGTATTAAACATTTATATGCCCTAATATATCATAAAAACGACAGACCTATGTTACAGATGAAATTCGATTTTCGACAATATTTCGTTGACTAGTATTGGATAGATTAGGCTTTAAAATTTTTACTGTAAAATAGACTACTGCCACATCAAAATAAGCTTTTGTTCACCAATTTATCCTCATATGTTAAATATGTAAGTTTGTTTTGTCAAAAATAAAGTCATCAACTAAGATGTTATTATAGTGTTTGTTCCAAGGTAGGCTAGTGAATCCTTAAAAAAGAATTTGGAAAAGAATCCAGGTCCAGGCACTCAGTAGGATGAAAAAGTTAAAAAGCCTTTATTATTTAAAAGGGCTAAAGCATTAAAACACTAACGCGTATCGGCCCACTGGCCTTCATCAGGGTGTTGGTAACAAACAAACAAACAGAATCAAGCCATACTTATAGTTGCATTGATTTCAGGTGTGCCACTCTGGCACTTGCAACACAATTTCTTTGCCACTAGAGGCAATAGTTCAGGTAATGTCTAATACCAGAGGTTAAACCAAACAAGACCAAATGAGACATCTCCAAGTGGAAGAACAGGAGTGACACTACTGCAAACATCCAGTGTACTCCACACAATATGCACCAAAAGTCAATAAACCAGTTACACATCATAATTCTTAATTCATAGTCAAGATGGTTCTAAAACAACATGAATAGTTTACAAAAATGGCAATTGAGTCTATTACATTCAAAAACTAGTCATCATTTATGAACAGCAATATACTGTCCCTATAGAGACACAACAATTATAAAAAGGGTGAAAGGTCAAAACCTTCATTGAGACCTGGATGACTATTGGCCCTCAAGGAATAGATCCAGTATGTCTCCCTCTGTTTAAGACGTTTGATTATATCCCAACCCCTGGCATCAAGGCGAATAGCCTCAATGCCCACTACTTGTAAGGTCGAATCCCTCCCATGTTCTGCGTCTATATAATGTTTGGCCATTGGATAATTCATATTTCCAGTCCGGATGGCATACCTATGCTCAGCTACCCTGTCTCTCAGTCTCCTTTTAGTGAGGCCTATGTAAAAGCAGCCACAAGTACACTCTAATCGATAGACAACATGGGTAGTATTGCAATTTATAAAAATCAAGCGTAGCGTTAGTTCTGGAGGGTCACGTTAGTCAAGCTCGCATCAGCTGACCCTCAGCTGATCCACATCTACCTATAGGAATACGACGCCTATCACCGTATATATATATATATATAAGCTCCTTCAGTATTATGAGCAACTATCGCGTTTCTCAGGAGCGAATTACCCTCCTCCATCCCCAGCTCCTCCTCTCGCCCAGTCAGGATTTGGCTTTCTGATTCCCCTTGAATCAGAATAAATTATCGAATAATGTTGTACTTTAAAATCTTGAATTAAATATATTTGCAAACTTTCATGTTGGTTCTGTTCACTTTACCCCAAGGGGGGTTATTGCTGCTCTCCCTGCTCTTATCCATGCTAGGCTGCATGGATGCGCAGGGAGTTCTCGACCAGAACGGAACCATACCGCCAATCCAAACTGTATGCTAATTGTCAATCATATTTGACGATAGTGGTCCTGACAGAACTGTTAATAGTGTAAGTCTTATTACTGAAAACATCCATAAATGTAGCAGTTTTAGCCATATTCTCACAATAATTACAATTACCACAAGGAAAGTTTCCCTTAGTTTGACGAAGCCAAGTTTCACGTTTAGGAGCAGGGAGGTAAATAATAAAAGCTTTTAAATAATAAAGGCTTTTTAACTTTTGCATCCTACTGAGTGCCTGGACCTGGGTTTTTTTCCAAATTCGTTTTTATGAACATTTAACCCTTCCATGAGCACCAGAGGATACAAGGGATACCAGCAGCGCTCCAGTTCCCTTTTGTCTAGTCTTATAATGAATCCTTAACTTTGAAATACGTATGATAAAATGTATACTTTATTTTTTACAGAGAAAGATTACACTTGAAATATTGTTAGAATTTTAATTGTTGCTGTAATTGTAACCTTTTTAATAAAAACTATATTTACAAGGTAGATGTAAACAAAATCTTAAAAGGTCAATATAATTAAATACAATTAAAGCCTTCTCTTTAAATTATATGTATTGTGTTTTATTTGTGACAAATTTGGGGAGAGGACACATATTCTGAAACTTTCTGAAAATACAATATGAAAGACTCATTATGCAGCTCATTATGCGGGTCACTGTCTTCTCAGGTGTGAACCACATTATTATTCATGATCATTCACGCCCCCATGCATATTGCCTTTCCAAACAAAAAGTGTCCTATAAAATTTAAATCAATGTATTGTTTTATGTGAATGATTAGGCAGGATGATTTTCAGATCATTTTGAAACAAAAACTCTAGGCGACAACATCCATTAGTCAAAAGTCGCGTGGACACATATTTAGTATGTGTTTTGTGGCCTTATTTCAGAAACTTTCATTTTTTGTTTTTTTCAATAACCATGCATAAACATTATTCTCTCAAAAATACAAACATGCACATACATGTTGCTCACATATTATGGTAGCCCTGTTTGTGCTAAATAGAGTGTAATTACACCTTTGCCATTAATATGTTTATAAGCAACTGTAAAAAGCACAAATGTCAGGGCATGTCAGAACATCTCAAGGGCCCCAAAAACCCATTAGAGGGTTAACACTCTGTAGTTTGTCTTCCTGGATTTCTCTTTTATTCTATTGAGTGCTTTTTGGCTTGTCTGGTATTTATGTATGTATTTTGGATTTATTTTTGTGTTTCTTTTATTCCTTGTAAAGCACTTTGGTCAACTTCAGTTGAATGAACCGAATAAATGATTGATTGATTTAAACACTCACAGAGCTTTTCTGCAGTTGACCACAGCTGGTACCAGTCTTCTTCTACCCTCATCTGATGTGTTGTATTTCTTGAGGTTCAGCTCATCCAGCGCCTCCTCTGAGATCTGAAGCATGTAGGAGATTGTTGAGCAGTGAGACGGAGAGAGTTTCTCCACTGAGTGTTTGTCTGATTTCACAAACTCCTGAATCTCTCTGGCCAGAGTCTGATCTTTCACTTCCAGCAGACAGAGGAACAGATTGATGGATTGATCAGCTGAGAGACGATTAATATTCCGCTTATCTTTGATCTTGTCTTTAATGTCCTGTGTGATTCTCCTCATGCTCTCTGAGCTGTTCTCTGTGTGTGTCAGTAGATCCTGTAAGAGTCTCTGATTGGACTCCAGTGAGACGCCCAGCAGGAACCGCAGGAACAGATCCAGCCGTCCATTCTCACTCCAGAGGGCTTTATCTACTGCTGATCTTAGTAGATCATACAGAGAGTCTTCATCAGACATGAATTCACCCAGAAGCTGCAGTGGTTCCTCGTTCTTCATTAAATAGCAGTAAAACACATAGAAAGCAGCGAGAAACTCCTGAACGCTCAGATGAATGAAGCTATAGACTTTCCTCTGATGAATCACAGATTCCTCCTTAAAGATCTCAGTGCAAATCCCAGAATGCACTGAGGCGTCAGTGACGTCTATGCTGCTCTCAATCAGGTCCTTCTCATAGAACATCACATTGCCCTTCATCAGCTGATGGAAAGCCACTTCAGCAAGTTTCAGGATCACTTCTCTGTTGGACTGCAGGAGTTTCTCTGGATCTCTCTCTTCATACTTCTGATTCCTCATGTTGATCTGAATCAGCAGGAAGTGGATGTACATTTCAGTCAGAGTTTGAGGGATTTCTGCACTCAGATCTTCTTCCAGGAGCTTCTGAAGCACAGTGGAGGAGATCCAGCAGAAGACGGGTATGTGGCACATGATGTGGAGGCTTCTTGCTCTTCTGATGTGTGAGATGATTCTGCTGGCTTGATGCTCGTCACTGATTCTCTTCCTGAAATATTCCTCCTTCTGAGGCTCATTGAATCCCTGAATATCTGTCAGACGGTGGATGTATTTGGAGGGGATCTGATTGGCTGCTGCTGGTCTGGAGGTGATCCAGATGAGAGCCGAGGGAAGCAGATCTCCTTTCATGAGCTTTGACATCAACACACCCACTGATGAAGTCTCAGTCACATCAGAAACTTCCTGAGCGTCTGAAAACATCAGTGTGATTCTGCTTTCATCCAGACCATCAAAGATGAACACAACTTTACACTCCTCATAAATCTTTGAGTCCAGATCTTGAAGTTCAGGATGAAAGTCCAGCAGAAGTCTGTGAAGACTGTACTGATGATCTCGGATCAAGTTCAGCTCTCGAAATGGAAGCACAAACATGAAATCTACATCCTGATTGTCTTTTCCCTCGGCCCAGTCCAGAATGAACTTCTGCACAGAGACGGTTTTCCCGATTCCAGCGATGCCTTTAGTGAGAACAGTCTTGATCTGCTCTTTCTCCTCGCGTCCTGGTTCAGGAGAGGCTTTAAAGATGTCATTGCAGTAGATTGGAGTGTCTTGTGAGTGTTGTGTTCTGGCTGTTTTCTCCATCTGTAAAACCTCATGTTCTTCATTCACTCCTTCTCTCTCTCCCTCTATGATGTAGAGCTGTGTGTAGATCCTGTTCAGGAGGGTTTCATTCTCTTGGAGTTTCAGTCCCTCAAATAATCTCTCATACTTGTTCTTCATGCTGGTTTTGTGTCTGTGTTTGACTCTCTGTAGTTCATCATTCACTGGTTGATCATATCTATTCAGGGACGCTGTAATGGTTGTGTTGTCTCGATCTACTCTGCTGAAATAACAACAACAAAAAAAAACAGATTAAAAATTATGTAAAATAAAGGATTTAAACGTATAAATAAAATTTAAATGTAAATGTCAATACAGATGGTCAATCTTTTAAGACATTAATTGTTAAGTTAATTTTCAAAAAGTTAAAAAATGTAAAGTCAAATTAACTTTCCATCACTGACCTTTTATCCCTAGATTTGAGGTGGAAAAAAAAACCCTAACATCTCTGTGTGAATTCAGTGTGTTTTTTACTCTTATTGAGCAGTTCATTCACCACTACATGTTTATACTCACCTAGGGTCAGAGGTCACTGCTTCATCACTGGGGTCAGAGGTCACTGCTTTATCACTGAATTCAGGAGGCTTATGCATTGATCCATCACTCTTCACAGACACACAGCTGGGATCTGGAGATGAAGATCTTCCACAGCTCTCTCGGTTCTCCATAATGAGAAACAGACTTCAGACCTGCGCATGGAAACACAGAGAACAATTACATTTTGACTATTCCAGCAAGGACCGTAAAAACAAACCCAGATTCTACACACAATGACTTTCTAGAGATGTCTGTGTGTTCAGACTGTAGTTGCAGCAGATTGTGGAGGATCCTTTTCTTCAGGAGTCTATAAAGTACTGGTTTACTGTGGAAGAACTGGTCTGACTGCACAAAGGCCAGATGTGAACCTCTGAGATGAAGTGGATCAGTGCTTCAGTCTCCATTACCCACCGTCAGTGTCTCACTGATGCTCTTGAGTCTCACTGAACGCTGAACTTCAACAGCAGGAGGAAAAGCCTGAATCTCTCTCTGTTCAGAAGGTTCATGTGTTTCTGCTGCTGTAGAGAGACTCACTGACAGCTTCTCTGTGTCAGAGCTCATATCACACTGACTGATCAGCACATTTGATCAATAACTCTCTGAACGCTTAGACATGGAGCCTGTTATATTTTTCTAATGCTTAATAGTTGCTCTCCCTCCACAATAATGAGCTTCAATGTATTCAAGTGATGCAGTTTAACAATCAGATACAATAATCACATCATTCCAAATTTGACAGTCATCGATTCCAATAGATTTATTATTTGTTTAAGTGTGATGATTGTGAGTGTTTCAGAAGTGTCAATGAACAGTGTGTTTCCCAAAATAAATTGTGAGGAACAGCAGCTAAAGGTTAAACAGAGTGAAGCTTGTAAAAGCGATGGCTATGTCTCAGTCTCTGTCTGGCATGAGTAAAATAATAATGCAAGTTACAGTGTGGTAAATAAAATAAAACGCATAAAAGAAACAAACAACAATGAATAAACTACAAAAATGGGAAAAATGACAATAATTAAAAGGCACAAAAGTGTCTATAAATAAACTGAATTACATTTATGGACTTTAATCTCAAAATGACATCAGGCCTAGTAGACTATTTCCTCACAAACCAGTGTCACTGACGAGGTGATTAAATCAAAATGAGAAACTAGCAGGGCTGAATCAATACATTTTCTAATCCTATAGTTGATATTGTAATGAAGCTTCAGGAGAGTGAGGATCCATTTGCAGTTTTATTATAATCTTGGTCGCACAATCAGGGTCAATCACCAGCAAACACAACAGTAGAGATAAGGCAACTCGTAATCCAGAAACAGGCATAAGGTCAGGGCAGGCAGCAAACTTACATAAATCAGTCCAGTGTAGAATATAGTCCAGGGCAGGTGCAAAGAATCAAGATGAGAATAGACAGTCCAAAAGTAATCCACAGGAAGACAACACATGGGAAGAAACGCTCAGAGTTGATCACCAGGGTAAATACAAAACTTTGCAATGAGGCAGAGTCTGAGAACACCTTTAAATAGTCCACTGATGAAGATCAGGTGCAAGGAAATCAATGCCAGGTATGTGGGAAATGTAGTGCAAATGGTTTAATATTCAGGAGAGGGTTCCCTCTGGTGGTGAGCAGGAGGAACCGCGGGAGTCTCATTTGTGACAGATATTACGATTCAGTTTTCAGCTCAAAGTGCAGCAGATTGACGAACTGTAGTGAACTGTTTTATTGTACTGAGTGTTCATATCTGGACACTCCTTTTACGTTTGATCCTGATAACACACCCTGTGTCACATGATCTCAGTGATCTAAAGTTAAAATGAAGTTTCATTTGTGAGTTTCAAACTTAGAGGGTAAAGCATATTCATAATAAATCTTTGAATCATAATTAATCTCATCATTAAACTTGAGCTTTTACAAATCATCCCCTTTCCTATAGACGAGCGGCAATAATGTGTTAGAAATGAAAATATAACGATCATGGGTGTCATAAAATGCAACATTTAATATTCAAATACTCAGCTTGTACGTATCTGTAAATTAATCTAAATTAACACAAAATAGCTATGCCTTGATATCATTACAATCCCGTTTAAACTAAATATTAAGTTAGAATTAATGATGCACATGAGAAACTATTACTATATGATAATATGAGATGACTTTAGAGGACTATAACTGAACTTACCGTGACGTGTGACAGTTCAGTGTCTGAAATGGTGTCTTCTCATCGATTAAGTTTAAGCAGTCTCTAGAAAAATATTAACTAAAAGCATTTATCCAGTTATATTATATCACGTGACAAAGCATGTTTCAAAGTTCAGAGGTGTCAGATGAACTGAAGTCTCCTCCTTCTGTTAATATTCAATCACACAGACCTGGTTGTGTGTTAAACCGGACATCTCAATAACCGACTCAATAATCTACCCCAACAATTTAATATTTAAAAAAAAATCAGTCTACACCTAAAACTTAACAGATTATATGGTTAAATTACCTCAGAAAAGCTCCTGTCAGAATCCATTTTCTTGATGTTTAACGTTTTTTGTGCGAGGGAGAATCTTGTGTCTCATGCGCCCATTCACCTTTAGCTGGAGTGTGTTGAGCGAGAGCACTGGCGCCGTCGCATGATTCAGGTGTACAGTTGTAGCCTACATAGTAAAGCGGTATATATAAATGTCTCATTCATACATTCAAATGAGGAAAACCAAAAGTTTAATTTAATTCATTCTTAATTTGCTAAGAAACAAATCCAAACACTGAACCAGAAATCATAATTTAAATAAATCATTTTAACAAAACCAACAGAAATTCTTCTAGTTTAACAGCATCTCACTGATATTGTATATCTCCTCACATAAAACCCCTTAAGAGTCCAAATGTGCTGCTGAGAATCAGAGGAACATCTTAATTTATCGCTCGTGTCTGTAATGACAAAACATGTCCAGGCCACAGTTCACTACCACATAACAAGAAAAACAAAGAAATTATATTTATAATGAGAAAATGAACCCTATTTTAGGACCATTAAGCGTTTTTACATGATGACTTTATTTTCGTGATGATGAAACTTACAAATGCTCATTATTGTAATGCAAATAATCTCCAAGATGTTTAAACACCAGATGTTTAGCTGTTGAGTTGCTCTTCTAATTCTTCTTCTCAATGATGATGTCAGATGCTATATTTCTCCCTGTACAGAATCTCCATCTGTTTCATGTCGGAGACAGTAAAGTTTGGAGATTAAAAGTGGGATTTCATCATATTTTATGTCACAATAATTGCTGAAACTTTTGTCATGATACTGAATTACATTACAAATACAGGTTGAAAAAGATAAAAAAAAATAACTTTGAACATTTAAATACAAATGAAAACAGTAAAGATTAAGAAAGAGATCAACAATAATATTTTTCAATATTTGACACATATTTTAGTTAGTTTTTTTATATTTAGTTTTGAACATGAGGGTGCGTAAACATTGACAGAACTTAATTTATGTGTGAACTGATTATATAAAGATACACACACACACACACACACACACACACACACACACACACACACTCACAGACACCCCTATAGATCATTATGAGGACTTTCCAAATGTGTCATGATTGTTATACTGAGCTAATGATATTTATTTCTCTTTCGCTGCATCAAGGACGCTTTGGGAACACCTCTGTGTGATTGCATCTGAAACCTGTGTGTGAACTCAGTCCAATTGCAGGAAGCTATGAAGCGTACGCAGAACAAACATTGTCAGCTTTTGTGCCTTCAACAAGCGCTCTTTGTGAAATTCTCTCTGTCTATTTATTGTTTGTTTGTCACAAGCACTATATATATATATAGTGCCATTAAACTCCTGTCTTGATATATATATATATAGACAGGAGTTTAATGGCAAGCAAACAGCAATTTGAATTGTGTATCTTCCTGCCCTCGCTACATTACGAGTGGGGATACATGCGATTTATGCATTGTTTGTTTGGGAGTAGAGCACTCATGTCAGCACCCGACATGTCTAGTTGATATTTTGCTGCACTTAATTTTGAGGAATTAAATGGTATATAAGGTACTGCAGCTGTTCAGATCCGAAGAGGTGAATGTGCTGAGCATCAAGTTGGGGGAGATTGAAGATTCCATTATAAACCATTTTTAATAAACCATTGTTCTGCATCTTTATTTAGCCATTTGTATTATAGGGACAGCTGGGATTCCCTCACAATGTAGGGATAGAAACCTGAACACACTTACATTATGAGGCCATTTTCAACACTGTAAGTGCTTTAAACCAGTAACCACACATGTTCAGTGTAACACCACATTAACCATGGTAAAATTACTTTAATGCCTGTCCATCCTCAAGTGCCTTATTTCTTGAACAACAGCAATATGATAAAAGGCAAAACAACAATGACATTCATGAGTAATAATCAGATCTCACCCTCTTCTTCAACAGGAATGAGTGCAGCTGTATGAAGAAGGATCCTGATGACTGAACACACTTCTCCCAACAATCTGCTGCTGAACACACAAACAACTGTAGAGATGACATTAGATTTCAGAAGAGCAGCACAGACACCATTAATAACTGAGAGAATGAAAAACACTAATGCCTCATATGACGGATCTGTTCTTTCACTCACTCTCTGTTCTTTCAATTCCCGAGATCCGATAGACACCATCTGTATGACGGGCTCAATCTCTAGACGACCTCTAGGGTTGCCAACGGTCCCGAAATGTTTTTTGAGCATATTATTCCCTCAGGTAGATTACATGTTTTCTTGCGTGGCTGGATTTTGGACTCATGAACAATAATCACGTTGTTTGCATTCGCCAAAATTGATTAGCCGAAATCAAAACGTGGACAGTGAAAGGAAATTACCGTTAGCGCGAGACGAGTCTGGCTTGAAGAGGAAGCGACCAGGCGGCAGAGGATTATGTTCGCAAATCAAACAATGATTTGTCTCAAAACATTGATTAAAGGAGAACTTGGTAACTTTTTTAACTTAATAAAACTGTCTAGAAATCATTTGGATGGTTAAACAACCTGTTCTGGTGATACTGGTGACTTTCCCCGCTCCCCCCAGCGTTCCCAGGCAGAAAACCAACCTTGCAACTTGGGGACTACCGTCCCGGCAAGATAGAAATTGGAAGTCTCGTGAGAAGCGAGAACTAGAACGAGAACGAGCGCGAAACACGAATTGCTTTACGGCAATTCGACATAAACACACACGCATGTATGATGTATTACCAGATTACCCACCTCGGTAGACATAGCTCCACACGATACAGTTGGCTTGCTCTGATCAAAACAAACGCACATGAGCAGCGGTAGAGAGGGGGAGGAGGCCGACGCAAGTGAGTTTTTTGCGACTGTGTTGTGAAATATACACCCCCCCACAGCTGTAGGGGGAGCTCGTGGGGAAAACACTAGAGTTCGCTAGAGTTACCGAGTTCTCCTTTAAAAAAAGCTGTGATTGGATTATGACAGGTGTCGGTGATCGCTTAAAGTGTTTTCCCCAGGATTCTTTGATGAATATAAAGTTCATAAGAGATTTATTTGAAATAGAAAGCTTTTATAACATTATACATGTCTTTACTGTCACTTTTGATTAATGTAATGCATCCTTGCTGAATAAAAGTAGGCAATTACTTTCTTTAATTTCTTTCCAAAAAAAAAAAATCTTACTAACCCCAGACTTTTGAACTGTAAGCCTAGTGTATAATGTTAAAAAAGCTTTCTATTTTAGATAAATGCTGTTATTTTGAACGATGGTTTGTTTGTAATGTGACATTTTTTTTTTATGTAAGACATTAAAATTCTTTTTAGAATTAAATTGTACATAAATAGGTTAAGCAATACAAATGTGTTTATGTCTGATAACCTTTTAAAACTGCAGACACTGAAATGACGTACACTGTGTGATACAGTACAAATATTTTGAGTGTCCCTCATTTTCCTATAAATAACCACGATTGTCCCGCATTTTCTTTTTCTGAAGTTGGCACCCTAACGAACCCCCCAATGAATGCACAAACACAAATGCTACTTTACTGCGGCTGTTAATATAATAAAACACCCTTTTTAGTGGTATTTCGCTGCAGGCATAACTGACCCACAGCGTGCAGTACACATTGCAACTCTGTGTTGCGTCATCTTAACAGACGTAACCCATATTAGCATCACAACACGTGAACACACTTGGCATGAAACATGACAATCATAATAATAAACAAACATAAACAAAAAGACATGCCTGTTGAATTAAATAAAACACCCTTTTTAGTGCAGGCATAACTGACCTAAATAAAATGTAAAATTAAATTAATCCGTGCCACAACAAGGGCCATATAACTAACAAAAGATATGTTAATACTAATTCAATGGTTAAAATATTAGCCAAACCAAATCACAAACATAAAATACTCGAAAAATTTTTTTTATTTTGCATTATAATCAAACTAATGTTACTGAACTGAGACGGAGCATGAATATACCCACCCACAGCGTGCAGTCCACATTGCTGCTGTGTTGTGCCATCTCCCAACTTACCGAACATTTTTTCCTGCAGTCCCCAAACAAACCACATGAGGGCACCACTACAACATGAAATTAACAACCGCTGCTGAATTCAGGAGGAATTCACAATAAAATACTAACTCTGTTATAATCCAAGAAAGACTAAATAAGGCCGAGTCTGAAACTACAGTCTCTACTGAGAATCAAAGCTTGTTGAGATTGAAACAAACACTCACTGATATCTGATGTCTTCCTTCCAGATGATTCTGTCTAATCTGAGGAGGATTCGTTACCATCAGAAATATTTCACACACTTCAGTCTGTCATATTGACCCTGAACACCTTCTGTGTGTCTTTGATTATAAACACACACAAATATGATCTTTGTCATGTTCATGATAGAGATATTTCAGTGTGAGCTGAGGCACAGAGGCTGGTGTGTGTGTGTGTGTGTGTGTGTGTGTGTGTGTGTGTGTGTGTGTGTGTGTGTGTGTGTGTGTGTCGCTCCTGTCATATAAAGCTGTTGTGCTCGTGGAGATCTAATAAAGGATAAAACACCATCATTTCAGAAGAAGATGTTGTGGTGATGAAGGCAGCAGATTGAGCTCTGAAGCTCCTGAAAGACTGGAATTACTCCGTGATCATCTGTGTTTAACAGCGATACTGTGAGTGTGTGTACCGTCGCTGATCTGCACAATTCATTTAGTGTCAGACAGTGTGTGGAGAAATAAAGCACACTATCAGGAGATCGTCTGTGTGTTTCATTCTGCTGATCTCTCGTCACATTCATGATCATTCATACTGTCATCAGTTCACATCAATCATTCTCCTTACTCCAAATAAATGTTCACTTAAATACAATGATGAAGAAACTGGTGTAGAGCCAAATGTATTTACAGTCCAACGTCACAAACCTTCACTGGGTGCGTAAATCCAGCCCAAAAAGTCCTAAAGTAGGAAAAGGATCCGCACACGTCGAATAGGACAAAGACTCTCCAACTGTTGGTTTATTACGCTTCAATAGAGGACACATAAAAGACCTGCAAAAACCTGCTATAAAGTGCTAAACATTTCCTCAATAACTCTAGTCGTCTCAATGATGCCAAACACTCTCAACTACAACAGTCTCAGATGTTCCTCTACTGGACACATTTCTCTAGAGTTGATGCTGAAGTTCATGACAGATCATTGTGTTCATCACAACACAGCGGTCAAATGTGTGAAATGAACAGCATCTTTTCTCCAAAGCAATAAGAGCACAAGCTTTGTTGTAGTCCAGACTTTAAAGTTAGGCATCTTTACAGATGATCATTTTAATAAATAGATAAAAACCTGCGCTGACAAACACTTGCAGTGCTGTGGATGTTCTCCAGGAGCCGCTGGAGGAGAAACGTGTGCAAAAGCAGAACAAAAGCTCCTGGAGACACAAACTGTGCTGCAACTACAGACTAAACCATGACTTGATGGAGCAACATGAGAAGAAATATTCCAGCTCTACATGACGAATCTCACATTCTGCTTCTACAGCATCAGAACGCTCAGCTGCTTTCATGGGAAGAGCATCACTGGACACTTCTTTTCTGCTCTTTGTTGAAGTGATTTAGACACTCCAGCTGAATAATGTTTAATCGGACAGATTTTGTGGAGCTTCGTTCAGGTGTCCTGACGTTGGAGGAAGGCTGAGACTGTTGTAGAGGACATGAAGCTCAGAGAACATATTCTTAACTGCCAAATATCTGTGCTTCAGCATTATTATACAACACATCATATTTCAGCTGTCTTCTATCAGGACAAATAAAGGAAAGGATCATAAGGACACAAAAATAGAGCTAGTCACACAGAAGTGGCTCAACTTACCCACCATTAGGGGTATAGTATGTTGTCACTGGGGAATTTGAGTTTAAAATAAAAAAAAGAAATAAAATTAAATATTAGTTTTTTGTGCATTATCCCACGACAGTCTTACTTTACAGCACATTATTCAGAATGTCTATTCATTAAGAATATTTCCATGCACTGAAATATCCAAAATATCCAAATGTTAAATTATGACACAACAAAATAAAGTTAGAAAAAAAGAGCTTTTATTAGATAAAGAAAATATTAAATGTTCCTCATTGCAGTTCACCAAACTGTGTGTGTTTGCAGAAGAATATAATCACAGGAAAAGAAGAGCTGGATTTTGTTTGCCACAACTACAGTATGTTTTTTAAGAAAATTCAACATTTCATAGTTTATGAAAAACATTTTATAAAAATGTACATAATTCACCAACAAGTATAAAATACAGTCAGACAAATATAAATCTTGCTATACATTTACTTTAACATTAAACTTGTTTTACATTCCCTGTATTTGAGTTAAAAATAAAAAAGTGGGGAAACGGTCCATTAACTCATGACAGTCTTACTTTACAGCACATTATTCAGAGTCTATCATTCAGAATATTTCCACTTCTGTGACTGAAGTGACGTCGACGTCCGGGTTAGCAGTAGCATTAGCCGTCAGGCAAGTGTTATTTAAATAAACTCCTGATGTACTTACAAACTTTCCAATGCCTTGTTCTATGAGTACAGAACATATTTGTACTACTGTAGAAGTTTGGTGCCATTCTGGGCATTATTAGTGCGGTAATTTACCAGATACAAACCTGGAGCCGTTAGCGCCTGCACTAAACCATCCGGCTGATATCTCTAAATAAGCTCTAACTTAAAAAGGTTTCTGGGGGGTGTTCGGCTCGAGGTCATGGTGCAAAGGACCCTATTGATTTTACTCCGAACCATCCCTTTAAGTTCAAGACTTGAATATAATTATGGGATAAATATGTATTTCCAGGTCCAGACTGATCATTATTTACCCTTGATCTGTTTTGAATCAGCAAGTGGAAGAAGCCTTCATGTTGCCCTCAGTCCGAGCTGTGAGAGAAAGATGAAACATCAGATTACACAAACACATCAGCTGAGCAAAGAGAAACATTTGAGTTTAACAATGACTTCATTTTTCACATTGAATCCCTCACAGCACTAAACAGTCACTCCTTACAATGAAAGAAAACATTTAAATGTAAAGTTTAAACATTACCTTCATTGTGTTTGTCCTCCAACTCTTTAGCCAGATTATTCTGGTTCATCTTCCTCAGGATGTTCACTGTGATCTTCACAGCTTCTTCTGGTCCTAAACGTGCCACCATCGTGTCCACTGTGTCAAAGACATCTGCGTTCTGCATTTCAGACTTTGGAATATGCTCATGATTCCTCAAGTTCCTTCGCTGATTCACTTCTGCAGGACAAAAAGAAAAAGATCTTCAGTATTTTTTCACTCTAAACACATGATTTGAAGTATTCAAATGTTAGGGTTAGATCAGGTCTCGTCTCTTGGAGGCATCTCATCCAAACTCTTGTCGAACAGTCAGTGATTTTTCAGCGAGTCACACACAAAGCAGGAAACAAGATTTAAATAAAAAAGTTTTTACGAGTAAAGTACAATTAGTAGTCAGAGGTGCAAAAAAATTATTGTGTGAGTATATTAATGAAGCAAAGACAGAGATAGTCACTTGAGTTGTGTAAATCTGCTATACTTTACAGAAAAATCAGTATAATGAATATATCACTAATTAATCATTTATGAATGATTAGTCATGTTTTGTAAATGATTAGTTAATTATTAACTAATCAATTGTAAATGACTTGTAACACAATCTACAAAACATACATAAAATGTTAGTATATCACTTGCTAATCATTTATGAATGTTTTGTAAATGATTAGTTCATCATTAACTAACCACTTATAAATGACTTACAACTGAACGTTATTATAAAGTGTTACCTGTTTAGTCTCAGGTTAGTTAAAGTAAGTCGAATTCGTTCTAAGTAATAAGTATATAAATTTCCATAATTACAACTCGATCGAAAGACTGCTCCGTGGTTTAGTTCAGCTCAATTCTTTATACAGTAGTCACGGCAGGCTGGTTCTTTTTGTATTAATTATAAGTAGTTTTATTATTTCAAAGTTAATAGGTTTACTACGGAAGCGTATTGCATTCACTTGAGGAAAAAAAATCTACTCTGTTTTTCTGAATTAATGACTTAATTATCTCAGAATTCTGAGATAATTTTTTCTTGAAATAAAAATATTTGCTCTGTTTTTCTGAATTAATGACTTAATTATCTCAGAATTCTGAGATAATTAAGTCATTAATTCAGAAAAATAGAGCAATTTTTTTAAAATAAAAAATTATCTCATAATTCTGAGATAATTAAGTCGTTAATTCAGAAAAACAGAACAAAATATTTTTTTTATGAAAAATTATCTCAGAATTCTGAGATAATTAAGTCATTAATTCAGAAAAACAGAGCAAATATTTTTATTTCAAGAAAAAATTATCTCAGAATTCTGAGATAATTAAGTCATGAATTCAGAAAAACAGAGTAGATTTTTTTTTCCTCAAGTGAATGCAATACGCTTCCGTAGTTTACACACTGTAAAATAAAATGAAATAAAACAAAACAAAGCATAAAATAAACAGTTCACAGGCTTCAACTGCAGGTGTCAGGCTAGGACAATTGAACAGAGGAGAGGCTGCCAGGGTAGGCTATTACAGCGTCTGACATTGACATATGACACTGTACTTTTTATACTTCATATCACACCCCGTTATCACATATTCAATCTCTTCTAAACAATTTATCCAATCCAAAATCTTGATCTATTGTTAACTCTTTCAGTTTTTCCAAGACCTTCTTATAAAAAGCCTTCCTCTCCTTTGTTCTTCTTTTCCTGGCTCGCATCCTTTGTCGTCTTCTACGCTTAGTCTGTAAAAGAACAGGTAATACTTTCCATTTCTACTTCGCTAAGATCAGGGATGTAGTGGCGGCTAAACGCACGTAAACGCCGTTTACGCACCTCCCAAAATTCGGAAATAGCGTTTGCCCACCTCCAAAGTGCGTTAATACACCTCTACATTGCGTTTATCCACCTCTAAATTTCACACTATTTGAGCGGACTTTGCTTTCCCAGAGCGTGATTGCCGATCGGCACATGATTCGAGCATTTGGGCCGTTAACTACAGAGCAGAACGTGCAGCGCGCAAACACGGAGCAGAGAGCGCAGCGCGCGACACACACACACACACACACACACACACACACACAAACACGGAACAAAGAGAACGGCGCACATACATAGCAGAAAACACACGCTCGTGAAGTTACTAAACAAGCTGCGCGAGAATGAAACTTGATCGCAGCCGCAACAGGAAATCATTAAAACGATGAAAAAAAAAAGTGATTTTTTTTTATTAATTACAGTCAGCTGGTTTAATGTAGGGAGCATGTCAAAACCCAACTGTACAAGAGATTCAGAGGGAATCAAGCCTGCACCAGGTTAAAGACTTTCCCTCTACAGGGAAACAATGGAGTTCTGATAGACCAAACAACTAATCAATTAATCGAGGAAATATTCAACAGATTAATCAACTATGAAAATAATCCCAAATCCCTAATCATTATGCACAAGTGCATTGCATTGGAAGCCCTGGTTATAAGCCTCCCTCTCGATCTCTCTTAAATATTTTTGTTTTCTCTGTTTTGTCATTTAGTAAACTTTATAGATTTCAACCATATTATTCGTTTTTGAGTCTCTTTAACAAGAACTTAGATTAATGTATGAATTGAATAGTGATTGTGTGACCTATGATGAGGGAACAACCAGTGATACTGTTGTAAAGGCTCCTTTAAGAGAGGACTTTTATTCTGACACCGAAAATCATTCTCGGACTGAGCGCTCTCGTGAGTGAAGTAGCTGTTGCCTGCTGAACAGTTATGTTGCGCCGATCGCTGAGGGGACATTGTTACCTGTGATATTTGCTGCTTAAGTTACCTTGAGGTGTTAGTCATTGACCTACAAGTAAGCATGTTTGTCTTATGTTTGAGTTTATAGAGTATATAGAGATCGAAATGTTTAGTTAGGTATAACTGCCTCACGCACGCATGTCCAGACATGCCCTCAGTTATTGTTTCTCTTAGTTTAGATTAGTGACACTGTTTTATATGTGATTATTCTTCTTTATTGATATGTATATCACTGTTTTTTGGTTTTGATGGAAATTTATCATTCCTTTGGAATGATAATTCAAGATTTGGAGCTGTTTATACCAGATGAGTGATGTAAATCTGACGTGCTCTCTTATTCATATACTGTATGGAGTGATGTTTATCATCTTAAATGGTTGCTTATGGTTTATAATTCACAATGTGATGCCTTATTTTCCTTTATTGAATTGTATATTCTATGGCTAAATGTCACTAATGAGGATTTAGTATGCTTTGGCTGCCTTTGGATGTTTAATATTGTATATGCCCAGCTTAACCTTGTTATTCACTATCGTTTTATGGTGTTTCTTGTTTTCCAGACTAATTCCTCTACTGCTTGTAATACCTACCTGTGACATACCTGTACCTCTGTGGATTGATCTTATATTAATACATCATCTAAACCTGCTCAACTGTCTCCTCATCCTTATATTAAACTGTGCTCTGACAGGCACCCAGAGGGGTTCACTCATCTAATTAAAACCTGATCCAAACAGTCAAAGTCTCCTAAACATTGTGGTCCTTCGAGCCGGATGAGTGTTCCTTTCTGATATGATGGATTCTGATGAGGAGAATGTCATTGGAGCACGCCCTAAGCGACTTACTCGTCCTCCAGCCTACCTAGACCAATATGAGGTGCAGTTTCCCAGAGGTGGACCCAGACCTACAGAGGTGCCAGTCTCAACCTGGTCCCTGTCCTTTCAGCCAGGTGTTACCCCTCCTAATGATGGCCGTGTCCATCCGGATGGCTCGCAGAGCCGGTCATACAGACATCAGCCTACTCAGCCTGCTGTGTGCCTTCAGTCACCTCATTCCTCGCCTTCAGCGGCTGATTCAGTTGTTTCTGCCCACGTCAGCGAGCTACAGCACCTGCGACAAGAGCGTGCAGCCTTCCGAGAGGACCTGAGAGAGTTGAGAGCAGTTCAGGCAGAAGTTCGTGAGTTAGTCCTAGCAGCGCAGTCCTTTCGATCAGACCTTGGCCAAGCCAGAGGCCAACCGCCATCCCCAGTGCACCCGTGGTGGTCTAATCCTTCAGTGCAACCCTGTGTGTCAACTCCTGGAGTCGATGGTGGTCCTTTCCCTGATCTTCCTCCGCCACCTTGGCCTGAGCCTGATATAGCCTTAACTAGACAGTTAGGTAATCTGGATTTGTACGATGCAGCTACTTCTTATCGGCCTGTGGTCTCAGAGTCTCAGCAGTATCCCTTTGAGCTCACCACTACTCGTTTACGCCCATCTCGGCCTAGTGTTCCAGAGGCTGGTGAGTTCCCTCCGCCTCCTACTCCTCAGGACCTTAGAGAGATGCTCACCCCTAGGGCCATGCCCTTGCCTGCCCAACACCAGCCGGCGCCTGCCTATCCTAGTCACTCACTATCCCTTCCTCAGACAGAGCCAAGGGTGCGCCCTGTACTCTATTCCTCTGAGTCCGTGTATCGTGGTCCCCCTCCTACGATCCCTAAATTTACTCGTCCAGATCCTAGTGAGTTCACTCGTCTTCGCATATCCTTGGAGAACCTTCTACCCCCAGATGGTACTGAGCTGTTTAAGTATCAGATCTTAGTAGATCACCTCAAGCTCGAGGAAGCTAAGATGATTGCTGATGCTTACTTGAATTCCCCTACTCCCTTCACGGATACTATGTCAGCGCTTCGTGAAAAGTACGGCCAGCCACATCAGTTAGCTTTGAGGAGGATAGGTAGTGTTCTTGATAGTCCTGATGTTAGACGAGGAGATGTCCCAGCCTTTCAGAAATTCGCTCTCCAATTCCAGTCGCTAGTCGGCTTGTTGAGAACTTTAGGACATGAAGGGGAGTTGGAGTTGAGCTGTGGTTCCCACGTCGCACGCCTTCTGAGTAAGCTTCCCCCAGAGCAGAGAGCGGACTTCCGTCGCCATATGTTTCGTCAACCTAGTTCTAATCCTAACTTCATTGACCTCTCTAATTGGCTTCGTTATGAGACCTGGTGTCATAGTTACGATGCAGAGTTGATATCTAAGAGCTCACATGCTGGCAAGAGATCCGTTGCTATCCTGCATGGAGTTGGAACATCCTCATCTCTGTCACCTTCCTCAGTTGAGTCTTCCCTGACTCGTAGGGGTTCCGTTCAGCCAGCCAAGCCTGTTAAAGCGAAGTGCTATTGCCCTTTCTGTGACACTTCTGAGCATTACCTGAGTCAGTGTGCTTCCTTCACCCAGCTCACCCCTGATCAAGTTAAGACCTGGATCCGTAAGCACAATCGTTGTTGGCGTTGTGCCAGATCTCACCATGCTGCTCGATGTGACCTGAAGAAGCCCTGTAGTCTTTGCCGTGGCTTACATCTTCGCCCCCTACACGATATAAATGTCGGTCCTTTCTCTACAGAGGATCCTACCATGGTGGAGAAGAGTTGCCTCACGAGTTTCTCCTCAGACAGGTTCTTCTGCGATAAACCTTCCATTAGCGGCCGTGTTATGCTTAAGGTGGTCCCAGTGCGTCTGCATTATGAAGAACGTACCTTAGATACCTTTGCCCTTCTGGATGACGGATCAGAGCGAACAATCCTGCTTTCCACTGCTGTTGAAGCCCTGGGCATTCAGGGTGTTCCTGAAGATCTGCCGTTACGGACCGTCAGGGATGAAGTTCAGGTCATTCGAGGTTGTTCCATATCCTTCCAGCTCTCTCCTGTCTACCGAACGCAGGTTAGTTATCAGATCAGTCATGCCTTTACGGCTGATCGCCTTAACCTGTCACGCCTGTCCTATCCTGTGGAGCAGTTAAAGCGGAAGTACAGACACTTGAGAGGACTTCCCATCCGTACCCTTACCGATGTCCAACCATTGCTCCTTATTGGTTCCGACCAGCCTCACCTTATAACACCCACTGAGCCAGTTCGATGGGGCGGCCCGGGAGCACCAGTTGCTGTTCGTACCAACTTGGGATGGACACTTCAGGGTCCTGTTCCTTCTACGGGTTGTCCTTCCACACCTTCTCAGTGTTTACTTACTTCTTTGGTTCCTGTCCAAGATGAACTCATTCATCACGTTCAGAGATTGTGGCAGTTGGATACAATTTCTTACCGTGAGAGTAACGAAGTTACTCGTTCCAAGCAAGATCAGGAAGCTCTTCAGCTGCTTGACCTCAAGACCATTACCCAAGAGATAGAAGGTGTTCGTCGCCTCGCCACTCCCCTTCTTCGTCGTCGAGACATGCCGGTGTTGAAGGCTCCAAGAGATTCAGTCTTGCCTACCCTCCGCAGTGGGGAGCGACGCCTGTTGAGGGATCCTGGGAAAGCCGAGATTTACCGAACAGAGATACGTAAACTCCAAGAGAGCGGAGCTGTCCATGTAGTTCCTGATCCTGTTCCTGATACCCCCGAGTGTTGGTACATTCCTCACCACCTTGTGAGCCACAATGGGAAGTCCCGGCTTGTCTTTAATTGTTCACATCAGTACAGAGGTCAGAGTCTTAACCAGCACTTATTGCCCGGACCTACCCTTGGAGCCTCGTTGTTAGGTGTCCTCCTTCGTTTTCGAGAACATCCTGTAGCTGTAAGCGGGGATATCAAGGCGATGTTCCACCAGGTTCGTCTCCTACCTGAAGATCGTCCTTTACTCCGTTTTTTATGGCGAGACCTGCAGATGGAAAAGGCTCCTCAGACCTTCGAGTGGTTAGTCCTACCTTTTGGTACCACCTCCAGTCCCTGTTGTGCTATCTATGCACTCCAGCGCCACACCCGTCAGCATCCCTTGACAGATGAGGAAATTCGTTTCTCTGTAGAGAGGTGTTTTTATGTTGATAATTGCCTCCAGAGCATTCCTACTGCTGACGCAGCCCGTAGTCTGATCGATCGCCTGCGTACCATCCTTTCCGACGGTGGATTCGAGATCAGGCAGTGGGCCTGTAACGATCCTGCTGTATTGAGTCACCTACCTCCTGAGGCTCGGGCTACTAGTGTGGAGTTGTGGCTGACCCAGGAGAAATCTGATGTCCCTGAGTCCACATTAGGTTTAAGTTGGAATTGGCAGTCAGATACCTTATCTTATAAACACCGACCTGTGGACTATGAGGCCCCTACCTTGCGGAATATCTATAGGGTCCTTGCTACGCAGTATGACCCTTTGGGATTGCTCCTTCCTTACATCACCCGTGCGAAAGTGATCGTCAAGCACCTTTGGAACCAGCAGAGACAGTGGGATGATCCTAACCTACCTCCTGACCTGCTCCACTCCTGGAAGCAGTGGGAAGAAGAACTTTGCTACCTTCCAAGTGTTTGTCTTCCTCGTCCTTATGTCCCTCCTGAAGTTGAGGTTGAAGGAGTTACTCACGAGGTCCATATTTTTTCCGATGCATCGGAGCAAGCCTACGGAGCCGTAGCGTACCTACGTACCATTGACCCAGCCGGTCAGACCTACCTGTCCTTCCTTATCGCTCGTTCCCGTGTTACACCCAAAAGAGTACATTCCATACCCAGATTGGAGCTCTGTGGGAGCCTGGTGGCAGCCCAGCTTGCGAAGTTGCTGTCCAACGAGTTGACTTTGACAATACAGTCTACTGTACTGTGGACCGATTCTACTACGGTCCTTCAATGGTTGAGCTCTGAATCCTGTCGCTATCGAGTTTTCGTTGGCAATAGGATTGCTGAGATCCAGGAGCTTACTGGTCAGTGCTCTTGGCGTTATGTTAACTCTGCCGATAACCCGGCCGATGACCTAACAAGAGGGAGATCTCTTTCCTACCTTGCCAGCCCAAACCGATGGTCCCAAGGACCCCCTTTCCTTCTCCTTGACCCTAGAGAATGGCCGGTCCTTCCTAATCCTGAGCGTAGTGAAGATCCAGCGGAGTTGCGGAAGTCAACCTTTTGTGGAGTTATTGCCTCATCTACCACCTGTAGCCACACCGATAGATGGAACTATCCTACCTGGTTAGACCTGCTGGACGCCACTGCCCGAGAACTTCAGATTGACCCAGTTACTGACGCTGGTCCAGAAGCCGCAGATTATCATCGAGCTGAGGCCCATGTCCTTAAACAGGTCCAACAGGAATCCTTCTCGGAAGATTACCATCTGTTACAATCTGGGAAGACAGTTAAACCTAGTAGCCGTCTAGTCGCCCTGGCTCCGGAGATTGATCCTTCTACTGGCTTGATTAGAGTGGGTGGTCGTTTGAGGAGAGTGGCCGACCTTGCGGATTCTGTTCTCCATCCTGTAGTCCTAGACCCCAAGCATCCAGTTACTCGCCTGATCATCCGTCATTACGACAATCAGCTGCATCATCCTGGATCAGAACGGCTGTTTGCTGAAATAAGGAGGTCTTATTGGATCCTGAGAGGCCGGGAAGCTGTTCGAGGGTTTCAGCGAACCTGTCCGGAATGTTGTCGGTGGAGATCCCAGCCTTCGGTGCCTCAGATGTCCGATCTACCCTCTGCCCGTCTTCAGCTTTACAAGCCCGCCTTTCATTCGTGTGGCATGGATTGCTTTGGACCTTTCCTGATCAAATTTGGAAGACGTACTGAAAAGCGGTGGGGTATTCTCTTTAAGTGTCTCACCACGAGGGCAGTACACCTGGATTTACTCCCTAGCCTGAGCACTGATTCCTTCCTTATGGCCCTGAGGAGGTTCATCGCTAGGAGAGGCACCCCCACCCAGTTATGGTCAGATCGAGGGACTAACTTTCGAGGAGGCGAGCGCAAGTTGCGAGAAGCATATGCTGCCTTAGCTCCAGAACTGCAGCGTCATCTTGCTCGCCAGAAAATCCACTTTCGCTTTAATCCCCCAGCAGCCCCTCATTTTGGTGGGGTTTGGGAGAGAGAAGTGAGATCTGTCAAGTCAGCTTTGTATACGGTTTTGGGTTCCCAGTCGGTTCCTGAGGAGGTCCTGATGACAACTTTGTTGGAAGTCGAGGCTATCCTTAACTCAAAACCCTTGGGTTATGTATCCTCGGATGTGGCTGATATTGATCCTGTGACCCCAAGTAGTCTGCTCATGGGGCGGCCTGATGGATCGTTGCCACAGGTCATCTATCCTGAATCTGAAATGTTGAGTCGCAGAAGATGGAGACATTCCCAGATCCTGGCGGATCAATTCTGGTCCAGATTCATCCGTGATTACCTTCCCACTCTGCAGACCAGGCAAAAATGGCAAGCTTCGCCTCCTGACCTCCAAGAGCATACTTACGTGATGATCATAGACCCTCAGTTGCCCCGAGGTTTATGGCCTGTAGGTGAAGTAATTCAGACACACCTGAGTCCCGATGGCCATATTAGATCAGCAGATGTGCAGATCAAGGGTAAAATATACACCAGACCAGTTGCCCGCTTGGTTGTCTTACCATCATTGCCTTCAGAAGATCCTGGAGTTCCTAGCCCTCATTAATACTCGCCTTTCCTGAATACAAAGATGCTTCTCATCTTTGGGGGCGGCTGTTGTAAAGGCTCCTTTAAGAGAGGACTTTTATTCTGACACCGAAAATCATTCTCGGACTGAGCGCTCTCGTGAGTGAAGTAGCTGTTGCCTGCTGAACAGTTATGTTGCGCCGATCGCTGAGGGGACATTGTTACCTGTAATATTTGCTGCTTAAGTTACCTTGAGGTGTTAGTCATTGACCTACAAGTAAGCATGTTTGTCTTATGTTTGAGTTTATAGAGTATATAGAGATCGAAATGTTTAGTTAGGTATAACTGCCTCACGCACGCATGTCCAGACATGCCCTCAGTTATTGTTTCTCTTAGTTTAGATTAGTGACACTGTTTTATATGTGATTATTCTTCTTTATTGATATGTATATCACTGTTTTTTGGTTTTGATGGAAATTTATCATTCCTTTGGAATGATAATTCAAGATTTGGAGCTGTTTATACCAGATGAGTGATGTAAATCTGACGTGCTCTCTTATTCATATACTGTATGGAGTGATGTTTATCATCTTAAATGGTTGCTTATGGTTTATAATTCACAATGTGATGCCTTATTTTCCTTTATTGAATTGTATATTCTATGGCTAAATGTCACTAATGAGGATTTAGTATGCTTTGGCTGCCTTTGGATGTTTAATATTGTATATGCCCAGCTTAACCTTGTTATTCACTATCGTTTTATGGTGTTTCTTGTTTTCCAGACTAATTCCTCTACTGCTTGTAATACCTACCTGTGACATACCTGTACCTCTGTGGATTGATCTTATATTAATACATCATCTAAACCTGCTCAACTGTCTCCTCATCCTTATATTAAACTGTGCTCTGACAGGCACCCAGAGGGGTTCACTCATCTAATTAAAACCTGATCCAAACAGTCAAAGTCTCCTAAACAGATACCCTTGGTAGTACCATCAAATAATAGCCTATAGCGATGTCATCAGGATACACATACCGGTAGGCAGTGGCCCACCTTACCGGGGGTGACCACGTCGTGGTCCACCAGAATTTATAGTTTACCCACCTCTTTTTTTACCACTACACCTCTGGCTAAGATATATGCTTTTCACTACTCAGTGTTATTTCTATCTACTGTAGGTAATTCTTTTAATTGATTAAATGCTTACACATCGAGTACAGTATAGTCGTTTCTTTCATGCATTATCATAATAAAAACCTTTACAAAACAAGTTGCAGTGTTTTTCTTAATAAACCAGATTCACAATAAAACTTTTACAAAACAAGTTCCAGTGTTTTTTCTTATATAACACTTTCTCTTACAAAGTTACAATCGTGGTTAATAAGCTTATACATATAAGGCATTGGTTAATACAGAATAAATTGCATATATGTTCCACTTACAAGGTTAAAATTGCGGTTAATATCATATTAGCCTATATATATGAGGCATTATAACAGAATAAATTGCATGCTCACTTAACAATATATATATGCTCGTTCTTGGGTTAAAAACGGTAGACAAAAAAACGCTGCACATGTGAACGCATCAAATCGTTTCTTTGAAATTAAAAATGTCGCCGATTTTTATGTTGATAATCTATGTAGGCTATATTCAACCAATATGTTAAAGACAGCATGTTTCTAGGAGACATTGATATTCTGAAACTATATTAGGAATATTTTAACAGGTGCTACTCATAAAAAGCTCATTGTGGACCAGTCTATTTAGAAATATAAACTGGAATAAAGCTTGGTGTATTTGTGAAGCATATTAAATAATAAATAAAAGAGGTTACATTTAAAATTGTACATGGTATATATCCATCTAAAAGTGTGTTGGAGAGGTTTAGTTTAGATATTGATTATTCATGTGATCCGTTTTGTAATTGTATACACAAAAGATTTTTTGGGTGGATGTGGAAAATCTCATTAGAAGGAAAACAAATGTTATAATTAAATTAAATAATTTTGATATGTATGTAGGCTATTATTCCAATGAAAGTAATAATAATAATAATTTACCATTTATTACAACTTTTTATTATTTTGGGAAAATGTACACAAGTAGAAATGGTCAGGATCCAAGCCAAATGTTACTCATTTTCTCCAGGGGACCACTCATTTTCTCCAGGGGACCAAGGATTATTGCACCAGTCTGGAGAACATTGTGACTAAGAAAGACTTTATGAATATACAGTTTTTTTTATTAATAAATGTGTACACTCTGATGTTTTTTTTTTTATGTATTAATATGTAAATTTTGTAAACTATATTGTATACTACTCAAGTTAGTTAAAAAAAAGAGGATGGAGACACGTGTCAGTGTTAACTGAACATCTAGTGGGCACGTCATCATCACATTCTGGAGTAACGCAACACATGTTAAAGGGACAGTTCACCCAAAATTAACATTCTGTCATCATTTACACCCTCATGATGTTTCAAACCTGTATGACTTTCTTTCTTCTGTGGAATATAAAATAAAAATATATTTTGCCATCCTTGATATCAGCTGTAGTCACTGTCACTATGGGTGAATGAATATACATGCCATTTCTTGAGATTAAAACAGTCGTGAATTTTTATTGTAACATCAGCATACAGACATAATGCTTTCAATGATTAAAAAAAAACAAATAAAATAAAATCTTAAAAAAACCCCACATTTATCAGATTTCTTTGTAATGTTAGTATGAATTAATATTTTGTAAGATAGTCAAAGCTGCTATGTATATTTGGTTAAAGCAATATATTTTTCCTAAATCTTCACTAGAAAAGTCTTCAGTTTATGTTTAGCAGTTTTACACACACACACACACACACACACACACACACACACACACACACACACACACACACACACACACACAGCTTGAGCTCACGGTGGAGAATCAGACCAATGATCAAAAGTGGTAAAGCTTCTCTTCCTGAAGAATCGTGATGAAGTCAGCTTTCGCAGCGTCACCGTGTTTGTGTAGGATGGCACAGATCTTTCTCATGCTCTCCTGACTGGTTAAACTTTCATGTGTGATTTCTGAATGTTGTTCCTCATGAATTAGTTCTTGCTGACGCAGTTTATCTGCAAGTATCTTGGCATTTGTAACCCTCTGAATGAGATCTGACCGATGATTTTTAAAATATATTGCTTTATCTGCCTCACTATTCAGATGTGGCTCGTCTCTCTTAGGATGAATCTGATCACTATTCAGATGCGGCTCGTCTCTCTTAGGATGGATCAGATCATCTTTCTCAATTGTTGCAGTCCAGACCTCCTCCTTATCCTCTTCTCTGATAAGAGTCATTTGAAGATCATTCTCCAGACGAGTCTTGACCCTGAAGAAGTTTGGGGGAGCTTCTCTTGTGAGTGTGATCCCTTCTTTGGGATGGATAGTGGAGGCACCAGGAACATCAAGAATGTGTGGCGTGTTCATCCGAATTGGCCTGCCAGGTCTGGGATAATCTATTGGGTCATATGACTTTTCTTTCTTCTCAACCTTTTCTTTTGCATGATCATCAACTGGAAACAAGTAGAGATGTAGAATGAGAGGATCTTTAGAACGCATGTAGAGAAGAAGATCGCAGTGTTCATACAATCCCATTATCCAACTTATAATTAAAGTTGTAATAGAGAAGGATGGTTGGACAATCTTAGCATGGAATCGGGTCAACTGCACAGGTTCTGTGGTTATTCCCTCGTCTTTTACGGTGAGGACTTTCACAGCATCTTTGAGAGAGGGGTCAGACTCTCCTAAACAGGCGTAATGGGGCAGATGAACTTCCTCCAGTTTCCCTGAGATCACCGTCACGTCAATCACTGGACCGATCCGGTTGCACTGCAGCCTCTCCAGCTCTGCGTTGAGGAAGAGTCCGTCTACGGTACGGTACTGAAGGGTGACGACACAGTCACAGACCCATCGCATTCTGGTCCTGACACACTCGTAACGGCCTGGGTCAGTGCTGACCCTGAACTTTGACCCTCCTTCATCTGTACAGGCCGACGGCTCAATCTGAAGCCACTGATCAGAATCAGCTATATGGACACAAGACTGACAGTTCAGCAGTGGGTGAATATCGAGCCCAGAAGGTTTGGGCTGAGAGAACCTGTGAAGAACCAGAAGAAGGCAGAAGCAAAGAGTCAGCTGCTTTTATTCATCTCAGTTAATGTTATTTTCAATGTTTATTAATACATTATTAAAATCAAAAGTTGTATCTGTCAATCAGGGACGTGCACAGGAATTTTGAGGGGCAGTTGCTCTGACCTGAAAAAGGGGCTGCAGCAAAAAAGCCCCCCCCCCCCCTTTTTTTGCCCATACAAATTGCCTTATCTGACCGTGTTTATGTCCAAACTCAATGCCTCATATTATGGTCTTATTATTATTTATAAAGATTGCAAAACGAGATGACAGGTTTATAACTTTGTAAACAGTATACAAAATGTATTAACAATATGTTAAATGTCACCAAAATACACATGAGAAAAAGAGTTCCTCATATTGTTTATTGTTTTTATTTTTTATTTTATTTTTTTATTTTATTGTTTTAAATTTGAAAAGAAATAATCTGGATTGAATTGACAGATGGGGAAAAACTCGCTTCTAATAAAAAAATAAAAAAAGCTTAAATTTCGGGAAAAAATACAATCTTTTTTAACCTTTTGGCTTCCCGTACATTCAGTTGTGCTTCTTGCTCGTATTTAGTTCTGATGGTACTTATGGTAACTGGGCAACTACGCATGATTTGTAGTATGATTGCGTGTTACACCGGTCGCGTGCAGCGCTGCAGCCACGTAAACAGAGTTAGCCCTTCCCCTACTGACTTTCACTTTCGGTGCCCGAATGAAAGTGAATGAGGCTTTGCGATTTTTTTTTTTTTTTTATCTAGGCCTACGTGAAATTCTTTATTTATTTATTTTCCCCCTCGGAAGGGCAACGTGAGTCGAGAAGGGCATATGGGAAGTTGCCCGGGCAACCTGAGCAACCCCCCTGTGCACGTCCCTGCTGTCAATATTATTTAATGGACCTGAACTAACATGAACTAACAATGAACAGTTGACTAACTAACGTTAACAAATACAGTTAATGCATTAACGAATGTTAACTAATGGGACCTTATTGTAAAGTATTACCAACAATTCAAAACCAACAACATACTACGGTGACGCATTGCTGCCACATACATATTATTTTTTCCCCTCAATTATGTCGTAATAACGAGATCTTATGTCGTTAAAACGACATCTTTTTCTCGTAATAACGAGATCTTATGTCGTTAAAACGACATCTTTTTCTCGTAATAACGAGATCTTATGTCGTTAAAACGACATATTTTCTTGGCCTTATAAGGACATGTGTAGTCATGTACAAAATATGCCTTTATCCACATAAAATTGATAGCCTATCACGCCTTTATCACACTTCTACGTTCAAAAAGCTTAAGCAAATAGAAGCAGCCCCCAATCAGGCAAAATTAATCAATGAGGCCTTTTTAAAAAAATATATTTTATATAGGCCTATAATTATCATTTTTTTATATATTAGGCCTATATATAAGATTTATTTTTGTTAATAGGCTATCTTCATTACCTAGAGATATAATTAAACAAAAAGTAGTCAAAACACATCTAACAGAACATAGCCTAAGTTGTTCATTTTTTACAACATTGTGTTCTTATTTTGTTTAATTAACGAAATGTCAATCTTCGTCTTTATAACAGAAGATACAATACAAAAATCTTCAAGATACAGCCTACAATCTTCACATGTATAACGGATTGTCACCTTATAAACAGTCCTTTGTGTGGTGGAATAAGCAATGCTATATAGAAATTAATTTAAACTTTATTTTCTTGTTTTATTAGTTAATTAACTAATTATGCTAACTCAATTTAATGTAAAGAGCTGGAAACTAATTACTAATTAAATAATGTAAAATATTAAATGTAGGCTATTGATTACAGTTGCCATATGATTTTTCTAGACGAGTAGTCATTCATTTAAGCAATTAGGACTAATCGCACATTTATATTCAGTCCTGGGTGCATGTAGGCTATTCTGCGCTCAAGCGCATGCATAAAACTTGCCGCAAAGCACCGGTAAAAGTAGGCTAATGATAATAAATGTGTCTGAAAAAAATAATGAAACATTTAATTGTTTATTAATAAACTAGTCTTTTCTAAATCAGTGTAGGCTGCCTGCAAACATATCTCCATACATCTCTGCTGTAATTTAGCCTAGATGCGCCTTTCATACGGGCAGGATTACATAATCAGATGGTATACCGTATGTATTTGCTTTCAATTGGATTTTTTTTGTTGGTGGACATTTTTTTATAAGCTTTATATAGATAGCTATATTTCTCATGTCTGTGAGGCTTGTCTATACACTGTTTTTCAGTTAATGTTTGAGACGCGCTCCAATTCACAGAGATCATAAGCGCGCCCTGTTCGTTTTATTTTATTTTACCAAAGCACAACGTTTTCTTGTTGTTGTGAGTTTACACAAATAAAAGTAGTTGTGACTGATGTATTATTCTTTTCTGTATGACCAGAAATGATTGAGTATTTTAAGTTGTTTCCACTGTTGATAGGAAAATGCGAGTGATGGCGCCGGCGCCGTCATGCAGTGCGCTCCACACTCCGCACAAACACTCGGATATGCGCTTCATAATAGTGAACATTTATCTAGGTTAACGTTAGAGCGAGCGGCCATGCCAGACGGATAATCCTCTTCATGTTTAACAAATCAAATTCTGTTGCATTTTCTTGCGCCAGTTTGAAAAGGGCGGCTGAAACACTTAACCTATACAGATAAACGCCCAACGCTGGTGTCTAACTAAAATGAAGAATAATGTGTTTATAGTCTCTGCACAGGAGAGACTCTGTGTTGTTTCAAAACAAAGGAAAATATGTATTTATTGGTACTGGCCAAAACATGTTGTGAAATATCAGCATATGGAGTATCAGCACAAACCCAATATGGTGCATCTCTAGTGTTTAGTGATGTATGAAGAACAGAGGATTGAACTATTATTCAGTCTGGAGAAATCCTTCACTAAGACACAGTATATTTCACTCACCCGGTTGTGTGTGTATCACTGTTGTTTCTCTCAGGACGCTGTTTAATGTCACACAGAGACACTGAGGAGTTTTGATCAACCCCAAATCCAGCATAGAGGGGTTCAGTGAATGTGGTGTTGAGTGTGTGTAAGTGTGTGAGTGTGTGTGTGTCAGAGACGCTGTAGAAGGAGAGAGTCCCGGCCGACACGTCCACATACACTCCTGCTCTCTTAGAGGATGAAGAGACGTCAGGAATAACAGTGAAGTTATTATTGTGCCAGACAGTGAATCTGTTTTTATAGCAGATCAGACTCCAGGATTTGTCATTCCATCCAAACCCACAGTCTTCTCTCTCTCCTTTCCTGCTGATTCCTTTATATGACACTGATATACCAGATATAAGACCAGCATCTCCGCTCCATTCAGCCTCCCAGTAACAGCATCCAGTCAGACTCTCTCCACACAGAACCTGAGGAATATCATCATCAAATCTCTCTGGATGATCAGGATACGGCTGACGCTCTTCCACACGCGTCACTGTCCTGTTCTCATCAGACAGAATGAGTTGAGTGTGTGCTGTGTTTGGATCCAGTGTGAGATCACAGGCATCTGAACACAAGAAGAGAAACATTTCACTAAATGACACAAATCAACAATAAATCACTAAATGATTGTGTGTGTAGACCTACATTTGTGTAATCCTGCTGTCATTCTGAACTCTCCACAATGATCCACACTATAAAACACACACATGATTCATATTCATTTCTAGAGGAAACACAAGAGTGTGTGTGTGTGTGTGTGTGTGTGTGTGTGTGTGTGTGAGTGTGACTGAGTGTGTGTGTGTGTGTGTGTGCATCATCGTCCCTTTTAACGCAATTGTGTGTGTGTGTGTGTGTGTGAGTGTGCGCATCATCCTCCCTTTGAACGCGAGAGTGTGTGTGTGAGTGTGAGTGAGTGTGTGTGTGTGCATCATCCTCCCTTTTAAAGCGAGTGTGTGTGGGTGTGTGTGTGTGTGTGTGTGTGTGTGTGTGTGCATCATCGTCCCTATGAACGCAAGAGTGTATGAGTGTGTGTGTGTGTGTGTGTGTGTGAGTGCGCATCATCCTCCCTTTGAACGCAAGAGTGTGTGTGTGTGTGTGCATCATCCTCCCTTTGAACGCAAGAGTGTGTGTGTGTGTGTGAGTGTGTGTGTGTGTGTGCGCGCATCATCCTCCCTTTTAACGCGCGTGTGTGTGTGTGTGTGTGTGTGTGTGTGAGAGAGTGTGTGCATCATCCTCCCTTTGAACGCAAGTGTGTGTGTGTGTGCATCATCCTCCCTTTGAACGCAAGTCTGTGTGTGTGTGTGTGTGTGTGTGTGTGCGTCATCCTCCCTTTGAACGCAAGTGTGTGTTGTGTGTGTGTGAGTGCGCATCATCCTCCCTATTGTGGGATTCCAAATTTATTAAAATGTTTAATTTAGGTTTACATTGAATTATACGTTATTATTATCAGAGTTTTCTAGCAAAAGACTCCGGTCAGTCCTGTTTTACTGAAACTCTTAAAGGCTCTCGGATTTTGTGTTTTAACAAGAGTTCTGCCAGCCCTGTACTCGGGTCTCACCATTTGAATAGATATGCTGAGTGAATTAGGGTGGGCAGCACTCTCGGTCAAGAACCGGTTCCTAAACCTGTCTTTTTGGTTCCTGCCCCTAAATGTATATAAACTGTAAGAAGCTTTCACAGATTCAGACTATGGTGACTGCAGCGACCGACAGCTCGTGTTTTCAATAAACAATCTTGCTGAAGAAACAACCAAGTCTCCTGGTCTTTCGATTCTGAGTTTCCAACACTATGAACGTAAGAGTGTGTGTGTGAGTGTGTGTGTGAGTGAGTGAGTGCGCATCATCCTCCCTTTTAACGCGAGTGTGTGTGTGTGAGAGTGTGTGTGTGCATCATCCTCCCTTTGAACGCAAGTGTGTGTGTTAGGGGTGTCCATGGTTAACCGATTAACCGTTAAAAATTGCGTAACCGAGTGAAACATTTTGCTCAGTTAAGTGGCGTCAATGGCGTGCATTGAATTTAGTTGTAATGCATTTTTGCACCACCAGAGACCGCCAGAGCGCTCCCAGACATTTGTAATGTCCA
>NC_140210.1:59376579-59456579 GCF_951802725.1 Rutilus rutilus
GCATCATCATCCCTATGAATGCAAGAGTGTGTGTGTGTGAGTGTGTGTGTGTATGTGTGTGTGTGCGCATAATCCTCCCTTTGTAAAAAAAGATATATATATTGTAGCGTTTATACGCCCACGTATAAATATTATTAATTATTATTCATAACGGAATATGACCAATAATTAATATTTTAATTATTTTTAATTATCTTCAGAATTTACTGTAGCAGAATCAATAGTATGATCATTTTATCAGTTCATCCAATGAACAGAAAGCATAAACAAGTATTACCTCTAGGAAATATAATATCTTCCTGGTCAAGAAAGAATTAATCCCCAGCTAACAATAAATTACGAAGTAAATTAAGGGTAACAGCATAGGTAACTTAAATCGAAGTTCAAGACAATAAATCTGATAAGCACATACACGAGTAATCTCTTTTCAAATACAAACAATACTTTATTGATTATATAGACTACTAACACATAAAGCTAATATCTAACACAAACACACGCACACACACACACATACACATTCATACGCGTTGCAGAAAGGGATAGAGTGAGGAAAGAGTGGGTTTAAGAGTGAAAGGATGAAATCTCACGATTCCATATACACTAGACATGACCTGAACGAACCATCAATCATTAATTTAATCCTTCTATCGTTTTAGGCAGGTTATTAAAGTTATATAAATACACCAGTTAAGATTTTAGCCTGCATGGAGGTACTTGCGTATTTGCTTTTGGGGATTCCCTTTTTGTTGCGTGAAAGGGGTTTTCCCGGTCCGTTCGGTCTCCTCGTGCCTGATGTCTGGATCACGTGGTCAGTCACGTGGTGTGCTGGCGGAATGAAAGTCTTTGTTTGAAGCTGGCTTTGCAGAAGAAACGTGGCTCGAAATCTTGTCGCAAAACTTAACTTAGAACCGACACTCACAACGGAAAAGAAATGAAACTAAGAAAAGAAAGGAAATTGAGAGTAGATGATGATGGCTTGAATGAAGCTATTTAACCCATGTTCTTCAGATCTTGATTTGGGTTGTTTCGTTTGCGCGTTTACATGGTTCCTATAGAGAGAGAGAGAGCTTCGAGAGCAGCGAGAGAGAGAGAGAGAGAGAGCAGCGAGAGAGAGCTTCGAGAGAGAGAGCATTGTTTTTGGGTCTAAGGTTTTAAACTAAAACTTTGTCCAACCTCCAGGATGAGTTCTGGCCAATTAGACACTGGCGGAATTTAGGAGGTGAAGTTCTTTTCAGTTCTGATCGTAAATCATGCTTATCTGTGCTCTCCTTACTAACAGAGAGAACAGGGGCCACAGTTTAGACATGATTTCTAATTAAAAGAAGATCAAAACATATTACACCGATATCATTCAAGCCATCTTGCTAGTTGTGTTCGTAAGATAGCATTGATATGAAACAGTACACACTTTCATTCATTCACTCCTTCTAATAGTTAATATAATAACTATTACCTGAATTAAATGGGATCAAAACATATTATCTTATTAAAATATACATATAAGTGGTGGAAACAACCCAGGATTAGGTAGTTGCATGATTGTTTGATCATGAGTCCATTGAAAATTGTTCTTGAATGATTTTATGTATAGTTATTGATAAGAATCAGTTCTCTGGTGAAGAGACAGAACTCTGTTTGTTCAGAGGTCTTAATGAGGCGGTGGTTCAGGAATGTTGTCGGGGGTTTCAGTAACATCTGCTGGTGTCGATTCTTCTTCTAAAGGGTCTTTTGCAGACTCTCTGGCACCGGGATGGGTGACTTATGGCTCTGGTCTTGGTGATTTGACTCTGGAATGTGCGGACACTGTCTTTATCTTAACCAGTAAGATAGTAGGCCACAAAGCTAGCCATTGACCAGTTATGTGTTAGTGCTGGGGGGAGGCTCTTTTAAATAGCCTGAATGATGACGATCATGAGACGTTCTGAACAAATCTTCTCTTTTGGTTCGGCCGGAAGTAGAGAGTTCTAATTAATTTTCTGGAAGAAAATTAGTCTGTGGTTGGTTTCTCCTCATTTTCGTTACATATCCCCCCTTCGGTCGCCGATGTGTTGAGTAGAAGACATCGGTGAACGCTAGAGAAATGGGTAGAGGAAGCAAACACAAACAGCAAACAACAAGACAACACCTCCATGACTGGTCACTTTACTGGTGCAGGGCATTAGATTACCTAGGCATAAACAGGTTCACTCTCTCAATGTAGTTAATCACGTTGAATAAAGTTTAGTTCAATCTTAGGACCGTTATCCTAGTTCGTTTTGGGACGGTGATTAATCAATTTTGTGATTAAATTTGATTTGTTTGTTTTATTCTCTTCTAAATTGTTCTAGGTTTGGACCAATTTACCTTTCAATTTGTGATACGAATGATGCAGGGAGTTCTCTGGCTCACATTCGTTTTAAGGTGACTTACAAATATTAGGCGTGGTGTGTCAATCCTATTATTGCGACCTTGACCCTTATAGGGTGGACAGGCATTTTACCTAATAAAAGAAGAAGGAAAGGAAGGAAGAGGTAAAACAAGACAAAGCAGTTGAGTGTTCCTGGGATGACTTATAACTACTGTTGCGCAGCTAAGGTGTCAGGTATCACGATGTAATGAGAGGTGTTCTCAGGTGTACTTGTTGGATGGGTAGTTACCATGTTTCCTATGGTAAGTGTAGCTACGTTGTTAAGCTAGTTTCTGAAGTTAGTTTTTACCTGTGGGAGAAAACATGTTTGTTGCGTGTTTTGCACGGTAGAGGTGGTTAACTTCTATATGTTAGTGAGTATGTTAGGGGTGTTGTGTAGTGTATGCATGTATGCATGCATGTATGTATGTATGTATGTATGGTCAGATCTGTTTCAGTCTGTTTTGCTCCCCCCTTTGCTTGATGGCTTAGCTTTGATGAGCTTGTTGCCTCTTTGCCTTGGAGAAAGGATCTTCTGTGATCTGCTGGGGGTCAAACCAGTAAGGCAGGAAGTTCTCTGGCAGACATGGGGAGGTAGTTTGGCATGGATGCGTGAAGCTGTAGTGCGAAACTTGGTCTCCGTTGTTGCATTCCTCCGATGATGCCTTCTGGTTGTGACAGCCTTTCTGATCTTCTGTGCTTACTGTTGTTGCTGTAGCACACACATGGTTCTTGAGTTGGAGCTCGTTTGGTGGTTTCTTTATGAGTGATGGGTAACCAGGATGGTGTTTTCTGGTACCTCTGGGTGTTTGTCAGTGGTTGACTGTGAGAGACCACTTTGTTCTGTGTTGTTGTAGAACAAGTGGTTGTCATCTTCATTATGAAGGTGTATCAGATGAGTCGTGGGTCTTCCGTTCCATCGCTAGTCATAGCAAATTTGACTCATCTTGTTGGTCATCCGTGTTCAGCCTGCTTTCTAGGAACACTTCCCGTTGCCTCATTAGTGGCTCCATGTCTTTTGAGGGTAAACTGTCTTGTTATTGGGCATACTCAGTGCTGTGCTTAACTGAGTGGTGCCGAGGTGGGTTTCCTGAGAAGCGTGGCTGGTTCCATGTCTTTTCCATGCGGTTGGTGTGGTAGCTGTCATCGGCATGGGAGTCACGTTCTCTGTGCTTCTTACGAAGAACTGTGGTGTTGTCATGCCACTGGTTGTCTTCCAGTGCAAGGCTTGTGTCTTGGCTGAAGGAGTTTGAAATTGTGGATGTTTTCAAACCTTTCTTTGAGGACATCTTCTGTTTGATGTGGGCCTTGTGTGTCAGGTCACGCAGCTGTTGAATTGTCATTGTGTCTGCGCAGGCCTCAAGACCAAGATAATAACTCAATCCGGGGTGCAGATTTCTCAGGAAGAGGTTTTTGAAATTCACATCCTCTTCATGTTCAGGTGAGTTATGTGCACCAAAGAAGGCTTGTCGAAAACGGTGGTAGTAGGCTTGAGGAGTCTCTTGCCGACCTTGTTTAGTTTCCAAAGCGATTAACACACCATGTTCCGACTCTGGGCCTGTGAATTCTTTAATCAGTGTCTCACATAGCAGCTGGTAGTTTGACTTGACATGAGCAGGTTGTCGGTCTAGGAAGCTTCGTACCTTTGGAGTGGATGTCGATCTGAGGATGTAAAACCTGTCTCTGTCAGTCACATGTGGTCTCACCTCTAGGTGGAAGTTGATATCTCGGATGTGGGCCTGGATGTCTGGGCCCTCCGTGGAGTTCAGGTTGAACTGAGTGATACTCTTAACCAGCTGGTTGAGATCTTTACAGGTCATCCCCTGTGCAGCTTTGGAGTCTGCCTGAATGAGCTCTCTTTGTTTGTTGGCAGTGAACAGTTCTGTGGTGAAGGCTTGTGACCTTTCGGGTTGTGGCCATTCACTTCTTTCACTGTATGCCAGTTCTTGGATGGAGGACTCTGTTCTGCTCAGCAGTGGTGATGCTGAGGGAGGTCTCTCCCTTCTTGGCTCTGGTTTCTGTTTGAAAATGTGCTGGAGTTCATCTCTGACCGTGTAGAGCTCGTCGTTGACGTCATCTCGCTGTTGGGTCAGATGGTCGATTTCAGCACTGCACCTTTCCAGGTGGTCTTTCAGAGCAATGATCTTAGAGTTCTTGACTTTAATGTCAGCTTTAGCTTTCTCTAGCTGGTGTTCAGCAGACTGGAGTTGGTTTACCAGGTGCTTCTGGACAGTCTTTAATTCTTGTTTGTCACGTTCAGTGACTGCAAGGGCTTCTTGGAGCTTGTAAACTTGCTTCTTTGTTTCTTGCTTCACTTTGTCGGGCACTTCGAGTTCGACTTGAGCTTTCACTTTGAGCTGGTCAGTGCAGAGTTGAGTGTGCATCAGCTCTCTCAGGAACTCAGTGGTCTGAAGCTTGAAGTCGTCCTGGACTTTCACTTCCAGCTTGTCTATGCGGCTCTGGGCACGTGTCAGCTCCTCCTGAAGGTGGGTGATGTGCTTGTCGCTTAGTGTCAGCTGGGCTGTGAAGGCATTGCTTAGGGAACAGATAATCTTGGTTAGTTCCGCGTGGTTGTGGTTCTGATTCTGGCTTGAATCATGTGTCAGGAATCTTCTCAGCGTTATGATTATTATTAAAAATAATAACAGTTCAAATGTCTTTGGTGTGAGGCAGTCTGCAATGCCTCCGAGCCAGGCGTCCACGTCAGTGGGGTTTGTTGTCCACGACATGTTGGCACGCTGGGGTGAAGAGACTGACACAGATCTGTGTGGGGTGTAAGCCTATATGTGGTTGAACAGCTAAGTGTCGTTTCAGTGACTGTACAACAATAGTGAAGTGTTGTAATGTCTAAGTGTTGGTCTCAGTGTAGACAGGTAGGTTAGTGATGTGGAAACTTTGTCACTCAACTAAGTGAGGGAAAGAGAGAAAAAGGTTAAAACAAATCTCAATTGAAAGGATTTTTTTTTTTTTGAAAAGCTGGTTTAAACTCGTGATGTGTCACTCAACTGAGTAAGGGGGAAAAAAAAAAGAGAGAGGTTAAAACCAATTTCAATAAAACAAGAAAGAAAATTCTTAAGTAGGAGAAATATTATTTTTCTCGTAAATGCTTCCTATCGGTGAGAATCTGTTTCCAGAAAGGTAAACAATATTATTGCTTATGTTTACAAGGAAAAATAATACAATAATAATGCTGATACCTTTTTCCGAGTTTTACAGGATTGACACCACACACCGTCAGTTGGACCGCTTACAGCTGGGATGCTATGAAGGCGACGGTTGCTCAACACTGGTCTCTGTTAATTGATCTTGGATAAGATGTTAAATTGTAAATTGCGTTTACAAAGACAGAGAGAGTATGGAGAACAAGAGAGGGTTTGATTACAAATCAAATACCTAATAATTGTTTTCTTTGGAAAAATTATCTTTCTCTTTCTTTAGACTCGATTGATGGTTCTTCCAGGTTTGTTTCCTACAAATGTGAAGGATGGGAAATCAGGACAGAACAGGAAGGATGTAAGAAGGAAAGGAGGGAAGGAGATTGGATCCACAAATGGCTCTGGAGCCTTTGTCGAACTACAAGTATAGAATTGATAGTTGCCAACCAACTAAACATTCAAAAATAAAGCTTTGTAAAGAGAGGGTTATCTCTGATTTATTTGAAACTTGTAGTGAGATACCAATGTCTCCTATTGAGGCTCAGGTGTGTCGCTCCACAGCGACAAAAAGAAGGTAAATGGGTAAAATAGAATGGTTAAGTTTATAACCACAACTTGAGAAGGAGGTTACAACGCAATAACAATAAATGAGCAAGTAGGAGTCTAACAATATTTGAAATAGGGAAATGTGGGTTGAATAAGTTTACTTAACTTTCAAAGTTCAAAACGTATTCACCTTAAGTGATTAAATCTAAAAGAGTAATTTAGAAATTATGAAAATTATGAAATTAGATTTATCAAAAATAAATCTAGAAATCATTAGAAATTACCTGTTTAGAAAAATAGATTTTCAATTTTAATTTCCTTTTTTTAAATCAAATTAGAATTTGACAATTAATAATCATAAACCAGTATTTTCTTTTTCAAGTAAAATGCAGGTAAACGAAATTAATAATTGCAAACGAAATTTCCTTTTCACTGAAAATATGGGTAATTAAAATATTAGACAGGTAAAATAAGAAAGAAGAAAAGACCAACAGGTGTAAAAATCAAGGTGTTTAAATGGTTAAATCACTTTAACGTTGTTCAAACAGACACTGTATTTAACCACTGATGTTAATACAAATGACAAACGTAAATAATGCTTAAGGCTTTAGCATATAGGCCTCACTGTAAACAACTGCCTAGGTTAGGTTAGCTTAGCCAAGGGTTAGCAGCTAGCTTAGCCACCAAAGGGTTTGTTTACACTGTGGTCAGGGCTTTGCTGTGGCTCTGATCATGCGAGGGTCAGAGTTCCCCCGGAAGCGTTGGTTAAGACTTCCGTGTCACGATTGTAACTATGGCGACAAAACAACGCTAGTGGGCAAACATGTGAATTGCAGTTTGTAAACAGTAATGCATGTTACATGAAATGTCGGCACATTTCAACAATGTTCAAAGAATATGCACGTCGATCATATTACGTGAAATGTCGGCGCATTTCAAAAATACAAATAAAGGACACCACTCGTAGTTTTTACGACGTGGGGCTTCACTCAGTTGTTTAAGAGTGAGATTAACTTTAAAGGGCAGCTTTGCGCTGTAATAGATGGAACAATAGCGATCTCGGCGGATCGTCTCTGTGCAATGTTATCTGAGCACACAAAAACAACAGGGTTCCTAACTGTTGGTTAAGTTTCAACGTCAAGCTTTACTTGAACACAACTTTAAATAATTCCTATTCAACTACACTCGGACATACGCAGTGTTTACGCGAGAATTAATTGAACTGACACAGATAAGCTTATAGTTTATCACGGGGATTGCCGTGGGACACGCACGGACAACCTGAGAAATAAAGACTCTGTGAGGAGAATATTCGTCCTTGCAGTGGAACACGCACTGAGTGACAATCAGATAAATAAGGAACGTTAGACGAGGAACACGCTCATCCGTCCTTTACATGGTTATTTTAATTACTGCAGTTTTAATTTCATTCAGCTCTCTGACTGATACAAACACACATAACGTTATAGCTATTTGAAAGACTCTGGAACACGCAGACGTCTTAAGCTATAAGTATTTCAGAAATTGAGGGACACGCTCAATCCTTACCTTATCATTGTGTGAGATCTTATATCTTGGGTTATTTTACTGCAGTTTAAAATAAAATAAAAATAGGCAGGCAGCCTAGACTAGAGTAACAGCTCTCTCTGTGTATTCACATTCATTCAAACAGGGCGCGCGGCGCTCGCTGCATACGTCATACACACAGACTCGGAGGTTCGGATCTCTCCCTTCGCATACTATGAAAATATAATTACTTCGTATATGCTTACAATTTAGGTTAAACTTCCCGCATTCTTCTCCACCATTTAAATGTAGCGTTTATACGCCCACGTATAAATATTATTAATTATTATTCATAACGGAATATGACCAATAATTAATATTTTAATTATTTTTAATTATCTTCAGAATTTACTGTAGCAGAATCAATAGTATGATCATTTTATCAGTTCATCCAATGAACAGAAAGCATAAACAAGTATTACCTCTAGGAAATATAATATCTTCCTGGTCAAGAAAGAATTAATCCCCAGCTAACAATAAATTACGAAGTAAATTAAGGGTAACAGCATAGGTAACTTAAATCGAAGTTCAAGACAATAAATCTGATAAGCACATACACGAGTAATCTCTTTTCAAATACAAACAATACTTTATTGATTATATAGACTACTAACACATAAAGCTAATATCTAACACAAACACACGCACACACACACACATACACATTCATACGCGTTGCAGAAAGGGATAGAGTGAGGAAAGAGTGGGTTTAAGAGTGAAAGGATGAAATCTCACGATTCCATATACACTAGACATGACCTGAACGAACCATCAATCATTAATTTAATCCTTCTATCGTTTTAGGCAGGTTATTAAAGTTATATAAATACACCAGTTAAGATTTTAGCCTGCATGGAGGTACTTGCGTATTTGCTTTTGGGGATTCCCTTTTTGTTGCGTGAAAGGGGTTTTCCCGGTCCGTTCGGTCTCCTCGTGCCTGATGTCTGGATCACGTGGTCAGTCACGTGGTGTGCTGGCGGAATGAAAGTCTTTGTTTGAAGCTGGCTTTGCAGAAGAAACGTGGCTCGAAATCTTGTCGCAAAACTTAACTTAGAACCGACACTCACAACGGAAAAGAAATGAAACTAAGAAAAGAAAGGAAATTGAGAGTAGATGATGATGGCTTGAATGAAGCTATTTAACCCATGTTCTTCAGATCTTGATTTGGGTTGTTTCGTTTGCGCGTTTACATGGTTCCTATAGAGAGAGAGAGAGCTTCGAGAGCAGCGAGAGAGAGAGAGAGAGAGAGAGCAGCGAGAGAGAGCTTCGAGAGAGAGAGCATTGTTTTTGGGTCTAAGGTTTTAAACTAAAACTTTGTCCAACCTCCAGGATGAGTTCTGGCCAATTAGACACTGGCGGAATTTAGGAGGTGAAGTTCTTTTCAGTTCTGATCGTAAATCATGCTTATCTGTGCTCTCCTTACTAACAGAGAGAACAGGGGCCACAGTTTAGACATGATTTCTAATTAAAAGAAGATCAAAACATATTACACCGATATCATTCAAGCCATCTTGCTAGTTGTGTTCGTAAGATAGCATTGATATGAAACAGTACACACTTTCATTCATTCACTCCTTCTAATAGTTAATATAATAACTATTACCTGAATTAAATGGGATCAAAACATATTATCTTATTAAAATATACATATAAGTGGTGGAAACAACCCAGGATTAGGTAGTTGCATGATTGTTTGATCATGAGTCCATTGAAAATTGTTCTTGAATGATTTTATGTATAGTTATTGATAAGAATCAGTTCTCTGGTGAAGAGACAGAACTCTGTTTGTTCAGAGGTCTTAATGAGGCGGTGGTTCAGGAATGTTGTCGGGGGTTTCAGTAACATCTGCTGGTGTCGATTCTTCTTCTAAAGGGTCTTTTGCAGACTCTCTGGCACCGGGATGGGTGACTTATGGCTCTGGTCTTGGTGATTTGACTCTGGAATGTGCGGACACTGTCTTTATCTTAACCAGTAAGATAGTAGGCCACAAAGCTAGCCATTGACCAGTTATGTGTTAGTGCTGGGGGGAGGCTCTTTTAAATAGCCTGAATGATGACGATCATGAGACGTTCTGAACAAATCTTCTCTTTTGGTTCGGCCGGAAGTAGAGAGTTCTAATTAATTTTCTGGAAGAAAATTAGTCTGTGGTTGGTTTCTCCTCATTTTCGTTACAATATTTTGTGTTCGCATTGTTGTAAGAGTGATCAGAATGATTTTACATCATTTTGTAGAAAAAATTCTAGCCTACAAGAATAGTAATTCAAAAGTCTTGTGGACAACTATTCAGTGTGTGTTAAATGGCCTTATAGCAGTGACAACGTTTTTCCCAAAACGTACTAACCACGCATAATATTTTTTTTCTATAAAATGCAAACATGTACATCTATTTTGCTCACATATTATTGTAGCAGAGTTTGTGCTGAATACAGCAAAATTACATGTTGGCCAATGGTATGTTGTAAGTAGCTGAAATAAGCACAAATGTCAGGGCATGTCAAAACATCTCAAGGGCCCCAAAAACACCTCAGACCCCAGAGGGTTAATATGAGGGAAATACACATGCGTTACGGACGTGACAAAAACATCTTTAACTTTTAGGTGGCAAAATATTTTTTAGTAATTCTGTGAAATATACTGCGCAAACCAAAAGCAATACTACCCACCGGATGAAGAAGGGTTGGCTCTCCACAGAACATTAAATATTTTTTATTTTTATTTTTTGTGTTCGCATTGAGGAAAAAACAGTGTTACAGACGGGACAGCTCTGAAAGCGGCACTAAAAGACTGCTTTGAAACGTTCACAGAGACCTCAAACAGAAAGCACAAAGCCTGTCTTTAAATTTAATTTAATTTTCTATTAATTGTATCTTAATTTTAATCTGTTTCATCAACCAACTGCCTGGATTTAATACATAAGAAGTAAATATAGTAGACAATAGATAATCCCGACACGGAGGCGCCGGCACGTGAACTGGAGCTCGTCTCATAAATGAACCGAAACTCAGCATATACGGTGGCCTACTTGCCTTACAGACCTGAGACATATATAGAAAGCTTGAAATGTCTACTTTTAAACAGAACAATTCAAAACGAAAGAAAAAAAGACTGCTTTAAATTTTAATTAAAATGTGTCCTTGCTATATTTGACATATTCATAATCATTACTTTTGCCGGTTCTTTGTGACAGCTTTTAGGAGCTTTATTGGCAGCGCCACCCTTACATGTTACATGAACGCGTCAGCAGCGCATCAGCACCGAAAACATGGAGATTTTATTCTTTTTGGGGGCATTTTGTTTGTGTTCAGTCTTTATCAGTTGTCTTTAGGTTAATGTTTCAGTTTACAGTTTTTCAGTTGGTTTCAGTAATTTTTTCAGGGCTAGGCTACAGGAGCAGCATCTGTACTCTCGCGGCTGTAGACGGTAATGTTTTCTCTTGGTTCATGTCAGTCAGTATAAATTAATTTTGATATACAAGTCGCACCTGACTATAAGTCACAGGACCAGCCAAACTATTAAAAAAAGTGTGACTTATAGTCCGGAAAATACGGTATATCGTAAAGCTAGCATCAAGCACATTTCACGTTAGTCCATCTGTGCAAGAACCCCCTTTAAGCATGCGCAACGTTTCAGATAGTATGTCAAATGTAAACACATGAATCGGATATGGGGCAAGAACGTGTAAACGGACGGTAAAAAAAAAAAAATCGGATATAGGCAACAAATCAGAATTGGGCATCAAGATCTGCAGTGTAAACGAGGCTTGCTTGTCCCACATACTTGAGTATCTGCAATGAGCAGTTTGGATCCTTCAGTTTGCCAGAGAGCAGCTTGACTCCTGGGTGATTGTAGCTCATGTCCAGCTCTCTCAGGTGTGATGGGTTTAAACTCAGAGCTGAAGACACATAACCACAGCCTTCCTCTGTCACCATACAGCCAGACAACCTACAGACACACAGTCAGATCATCAACAAAAACACACATAACTGGCAGACTGTAAATAATCTCTTATATATTCTTTTTTCAATTTCAGCGGTCAAATATATACATTTATCAAGGCAGAAATGCTTCTTTACAATAAAACAAAAACATATACGTCAATACAGAGACAGGATTATAACCTATCATGTCTACCAATGGTCATGAAAAAAAATAAATAATTATATATATATATATATATATATTAGGGGTGGCACGGTTCACAAAACCCACGGTTCGGTTCGTATCACGGTTTTAGGGTCACGGTTTTCGGTTCTGTACGGTTCATGTTGTTGTTTTTTCTTTTAATCTTTAACACTCCAAAAATTTACTTCAGCATATGATATATAGCTGAATTATCTAATTATTTATTTATTTATTTCATAAATGGGGTGTGTTTGCAAAACGCAGCTTCTCATTTCCCATTCTGAAGTAATATGAGTGAGCAGTCACCCTGAGGAAACTTTCAGTGGCCCTGGAGGTCCATCATCTGTAGAGCTACGTGGGCTGTGTTGGACCGTTATTTGTCAATTTATCCTCGTGTCTCGTCATCATAGGCGGGACATGTCCCCACCATTTTTTGCCAGGGTTGATATTATCTTGCAGCACGGGTGTACCAATACAAATAAATAAAACATTTCCAGTTAACTAGCAAAGTATTTGTTTCATTCGTTTGTTAAATAAGAAGCAATTTAGCGCTGAAATGTGTTTTTTTAATCAAGTGATCAAAGTGCTCGTTGCAGTTGCGATCAGTGGTGCTGATACAGTGTTCTCGTGGCTCGCGCACACACCGCAGCGGCCGCACATTCATCACTCGGACGCGCGCTTCAATCCATTGAGGAGACTCAAGGCTACTCGTTCCGATTAAATAATAAAACAAAATTCATACAAATCGGTCCCTGCTTGATATACAACCGCTGATAAACATAATCGGTTTTGATAAAGAAAAAAATATATACGAGCGCAGATTAGAACTCAGAACCTTTGATACGCTTGGCAAGTTCTGCCACTGGACCATTAGGCTACGTGGAACAGTCGATCTATGTAGCCTATTTATTCACATGAAAAAAACAACATATAGTGGAGTAGATCTCATTAAATGTCTAGGTAAACTCAGTGTACTATATAAATCGATTGCTGGACATTGTAATGTAATTCTACATATGTCTGATTTATGATTTAGCATTGTATTAGCACGGGCACGAGGCTACATTGCGCATGCGTCGAACCGTGCAAACCGCGCGACGCACACGCGCACCGAACCGAGACAAGCGAACCGAACGGTTCGGATGTTTTTTCATGTACCGTGCCACCCCTAATATATATATATATATATATATATATATATATATATAGAGTGTAATATGTCAATCCAATCATCAACTGTAAGTGGCTCTGGTTTTAGCCATTTCTTTGTAATTACTTTTTTACTGGCTGCCAGAAGAATCAGTTTCTTATCAATGTTATTCCACCCATCAAAAGAAATATTAGCCAGATGTAAACATTCACAATTACAAGGAATCGTCACCTCAAAAACAGCTGCCAAATTTCCTTCAATCCCTTGACAAAACTGGGTTAATTTCTGACACTCCCCAAAAATATGATAATGGTTAGATTCCCTTTTCCCTTTGTATCTTTTCTGTGTTGGTGTGGTAAATCTCTTATACATTCTTAAATACCTCAGAATCTGCAGCTTACAGTTTTTCCTCTTCAGTCCTTCAGAAATAATCTTCACTCCTGAATCCTGCAGGTCATTGTTCGTCAGGTCCAGCTCTCTCAGGTGTGAGGGGTTTGAACTCAGAGCTGAACACACATAACCACAGCCTTCCTCTGTCACCATACAGCCAGACAACCTACAGACACACACATCGACATTATGAACGGCAGACTGTAAATAATCTCTTATATGTTCTTAAATACCTCAGTATCTGCAGCTGACAGTTTGGGCTTTTCAGTCCTTCAGAAATAATCTTCACTCCTGAATCCTGCAGGTCATTGTTCGTCAGGTCCAGCTCTCTCAGGTGTGAGGGGTTTGAACTCAGAGCTGAAGACACATAACCACAGCCTTCCTCTGTCACCATACAGCCAGACATCCTACAGACACACACAGTCAGACCATCTACAAACACACATCAACATTATGACCGGCAGACTGTAAATAATCTCTTATATATTCTTAAATACCTCAGAATCTGCAGCTGACAGTTTGACATCTTCAGTCCTTCAGAAATAATCTTCAGTCCTGAATCCTGCAGGTCATTGTTACTCAGATCCAGCTCTCTCAGGTGTGAGGGGTTTGAACCCAGAGCTGAAGACACATAACCACAGCCTTCCTCTGTCACCATACAGCCAGACAACCTACAGACACACACAGTCAGACCATCTACAAACACACATCAACATTATGACGGGCAGACTGTAAATAATCTCTCATATATTTTTAAATACCTCAGTATCTGCAGCAGACAGTGTGGGCTCTTCAGTCCTTCAGAAATAATCTTCACTCCTGAATCTTGCAGGTCATTGTTCGTCAGGTCCAGCTCTCTCAGGTGTGAGGGGTTTGAACTCAGAGCTGAACACACATAACCACAGCCTTCCTCTGTCACCATACAGCCAGACAACCTACAGACACACACACACATCGACATTATGAACGGCATACTGTAAATTATCTCTCATAGAATCAAAAGTTAACATTATTTCTCCGTGAAAATCCACGGTTCTCGGTACCAATTTCAGTACCAAAGCTTAATTTAGATTAAATTTACATATATTAAAGTGTATATCATGGTTACAAAGATGGAAACTGTAGTATTAAAAACACTTTACAATAAGATTCTATTTGTTAGATAACATTAGATAAAATGACCTAACAATAAACAATAGTTATCTACTGTCGCAATTATTCTCCTTGGGGTTAATTTAAAAATACATTTTTAAAATCAAAAGTTAACATTATTTCTATTAACATTATTTAATGCACAATGAATGAAGTGAACAAACATGACCAATCAAGTGTTTGTATTAAACAACATTCACAAACATTAATTAATGTTGTAAAAATATATTGTTCACTCAATGTGTTGATGTTAGATAACGCATTAAGTAATGTTAATGAATGGTATCTTATTGTAGTGTTACCAAACAATACAGGAGATAAAACGTGTTTTATTTGACTTGACTGTACTTTTATTTAATCCAAAACTGCATTCATATTTAATTTTAAAAGGGCTTTTTAAACCTGATAAAGAGTTATCCAGCCAAGAATAAGCCTAGAACTGCTTTTCTGACGGACTGATATTAATGACATAATGACGGCTTTTTATTTCTCATCTCCATAAATATATCTATCTAGTAGTAAAGCTAATGCAAGGGCTAGAAATCAATTAATTCCTTGCTGATACTTCCTCATCATCATGGAGAGCGCAGTTCGCACCGCTTTCTCCTTTCCACAAGCGCTTGCTCTCCCGTGGCGTTTGTCGTTGCTATGCAACCATGAACATAGGCGCGCCTGGAGAAACGAGCGCGTCGCGTCGCTTCTATTATGAGCGAACTTGCCGCGTGCCTACATTTGAAATAACGAATCTGCACACACAAAAAACGCGCTATGTGAACGGCCCCTTATTGGCAACGTGACATTAGCCTAATTCAAAATATTTTCATATGTGGCTCTTTCCTCGTTTCTTATCAACAAGTGGATTTACAACCACATCAGCAGCACCGCCGGTCGCCATGTCTCAGCGCTTTTATGAAGAGGACACAACTGCACGCGCTTCGGGGCTCGGGCATGCATGCACATCAAGAACTGGGTTTGAGAAAACCTGGTACCGTACCGTTTAAAAAAAATGTTGTACTGACTTGGTACCGAAGTACCGGGTCTTTGACAACACTATTGGGGACATTTAGTTTAACATTTAATGTAGTATTTAAATTACTAAATTCTTTTGACATATAAGAGGTCTTTGTACCATTGAAACATCCGGCAAGTTTCACAGCTTAAAACGTCCTCAGACAAAAAAATTCCCAAAAAAAAAAAATTCCAAAAACGGCTTGTTAGAATATTGTGGGTTTTGTGACGTCACATGGGCAAATACATTCACATCAACAAATAGTTTTTGAGTTTTTTCAGAGAGAGTTTGCAAAGAAACTTCAGCAAAGATAAACCAGCAACTGTACTGGATCTGACAGCAGCTTGATCTCAAAGCAAAAGTATTTTGATTAAAAAAACGTGAGCAGTTTAATAATTCTTAGTCTATAAATGACCGTTTTATATGGGTGTTTTCAAAAACATTGATACTTTTTCCTATGCAGTGACATTAGCAAATTATACCACTGGTGTTTACTGAGAGCCGCCGCTTGAAACCGGATCATTTCAGAAAGAGGGTCAGAATGAGGTTGGAAAATCTTTATTCAGATTTATTGATTATTAACAGTACAAATCGGGGGTGCAAAACTCAGCTCCTGATTAGCTGTATCAGGTTTGTGTAATTAGGATTGAAGATAAACTGTGATCCTCTAGGGCAGTGGTTTTCACACTTTAAGAGCAACCTTTTCTTCTTTTTTAAATTGACACAACCCATATTGACCCATCATATTTAGATTAGTTCAATTCAACAGCAAAAGTTACAATAATTATATAAAATCTAAACATTTAGTGAAAAACATTATTTAGTGGAGATGGAGAACAAATAAAAGTGAATAAGTGTAGCACTAAACTGCACTGTAAAAAATTTCTAACCCTCCCAAATCAAAAATTTCAAGTGACCGATAACATCTACATTTTTCAATAGGCCCAAGTGAAATTCTTGTTGCAATAGTCTGTTAACATTGGCTCAATGAGAAATAATACGTCAGACTAATTGAAAAATTTAGATGTTATCGGTCACTTGAAATTTTTGACTTGGGGATGTAATTTTTTTTTACAGTGTGTTAAAATGTTACTCACTGCTCTTTGTATTGTTGTAAAATACATTCATGAAAAACAATTCATTTCTAATCTATACTGTAAAATGAAAAGACATTTCTTTTAAATGTTTAGCGCAGCTGTTTAATGAGGCAGCAACATATTATAGATAGGACAGAACAAGAAAGGCTATTAATAATCTTTCATTGCACAAAAGTATTATAATATGAAAGGCTCCAATACAGAGCGGCACAAAGCGCTTATGCGTATCCCGTGTGCAGAATGATGCGCCTGAAGCAACATGGAGTCACAGCGCTTCGCATTGAAAACCTCAAAGCAAAAAGGGAAGAGATTTGAGGCGTAGTTCTGGTATTATATGAATGCAATAGTTTATTGAGCCTTTTCTTTTTAACAGTTTTAAATGTCAGTTACTGTGCACGTGAAGAACAAGTATAGCGCTCTCTACTCCAGTGTGGTGATCTAAAGACACCCGGGAGAAAGTTACATGAACAGCAATAAACTCCAGAAAGATAAAGTCATTTTATGTGAAACCATAGACCTTTCTCTACAGATCAAGTATAACAATAGTAACATTGACTCATCTTGGAGAGTTTCATCATGTTGACTGCCGTAACCGAACGCGACGCGCTGTTTGAGTGCTGGATGGAGAATGACTGACAGCCGCAGCGGAGGGAAGCACTTACTTGAATTTAACGACTTCAATATTAATCATTAAATCACTTTATCACATTAAACTATGGAGTGGCTTTAGAACACTTATAATATAGTGCACGAAAAGTTGACAGTTCTTTATAATGTTTTTGTAGCTTTTGTGAGGCTTTACAATAACACAGAATAGTATACGCACAATATCAGATTTGGATGCCGATAGTGAGTATTGGATCGGCGCATCTCTATTCGAAACTGCTAAGTATTTAAATTAATTTGTGTACACTCATAATAAACCAGAACACTGTGGCTTTGTAAAATAAACAAACAGGAAGTGTTTTCTGTCGTCTCGGTTTCCTTCCCGTCAACTAGTTTGTGGAGCGCTTCACAGAAATAAACCAAACTCAGCAGAATACTGTCACACAGTTTTTCTTTTCTTTTGTTAATCTGTTAATTAAGTCAAATATATTTAGCATATTTATTCCTTTTATACAGGCCTATAGACTATGACTTTATGAAAACAAAATACTATTATTATTTGTATTTTATTTTAAATGTGACTCCATTCTCCTTAAATCATCCTGGCAACCCAGGGTTTGGAAACCTGTGCTCTAGGGAACTGAGTTTGGCTCCCCTAGTATAAGTGAACCTCAGGGAATATAATAAATAATGTAAAAACTTCATGTCATGACCCCTGTAAAGATGTAAGATGCATTATTAAAAGGATTCTTTAGCTATTAATGATTAAACACTCACAGAGCTTTTCTGCAGTTGACCACAGCTGGTACCAGTCTTCTTCTACCCTCAGCTGATGTGTTGTATTTCATGGTGTTCAGCTCATCCAGCGCCTCCTCTGAGATCTGAAGCATGTAGGAGATTGTTGAGCATTGAGCAGGAGAGAGTTTCTCCTCTGAGTGTTTGTCTGATTTCACAAACTCCTGAATCTCTCTGGACAGAGTCTGATCTTTCACTTCCAGCAGACAGAGGAACAGATTGATGGATTGATCAGCTGAGAAATGGTTAATATTCTGATTATCTTTGATCATGTCTTTAATGTCCTGTGTGGTTTCTCTGATGCTCCCTGTGCTGTTCTCTGTGTGTGTCAGTAGATCCTGTAAGAGTCTCTGATTGGACTCCAGTGAGACGCCCAGCAGGAACCGCAGGAACAGATCCAGCCGTCCATTCTCACTCCTGAGGGCTTTATCTACTGCTGATCTTAGTAGATCATACAGAGAGACTTCACCAGACCTGAATTCACCCAGAAGCTGCAGTGGTTCCTTGTTCTTCATTAAATAGCAGTAAAACACAAAGAAAGCAGCGAGAAACTCCTGAACGCTCAGATGAATGAAGCTGTAGACTTTCCTCTGATGAATCAAAGATTCCTCCTTAAAGATCTCAGTGCAAATCCCAGAATGCACTGAGGCGTCAGTGACGTCTACGCCGCTCTCAATCAGGTCCTCCTCATAGAACATCACATTGCCCTTCATCAGCTGATGGAAAGCCACTTCAGCAAGTTTCACAATCACTTCTCTGTTGGACTGCAGGAGTTTCTCTGGATCTCTCTCTTCATACTTCTGATTCCTCATGTTGATCTGAATCAGCAGGAAGTGGATGTACATTTCAGTCAGAGTTTGAGGGATTTCTGCACTCAGATCTTCTTCCAGGAGCTTCTGAAGCACAGTGGAGGAGATCCAGCAGAAGACGGGTATGTGGCACATGATGTGGAGGCTTCTTGCTCTTCTGATGTGTGAGATGATTCTGCTGGCTTGATGCTCGTCACTGATTCTCTTCCTGAAATATTCCTCCTTCTGAGGCTCATTGAATCCCTGAATCTCTGTCAGACGGTGGATGTATTTGGAGGGGATCTGATTGGCTGCTGCTGGTCTGGAGGTGATCCAGATGAGAGCCGAGGGAAGCAGATCTCCTTTCATGAGCTTTGACATCAACACACCCACTGATGAAGTCTCAGTCACATCAGAAACTTCCTGAGCGTCTGAAAACATCAGTGTGATTCTGCTTTCATCCAGACCATCAAAGATGAACACAACTTTACACTCCTCATAAATCTTTGAGTCCAGATCTTGAAGTTCAGGATGAAAGTCCAGCAGAAGTCTGTGAAGACTGTACTGATGATCTCGGATCAAGTTCAGCTCTCGAAATGGAAGCACGAACATGAAATCTACATCCTGATTGTCTTTTCCCTCGACCCAGTCCAGAATGAACTTCTGCACAGAGACGGTTTTCCCGATTCCAGCGATGCCTTTAGTGAGAACAGTCTTGATCTGCTCTTTCTCCTGGCGTCCTGGTTCAGGAGAGGCTTTAAAGATGTCATTGCAGAAGATTGGAGTGTCTTGTGAGTGTTGTGTTCTGGCTGTTTTCTCCATCTGTAAAACCTCATGTTCTTCATTCACTCCTTCTCTCTCTCCCTCTATGATGTAGAGCTGTGTGTAGATCCTGTTCAGGAGGGTTTCATTCCCTTGGAGTTTCAGTCCCTCAAATAATCTCTCATACTTGTTCTTCATGCTGGCTTTGTGTCTGTGTTTGACTCTCTGTAGTTCATCATTCACTGGTTGATCATGTCTATTCAGGGACGCAGTAACGGTTGTGTTGTTCAGACATAAGCCTGAGGCGGCCTCTCGAGAGATGCATTGGTCTCTATATATTCTGCTGAAACAACAACAACAAACAGATTTTAAAAATGATGTAAAATAAAGGATTTAAATGTATAAATAAAATCTAAATGTAAACCATATAGTACATCAATATAGATTTCAATCTCGTAAGACATTATACAGAAAAATATAATTTCAGTTTAACATTAAAGTAAATTTTCAGAAAGTTAACACAAAAGGTAAAGTCAAAGTTGATTTTCTATCACTGAACTTTTGTCCTCAGATTTGAGGTAAAAAAAACATCTCTGCATTCAGTGTGTTTTTGAATCCCATAGAGCAGTTAAAGGAATTGTTCACTCAAAAATAAAAATTACCCCATGATTTACTCACCCTCAAGCCATTCTATGCGTTTATGGCTTTCTTCTTTCAGACAAATACAATCGCAGTTATATTAAATATCCTGGCTCTTCCAAGCTTTATAATGGGAGTGAATGACTGTTTCTGTTTTGAAGTCCATAAAACTGCATCTATCCATCATAAAAGTGCATCTATCCATCATAAAAGTGCATCTATCCATCATAAAAGTGCATCTGTCCATCATAAAAGTGCATCTGTCCATCATAAAAGTGCACCTATCCATCATAAAAGTGCATCTATCCATCATAAAAGTGCTCCACACGACTCCAGATGTCCTTCTGAAGCAAAACATTATTTTTGTAAGAAACTATCCATATTTAAAATTTTATAAAATATAATAGCTATCTTTCAGCAAACGGCCATATGCATCGAGTACAGTGGAAAAGAGACCTCTTTATGATGAATGGATGCACACTTTTTTGGGCTTCAAAATCTCACCCCCCATTTACTGCCATTATAAAGCTTGGAAGAGCCAGGACATTTTTTAATATAACTCTGATTGTGTTCGTCTGAAAGAAGATAATCCTATACACCTAGGATGGCTTTAGGGTGAGTAAATCATGGGAGATTTTAATTTTTTTAGGTGAACTATTCCTTTAAATCCCCCACTACATGTTTATCCTCACCTGGGGTCAGAGATCACTGCTCCATCACTGAATTTATGAGGCTGAGTCAATGATCTGTCACTCTTCACAGACCCAATGCCAGATTCTGGAGATGAATCGCTCTGTCTCCTGATACTGAGAAACACACAGATATAATTCTTCCTTTAGTTCTGTCTTTTATTATGATTTGGTCTGTTGTCTCTAATACTGGATTAAATCTCACCTGGGGTCAGAGGTCACTGCTTTATCACTGAATTTAGGAGGATGAGTCAATGATCCGTCACTCTTCACAGACTCAATGCCGGATTCTGGAGATGAAGATCTCTCACAGCTCTCTCTGTTCTCCATAATGAGAAACTGACTTCAGACCTGCATATGGAAAACAAATCATACATTATATTTAGACTATTCCTTTAAAGTACAGTAATAACATACTACACATACAACGGTATTCTAGAGATTTAGAGTACAACTGTGTAGTAGCAGCAGATTGTGGAGGATCCTTTTCTTCTGAAGCCCATAAAGTACTGGTTTACAGTGGAAGAACTGGTCTGACTGCACAAAGACCTGATCTGGCTAGATAAAAAAGTTTGTCGAGACAAACTTTAAGTTGGCTTGAGAAAGCCGGACCAGAGAGTTTTAAAAGTCTGAAGAAGTTTAAAGTAGTTTGAAGTTTAAAGGAGAACTCGGTAACTCTAGCGAACTCTAGTCACTTCTTCGCTGATTTTCCCTTTTGTTGTCGCATGTTTTCCCCACGAGCTCCCCCTACAGCTGTGGGGGGGTGTATATTTCACAACACGGTCGTAAAAAACTCACTTGCGGCGGCCTCCTCCCCCTCTCTACAGCTGCTCATGTGCGTTTGTTTTGATCAGAGCAAGCTAACTGTATCGTGTGGAGCTATGTCTACCGAGGTGGGTAATCTGGTAATACATCATACATGCGTGTGTGTTTATGTCGAATTGCCGTAAAGCAATTTGTGTTTCGCGCTCGTTCTCGTTCTAGTTCTCGCTTCTCACGAGACTTCCAATTTCTATCTTACCGGGACGGTAGTGCCCAAGTTGCAAGGTTGGTTTTCCGCCTGGGAACGCTGGGGGGAGCGGGGAAAGTCACCAATATCACCAGAACAGGTTGTTTAACCATCCAAATGATTTCTAGACAGTTTTATTAAGTTAAAAAAGTTACCAAGTTCTCCTTTAATTTTATGAGGTTTATCAGTTCCTCAATTCAAGCCTTAAAATTGTGTATGTTTCCTTTAAAAAAAATAGGAAAATGCATCTCTTGGTTTTATTAGTGAAATGTTCTCAATATTTTCAATAAAACACTGAACCACAATTTTCTTAATAAAATATACATAATATTTTTAATGATCACCTCAATTTTTTTAATTAAAATTACAAGACTCATGATTCAATTTTTATAGTGTGGGTCAAAACAACAAAAACATTAACCTGATCTTAAACATTAAACGCCAACACTGATTTGCACACCCCTCAGCAAATGTGCAGTTGCGCCCCTGGAGCAATGGCAAGGGAAAATGAATGTCCAGCGAATATCCAACCTAAAACTAACTTTACCCCGCTCTGCAAGCGAAACCAATTCAACAAACGAGTTAAAGAGACACGGATCTAAAGACGCACTTGTGATAGTATAGTACACATAAAACCAGAAGCAAATAACTGACCATGAAGTTTTATCTTGTTTTTGGCAATCTGTTTCCTGGAAGAGACAGTCGTAACACCTGTTCCACCTGCTCCTGCTGCTCCTGAGCTCACCTGTCCCCCCGGTTACATGAAAACCCTGAGGCGGACTGAAGAGTTTCTACACCGGATAGTGACTGTATAGCAAACATTCTGAATTAATTTATCCTTCGCGTCAGAAATAGTGCTGAAGAATACAGGAATATATAAGTGTGAGAAATACAGAAATAAGCTCGAACTTCACTTACCATTCTGCATCAGCAGGAGCTGTTACCAGAAGAACTAATGAGGGCTGATCTTTCCCGTCATTAAAAAAAACTTTCTTTTTAGGGCCTGGTTGTATAATTGATAACAGTATTTTAAGCAGATTGAAAACTTTAATTTAAATGTATTTATTACAGCTTTTAAAAACCTAAAACTAAACTTGAACCTTGTTCTGGTTTTGTTTCCTTATTACCTATACCTTACATTAACATTTTACGTTTTATTGTTAGACATAATATTTTTTTAAACATGCATAAAATGTAAATATCATTAAATTTCATTCCACTAAGTAATTTATTTGCATGTTAATTAACTGATAATAAATTGACTTATAAATTGACCGAGTGCAATTTACAGAAATGTAAAGAGAAACTAAATGATAAAAAAAACAGAGTCAGTGACGACTACGTCGAACGTCAGCAACTGAAAGGGAACCAAGGTAATGAAAACGTGTGGCAGGATGGGCTGAAGTTTAGCCCCAGTCTCCTCTTCTAGCGACAGAAAAATTACCTTTTAATGATGAAACTATTTTTGATAGAATGATAGAAACTGTTTCTGGAAACCTGTTTGCTTTGACCTCATATCTGGTGTTAATGCATTTATGCTTTGCTTTTAATGTGTTGTAGTCTTGAATATTTTTATATAGTTCAAGTTCAATTTTATTTATATAGCACATTTAAAACAGCCACTAGGCTGACCAAAGAGCTTTACAGAACAACAAGATTAAAAGAAGATATAACATGCATAACAAAAAATAAGAGCAACATATCTAAGAGTAACCATAAAATAACCAGTATCAGACTCAAATATAAATGAGTAAAACTGGTAGGGTTAGGGTTAGAATAAGATGACATGCAAGTTACTTATAGTCAGTAGAACCATAGTCAGGACCATCATTAGCAGATATTAAGCAGAGAGTCTACTAATACTCTAATGAGAGTTAGTTGACATGTAGTGGCAAAGTTACTTAGTCAACAGAATGTTCAAAAGGACCATCAAAATAAAGTGTTACTGAAAATGTTGTGGCCCCGAGATAGTGTATAATGAAGAGGCTTCTTGGGTTTGCTATAGCTATGTGTTCTGTGTACGAACTACGCATTCTGCTTCTGACATTCCTGATGTTGAATATTTTCAATAATTTTCTATTCTTAACTGATATTTTTTCTCATAACTTAGGCAATAGAGTGAGTGATCTTGAAATCACTTAATTTTCTAATAAAAGATAATACATTTTGATTTGGACTTATATATAGATTATAATGTCTAATTATATTTCTCCTGTATTATACATTAGGCCTGCCACAATCATGACTTTTGTGCTGATGATTAAATACTAAAAATGATTACATATTAATACAAATAATGACAATAAAAGAGGTAATTTACAAATTTGCAATTTAACTCTGTTTTGTTCATTACAATTTAAAAAAAACATTTTTTTAAATTGGAATTAGGGCTGTGATACAATCCGTGTATCATTCGTTCAGTCGTTTTTTTATTTAATATTGAAAGTAGAAAAATGAGAAAACAGTTCCTTTTTCGATTTTCATTTTTTCCAAAACAACGAAAAACAAGAATTCAGCTTGATTTTTCGTTTTTCGTTCTGAGGTAGAAAAATGTATAAACAGCTGGAATATTCGAATTTTACACGTGGGTGGGAATGAAACGCCCCTTTCCTTTGATTTGTCAGCCGAAGATCAAACTGTCCCGTCATCAGTTCTTCCTCAGTTCTGCACTGCAGAATAAGAGTCCTCGCGTTGTGATTCTTAACTCGTTTATTGCAACTATATTTCATCTTTTTTTTCATCAAATAACCAGACTAACATGGCTCGACACAACCCGTACTGGGCAAAACACTAGACAGGGCTTTCTTCTGTGTAGACCAGGAGTTCTCAAGTGCCAGGGGTTTGCTATTTTCCTATTTCCGAACTTCTGTAAAGTCACGTTTTTTTTTTTTTTTTTTTTTTTTTTATCATGAACCACGCTGTGTTTTATTCTTAAGTGACTATATAATGCATTTTACTTCAAATAATCTAAATGTTGACTTTGAAAAGTAGGCGCGTCAGAAGGCTATTCACTCTATTTTGGTTCATTTTTGGTGTGTGCCAGAAAGATGTTCAAGGAGACTGAGACGCACTAAAGCAGCGCATCATGTTGTTTTCTTTATTTTCCAAAGGCATGACATTTTGTAGTCATTTTGAATGTACACAAATAAAAATATAAATGTTACTGTTTCGAATGACAGATTATTAAACGACAGAATATTATTATTTCCCCTGTTGAGCAACAAATCCAAGTGATGTCGCCGGCGCATCGCTCGCTCACACAGCATCTCTAGGCTATTATCAGTTCACTTCTGGCATTGCTAACATCACAGCATGTTCATAATTAAAATAAAACACAGTCAACCAAACATATAAAAAGTTATTCTGCTTAATTTAATTGGTCTGTTGTACAATATAAAGGCTGTGCTGCACAGTAGGCTACTTGCTGTTATTCCAAACTCATTTCCCTTGCTGTGAAGATGCTGATTTAGCCTATACGTGTATTGGACTCAACTTAAGTATAAAGCCTTCTTTACATTACTAGTTAGCATCCAAATGTTACATTGCAAATATGGAAACTTTGGACCGAATGAGAGATGCGCGAAACCAACGGTACAGTTTCAGTTTCGATTCAAATAAATTTGTTTAGGCTTGGCGTTTAAAATTGGCTAAATGTTGTTTATAATAAAGGACAAAGCTATTTTATAAGCTATTAGGCTATATTTTTATTATACGTGGCTACTTATTTTTCATTCTTCTTGTTTTCTGAATAGGCCTACCATTCATTTAAGGATTTGACATAGGCAACAGTAAGGGGAAGTAAAATACGCATAGACATATATGCATAATAGTGTTTATAATGTTAATGTTGCATTTTATTTACCGATCTTTTACACTATTTCTGAATAGGCTAATAATAAAATGCGTTTGTTTCCCTCTCAACATGACCCGTGCACTGCGATACAAGCGCACATCTTTGAGATATAAATGAATAAATTTTAATAAAACACAATAAAACTCAGAAGAGTATGTATTTTAATATCTCTGTTGTTCTCTGTTCTCCGGTTGTTAGATAGTCAGTCTGAATGTCATGCGTTTACGTTAATATAGACATATTATATTGTCAATGCATTATTCTTTTCTTTTTGTATTAGTGTTAAAAATATTAAATTTACAACTAATTATATTGATTTATATCTTCATTTATTATTTTTAAAAAATTACTGGGCGAGGGTGACCATGTAGGCTAACAGCCATCATTTAGGCTACCTGTACCCAGCTGATGCATGCAAAGCGTAGGTGAATTTATATCTACACAGAAGAAACCCCTGTCTAGTGTTTTGCCCAGTACGGGTTGTGTCGAGCCATGTTAGTCTGGTTATTTGATGAAAAAAAAAGATGAAATATAGTTGCAATAAACGAGTTAAGAATCACAACGCGAGGACTCTTATTCTGCAGTGCAGAACTGAGGAAGAACTGATGACGGGACAGTCTGATCTTCGGCTGACAAATCAAAGGAAAGGGGCGTTTCATTCCCGCCCACGTGTAAAATTCGAATATTCCAGCTGTTTATACATTTTTCTACCTCAGAACGAAAAACGAAAACTCAAGCTGAATTCTTGTTTTTCGTTGTTTTGGAAAAAATGAAAATCGAAAAAGGAACTGTTTTCTCATTTTTCTACTTTCAATATTAAATAAAAAAACGACTGAACGAATGATACACGGATTGGTGGAGGAGGGATGCTGACAAACTTTCAATGAACAGAGATAGGTCTGCTGTGAATTTATACTCTGTCATTGAGTTGATTACTGATTAATCTCCAGCTGTGCATAATTTGGTTAATTATCTGAAGCTGCTCCTCCCGAACTTTGTTAATAAAACATCATTTTGTAAAAGCAAACTGTAAAACATAAAAAAAGGTATTTTTAACAAACATAAAAGTTGCCATGTTTATTGCTGAGTGATGCTGAATTCAAGCTGAATTGAGATCAAGCTGAATTCTTGTTTTTCGTTGTTTTGGAAAAAAATTTAATCGAAAAAGGAACCGGGTCCGTGTACTTTTTGATCATTTCATTTCCTGTTTGGAATGGAATAACGAGAAATGAAAACCAGCTCGTTTATTCGTTTTTTACTTTAGTTTAAAAAACGAAAAATGAGATTTTGGCTCGATTTTTCATTTTTCGTTTGTGGTTTACAAATCGGTTTATGGGTTCGATATTTCATTGCTGAAACGCCCCTTTCATCTGATTGGTCAAACCGCTCCGCCTTCAGTAAGCTACGTGCTTTTCTTTCTGTCAGAGTCAGTACGAGTGTGGCACGGACAAATCATACACTATAATAAAATAATGTCTGAAACCACCACTCACTGTTAACTATGCACAATATTTGAAGCAGAATATGTTGCTGCTCACGTAATTCGTGCTGCAAGCGACCTCATTAATGTGAGCCACGTATATGACAGATTATTTTAGCATGATATAGGCTATTTCCCATTAATAAATACAGTGCAAATAGGCTAGTCCCGTCTCTTTGGATATAAGGGAAGTGGAAATAAATATCAATGATTGGCTGAACGGTACCATGATGGTCCTATGTCCGTAACATTTACCATTTACATCAAAGGCAGTGTGGCGCATAAATAATTTTGAAAATTGAATAGAAATAAAGATTATATTTATGAATGTATGCATTTGTAGCCTACTCATTTCACATGAAAAGAAGGAGACAGAAAAGAGAGAAGTGAACGTACATTAATACTGACAAAATTACCAGGTTTGGGATTAATTAAAATCACATTGTTTGAAGAGCACAGGATACCTTTAAAATGTTATTAGTTTTATTATAAAACTAATAAAATTTTATTACATACTGAATTGGTCGATGTTTGTCTGAGTTTTCTTTATTAGGTTGGCTTTAAAAAGCCAGCATATTTTAAAACATTATTATTATTATTATTATATAATATTATTATGAGAAATTGACTCCGCCTAGAACAAATGCATCACCAAACTCAGCTCAGACCTTCAGACTGGTCTGACTCGCTTATATCTTTTCTAACTGGTAACTGGTCAGACTGACTTTCCCAAAAAAATCCATTAAAGCGGGGCTCAGTAGCTTCGGGATTTCTTCGCTGTATTCTCGCTTTTTGCTCGCAGGTTTCTCTCTAGAGCTCCCCCCACAGCTTCGGAATAGATATTTGACAACACTGTTGTAAAAACTCTTTGGTGATTCTCAGACACCAGAGGCTAGTAGATCAACGACATTAAAGCAGATGGGACATTCTTTAAAACGTCTTCTTCCTTCGGGTTCGGACAGCGTGAGGGAGCGCAATAATGACAGTATTTGAGCAGATTTCTTTTGGCCGTAAAGCAATTGTTTACATCGCGAGACCTGATATCATGCGATACTTCCTGCCGCGGCGGCCGGCGGCCCGCCGTCTCAAAGTTGCAAGTGCGAATTTTCCGCTCACGGGCACCAGGGGGGTGCGAAACGACCACCATTCAACCCGAAATAAGTAATATAACCATTCCAATGACTCCGAAGCTGTTCAGTTAAGGTAAAAAAGTTACTTAGTTCACCTTTAACTTGCGTTATCTGAGCAATGAAGGCTGTAATACTTAATGCTGTCCACTAGAGGGGGCGACAGAATAAGTTTTCTTCTCTCTTTCCCTGTTTGCATCAGTTTAAATGACAAATAAATGCACGGATTTCTTTCATAAATAGGCCATATCTGTGTATGAGAACAAGATTTACACTTAAAGCTTTACGTTTCTTTTAAGATATTGTTATTCCACTGGTTTTTGCATTTAAATTTGTCCATCTGGAACTTTTATATGTCATGAGCTCTATATTTAAGATGTACTAGAAAATTCAGCAACACAAACTCTGTTTTAACTCGGCAAATTTGTTTTCCTTTCAAGTAAGGCTATGGCCTACAAGTTATCCTGCTTTATGCAATGTCTTGCCATACTGTCCAGAATAAACAATATTTTCTCCACATTCTCTATCTATCTATCTATCTATCTATCTATCTATCTATCTATCTATCTATCTATCTATCTATCTATCTATCACAGACCATCTTTTTTAAACTGTTATTTCACAAAGGAAGCCTTTGTGCGGGCATTGGCGTTGTACGAGAAGGATATTCTGAATATGAGCCGACTCAGACTGTAAAATTAGCTGGTTTAAAAATGCGGATTGATCATTGCAGAGTTATTCCAGACGCCTCCCGGTGCTATTCGTATTGGAATTGTGTAATCACAGATTATGAACAGATGTTTTACAAGGATATATTCCCATTGGGTTGTTGGGTTTTCATGTTTTATGGGAACTTTAGACATAATTTTTATACTGTAACTGTGTTATAGCTAACTCTAATGTAACAGTTATGGGTAGGTCATCTACGGACATGTTACGGACATATCATGGTACCATTCAGCCTATTATTGATTTTCATTTCCACTTCCCTTTTATCCAAAGAGACGGGACTATTTGCACTGTATTTATCAATGGGAAATAGCCTATATCATGCTAAAATAATCTGTCATATACGTGGCTCACATTAATGAGGTCGCTTGCAGCACGAATTACGTGAGCAGCAACATATTCTGCTTCAAATATTGTGCATAGTTAACAGTGAGTGGTGGTTTCTGTCATATAATGTGCACATGTAAATGTGACTTTATAGCTTTAAGGGCATTCTGTTACGTACGCACGCGGGGGCGTTGCCCTAGGAGACTGGGGCGGTTGCGGGGAGTTTTTGAGTTTGAACACTTGCCTGTATGTTAGCTGCTGCACGATTGTAACAATACAAAGTATTCATTGAACCCTGAGACTCGTGTGGACATTTGAATTATTTACATGGTGTCAGAAGCGTTTGACGGACACATTGCTTCACTGAAAAGATGGCCAAGTTTCATCCTCCGGAAAGTTTCGCTTTTGATTGTCCAAATGAATGGGCAGACTGGAAGCAACGTTTCCTGCGATTTCGGCTGGCCACTAAACTGAGTAAAGAGGATGGCGAAGTGCAGGTCAGTTCGTTGATTTATGCCATGGGGCCTGAGGCTGAAAACATTTTCAAGTCTTTCACATTTGAGACGGAGGGGGATGAGAAGAAGATTGACGTTGTGTTGGGAAAATACGACGCATACTTCTATCCTAAACACAACGTGATTCACGAGCGCGCCTGTTTTCACCAGAGATCGCAGCGGCCCGGTGAGAAAGCTGAAATGTTTATCAGAGCCCTTTATGAGCTATCAGAACACTGCGACTTTGGTGTAAATAGAGACGAACACATCCGCGACCGCATTGTTGTGGGCATTTTGGACAAGGATTTGTCACGTAAATTGCAGCTAATGGCTGATCTTACACTTGCCCCAACGATTACAACTGTTCGCCAGTCTGAGGAGGTTGCACTCCAAGTTCACCTGCAGGGGGAGTCACATGCAGCAGTACAGGAAATCTGCGGGAGAGGATTAGACAGAGGAAAGCCCAAGTGGAAACCTAAAAAGAGAGAAAATGATCAAGGAGACTCAAACTGTGGAAAATGTGGAAAATTGAAACATAGAGATCCGGAAAGGTGCCCAGCCAAGAACTCCACATGCAACAAGTGTAAGAAGGTGGGTCACTGGGAAAAGAAATGTTATAGTAAATCAGTCAGAGAAGTGACAGAGACTGTTTCACAGACACCATACTTCCTGGGTGCAGTCACAAATGAAAACAGAAGTGATGAACGATGGACAATACAGTTTACAATTGGAACAACACCGGTCAAATTCAAAATTGACACGGGTGCAGATGTAAACATTATGGGAGCAGAGGCGTTCAACAAACTAGTTCCCGATAAGAAATTGGAGCCATCTAATATCACACTGTGCAGTCCAGGTGGTCAGTTGGACTGTTTAGGAAAGTTCCAAGCCAGCACAGAATATAAGGGAAAGCCATACTGTTTTCCAGTATACGTCGTCGGTGGCCGCAACGCGAACAATCTGCTAGGCAGAGCCACTGCAATGACCATGGGGCTTGTGAAACGTGTCGAGGAAGTCCACACAGCATTCGGTGAGCACGGAACACTCAAAACCGAACCTGTTAAAATCCTGTTAAGTGATAATGCTGAGCCATACACAGTGCACACTGCTCGTCGTGTCCCGTTGCCTCTACTGCAAAAAGTAAAAGAGGAATTAAAACGCATGGAGGAAAATGAGGTGATTGAGCCTGTGACTGAGCCCACTGACTGGTGTGCGCCTATGGTGCCAGTTCCAAGGAAAAATGGGAAGGTGCGCATCTGTGTTGATTTGAAGAGGTTAAACGAGGCTGTAAGGAGAGAGAGGTACGTCCTTCCAACTGCTGAGGAAATTACTGCTAAACTCAGTGGCGCAACCATGTTCACGTCACTGGATGCCGCCTCTGGGTTTTGGCAGATACCTCTGCACCCTGAAAGCACCAAATTAACCACCTTCATAACACCCTTTGGGAGATATGCGTTTAAAAGACTCCCATTCGGAATCACAAGTGCTCCGGAAATCTTCCAACGCAAAATGACAGAGACCCTCAATGGCCTGGTAGGCGTGGCTATCTTCATGGATGATGTCCTTGTGTATGGAGATACTCCAGAACAGCACGACCAACGTCTCAGCAAGGTGCTGGAAAGGATCGAGTCAGCCGGCCTGAAGCTAAACAAAGAAAAATGTAAGTTTAGGCAGGACCAGCTTCACTTCTTGGGTCATGTCATTGACAAATCAGGTGTGAGGCCCGACCCTGAAAAAGTCAAGGCAATCCGCGAGCTCCCACCACCACAGAACGTGCAAGACCTAAAGCGTATTTTGGGCATGTTCAATTACTTGGGGAGATACATTCCAAATTTGTCTACTGTGTGTCAGCCACTTTATGACCTGTTAAAGTTCAAGTCAGTATGGACATGGGACCATTCTCAGCAGGAGGCATTCCAGCGGATTAAAGACATCCTGTCCACTTCTCCAGTCCTGAAGTTCTATGATGTGAACCGGCCTACTGCTGTCTCAGCTGACGCCAGCAGTTATGGCATAGGCGGAGTACTGTTGCAGCTACATGAAGGGGAATGGAAACCTGTGGCATACTGCTCACGTCGCCTGTCTGATGCCGAGACCAGATATGCACAGATTGAGAAGGAGTGTTTGGCGAGCGTCTGGGCCTGTGAGAAATTTGGAAAGTATCTGTGTGGCCTTGAGAGCTTCAAATTGGTCACCGACCACAAACCTCTGGTGCCCCTCATGAATCAGAAAGACCTGGACAACGTGCCAATACGGTGCCAAAGACTACTCATGAGACTTATGAGATTTAAACCGATGGCCGAATATGCACCAGGGAAGACCTTAACAGTGGCCGACACACTCTCACGGAGTCCACTACAGTGCCTGGAAACGGAGACTGACACTCACTCAGACGTAGCGTGCTATATAGCAGCCGTTGTAGACGCCCTGCCTGCAACCCCACGTAAGCTTGAGGCCATAAAGACAGCTACGGCAGCCGACTGTAACCTTCAACTGGTGTTGCAGTACATAAAGTCAGGGTGGCCAGATTACATAGGCCACGTCCCAGCAGCAATCAGAGAGTATTTTCCCTTGAAAGCTGAATTATCTGAATGCAATGGGATCTTCATCAGAGGTAGCCGTATGGTGATTCCTGATGTGCTGAGAAATGACATCCTGAACCGGATACATGACGGACACCAAGGTTTGACAAAGTGTAGAGAGCGAGCCCATGTGTCTGTATGGTGGCCCAGCATCTCATCAGCAATCCAACAAAAGGTCCAGTCCTGTCAGGTATGCCGTGAGATGAAACCCAGCCAGCGGAAAGAACCTCTCATCTCTACCCCCCTTCCTGACCGGCCTTGGAAGAGACTTGCTATGGACCTGTGTGATCATAACAAACACACTTACCTTGTCGTGTCTGACTATTTTTCCCGGTTCCTGGAAATACTTCACCTGCCGACAACCACTGCCTCGCAGGTAATCTTGAAGTTGAAGACAGTGTTTGCAAGATTTGGCTGTCCAGATGAGGTCGTGTCTGACAATGGGCCTCAGTTTTCATGCCAGGAATTTAAAGACTTTGCAAGAGAGTTTGACTTTATACACATCACTTCTAGTCCACACAACCCTCAAGGGAACGGACATGCAGAGAGAGGGGTTCAGACCGCTAAAAAAATCTTGACGCAGAAAGACCCTCTGCTTGCCCTTATGTGCTTTCGCTCAACGCCTTGCACCACCACAGGCGCGAGCCCGGCAGAGCTACTCATGGGCCGGAAGATAAAGACAACCCTTCCAACACTGGAGGCAAATCTACAGCCCCGATGGCCTGATCTGGAAACGGTCAGGACTAAGGATGCATGGGAAAAGGGGAAACAAGCATTCTACTTTAATCAGCGCCATGGAGCTAGGCCCTTGCCTTCTTTAAAGCCAGGTGATCCCGTCCTCATGAAGCTGGATCATCAGAAAGCCTGGAGAACACCTGCCGTTGTCACGGGAGACAGCATCACACCACGCTCCTTTGTTATTGAAACACCTCAGGGAGCAACTTTGAGACACAACCGGCGTCACTTGCAGCATGTTCCTCCGGCAGCTGGAGACACTCACCCTTTAGCTCCAGATGGACTACAGCAAGGTGCTGCCACACAGCAGCCTGACCCCGCAGTCTTCGCTGACACCGCATCACCAACCCCCAGTCTCAAACCGCCAGAGACTCAGACTGGACTGGTCCATACCCGGTCTGGTAGACTGAGTAAACCCGTTGAAAGGTTGAATCTGTGAAGGTGTGGCTATTTTGTTCACCTTTGGAGCCATGCACTGTGGGGAGGGGAAAAGATGACAAAGAAAATGTTTGTTGATTTTGTGGACTGAAAAGTTTACACTCCGAAGAGAGCTTATGTTCTAATGCTCGTTTATATATGGCACAGAGTTATGTTTGATGAGTTAAGCCTACTGATACTAGTGCCTTACTGTTTAATCAAGTGCAGTACTGTTCAAATGTTCAGTTATAGGAACAGTCAGGATATCTTTGGTATCTTGTGTATCCTCAGAGAAAGAAACAAAACTTAAAAGGGGAGATGTCATATAATGTGCACATGTAAATGTGACTTTATAGCTTTAAGGGCATTCTGTTACGTACGCACGCGGGGGCGTTGCCCTAGGAGACTGGGGCGGTTGCGGGGAGTTTTTGAGTTTGAACACTTGCCTGTATGTTAGCTGCTGCACGATTGTAACAATACAAAGTATTCATTGAACCCTGAGACTCGTGTGGACATTTGAATTATTTACAGTTTCAGACATTATTTTATTATAGTGTATGATTTGTCCGTGCCACACTCGTACTGACTCTGACAGAAAGAAAAGCACGTAGCTTACTGAAGGCGGAGCGGTTTGACCAATCAGATGAAAGGGGCGTTTCAGCAATGAAATATCGAACCCATAAACCGATTTGTAAACCACAAACGAAAAATGAAAAATCGAGCCAAAATCTCATTTTTCGTTTTTTAAACTAAAGTAAAAAACGAATAAACGAGCTGGTTTTAATTTCTCGTTATTCCATTCCAAACAGGAAATGAAATGATCAAAAAGTACACGGACCGAACTGTTTTCTCATTTTTCTACTTTCAATATTAAATTTAAAAACGACTGAACGAATTATACACGGATTTGATACAATAGCATCCAAAATAAAAGTTTGTTTTTGCATAATATATGTGTGCGTATATATGGTGTATAATTATTTTGTATATATAAATACACACTATTATTTAAGAAGAATTTGTTATTTATATATAACATAAATTACATATATATATATATATATATATATATATATACACATATATATATATATATATATATATATATATATATATATATACACATATATATATATATATATATATATATATATATATATATATATATATATATATATATATATATATATATATACACACATATATATACACACATATATATAATTATACACAGTTCACACACATATATTATGTAAACACAAACTTTTATTTTGGATGCGATTAATCACGATTATTCGTTTCACAGCCCTACTTGGAATTATATACAATGTAATAAAAATTATAATAAAATAGGCCCATATGATGTACTTTAATGCAGTGAAAATTAATATAATTATTTATAATATAATGCAGTCTGATCAAACCCACAAACCATTTCATATTAAGGGCCTTTGACTATCTTTGTGTAAGGTCTCCAGTGATCTTGAGTGATCGTCCAATCCGAATATCATATGCTGATGTAATATATATTATAAACGTGACAGGTGAGTTTTATAATACATTGTTTAATCACTATCTTGAAGATTAGGGCAATTCTCAAAGTCTGATAAAATGTCATTTAATTTTCAAATAAAATAATACATTTAGATTTGGACTCATATATAGATTATAATTTGTCTTATTATATTTTTATATGGGCTGACACGATCATAAATTTTATGCTGACGATTAAATATACAAAGAATGACAATAGGCTAAACGATTAACAATTTCATTCTGTTTTGTTCATGTCACTTACAGTTTAAGCCTGGTACGTTATTTTTTTAACTTGGAATCATAATAAAATTATAATAAAAAAATGCCCATATGATGTAGGCTACTTTAACGCTGTGAAAATTATTATAATAAATTAATGCAGTTTGATCACACCCACAAACCTTCATTTCATATTAAGGGTCTTTCTGACTATCTTTGTGTACTTTAGAAAGCTGTCTTTTAATTCTTTGGCAAAAGGCGATTCAAATGTAAACTGAAAACTTATTGTGGTTCTCTCAAATAACTGAGATTATATAGAATAACAGCGAGCAGACGATTAATCAATAATCAAGACAGGTATAATTGTACTGTTGTAGAATACAAGCGTTTCAATGTACAATCTCTCACTAACTTTATGCACATGACAAATAAACTTAAACATCATGAACTCATGTCGTATACATGAATGGGAAAATAAGAAATCAAGCTTTATTTCTGACATGAAACAGAAAAAAGAAAGGCGGTTTAGAGGCTATTCTGTTTTGACTAAACCGAGCCAACAAACGAGTTACAGACACACAGATCTAGCGACGCACGTGTGATAATAATATGTAGACCTACACATCAAATCAGAAGCAAATAACTGACCGTAAAGTGTGACATTTGTGAGAGTCTCCGAAGTGGCGTCTTCTCCTCATCCATCAAGTGTTTTAACTTGTTTTCAACGATCTGTTTCCTGAAGGAGAGAGTCGTCACACCTGTTCCACCTGCTCCTCGAAATAAGCTCGAACTTCACTTAGGGGAGACCGGGGACAGTTACAACATGTCATTTTTCTCCAATCAGAAACAAGCTAGAGTGATGACACTCATACTGCACATGCACAGTGACTTCTAAGTGACATGGATAGCATGTGTCAAAGTCAGTGTGTCTAGCAGGCACATGATGTTCTGTCATGGCTGATAGGGTTGGGGACGGTTGCAACAAATTATAAATTGCATGTTTAATAAAAGTTTGTTGCATTGCAAATTGTTCAATTCTTCCTGTCTGACACTGAAATATGGAGAGATTGAATAGCATCTATAACACCTGCACACTGAATCTATTTTCTACACATAAACAAACAAAACTCAATAACTGTTATTTGATCAATTTCACTAAATAAATAAATAATAGGCTATTATTGTATAAATAAATAATATTATAATATTATAGTAGGCCTAAAACAGTTAATAATTTTCAGAATTCTATGCTCATTGAGACAAAAAGCTAAAGTTAATTAGTGAGATTTAAGGTATTTTTAACATGTTGCAACCGTCCCTGGGTTGGGGTCAACATCTGGGGCCGGTTTCACAATGATAGACTTTGGGCCCTATCTTGCACCCGGCGCAATTGACTTTGTACACCAACGCATGTTTCATTCCTATTTTGCACCCGCGCAAAGCGCGCCTTTCCCTCCACAGAAGCACGTCGCTAAACTAGGGAATGAACTTGCGCTCCCTGGGCGGTTCAGCGCAAAAAAGGAGGCGTGTTCTGGCGCAAACAATCCCTGGTGCTATTTTACTGTTCCATAAAACAATTGCGCCACTGGCCAGAAAAACCTAGTCTAAAGTCAGTGGCGCGTTGCGCGTTGTTCATTATGCTATTTTAAGGGCGCATGCTTGACCATAATGTAGCGTGCACGACGCGCATACACTTTGATTCTCTAATCTACACAAGTCAAGTCAAGTCAAGTATATTTGTATAGCGCTTTTCACAATACAGATTGTATCAAAGCAGCTTCACAGTATTAAATTAAAATAATACAACAAGGTTTGTTTCTAGTGGAATTTATTGATAAAATCAAATTAGATATCCCCAGAATATCCCCAACTGAGCAAGCCAAAGGCAACAGAGAAGCAGCAGTTTTCATTTTTGCAAATCATATTATTACAAACGATAGATAGATAGAGCCCTAAAATAGGGCCCTTTGACTATGTGTGCGATACCTCGAGTTGTCCTAGACGCGGCGCGGCGCTTCTGGTCCGGTGTGCGACCCCCTTTAGACCTAAGTTAGCCTGGGGGTAAGGTGTCTAATTTTTTTGGTCTAAATTAAGTCAGTCTTTATTTTTGTGAAACAATCTAACTTGCATTAGACTAGTCTATGAGCAAAATTTAGACTTGTCTAACACTATAGACCGGTCTAAAATAGCTTTGTGAAACCGGCCCCAGATCTTTCCCGTCGTTTAAACAAAAAGAAAAAAAGCATTGTATCGCGTTACCACCGATTTGTAACTATAATGATGTTACATAGGCTATCCCTAAAAGATATGATACACTACTCTCAGTTACTATAGTAAAATATATTATTACTGTCTCAAAGTAAAAGTTCCCTCAGAAGAAAAGCTCCTGACTCACTGCGCGCGCTGCGTGATTAACGTTTAACGGTTTCTGCGCGAGGGAGAATCTTTTGTCTCACGCATATTAATAAAATATACTCTTACATTAATAAAGATTAAACATAAACGTGTGTGTGTGTGTGTGTGTGTCTTGCTCCTCCTAGATCACACAGAAGCGTCTTCAGCTTTACATCTGTAAATATCATCAAGCTGGTTTTGTCATTTATGAAGCAAACAGTTTGATCATCTGAGAGATTTCCAGGGGTCTGTGATTATAAGAGCAGAAGTTTCATTAATTACTGCCTTTTCCTCAGTTTTACTCACTTAGTTTCTAGTTAATTTACCAATATCACATTTTACTAACTCCCAATTATTAATAAAACAGCGTTCATTACAGCTTTTTTTACAATAATGGTTAACGAAATGTTTAATTTTAAGCTTAATGTTATTATGAGATATAAGACTATTTAACGCCAGTATGATGGTTTAATAAGTGCTTACAGAGAGTTTAGTCTTTATATAGATAGCCTTACAGTCAGTCAGGAGAACTGAAGAATATCAACTAAAGTATAGTGAAGATCACTAGATTCAGAGATCAGCTAAAAGTCTATATGAGAGGAATGAGCAGCGGTCTTGTTTCTCCAGGTAAAAGCTTTAGTATCAGTGAATTTGGTCCTCCAGACATCAGTCACATCAAGTCTCTCCAGGAATGGTTTATATTCTGAATTAAGTGATGAGAGTCGGCCTGTCAATCATTTATCAAGAGCGCTGTCAATCACAACACTGAAATCCCCACCTATAACAAGTAGAGAGTTTGTGAATTCAGTCAGTCAGTAAAGTCTTCTGCTTTCTATAAACTCAAGAGAAGTAGCATTCTCAGACCTTCAATTATCCAGAAATATTGGTCATAATATCATAAGTCAAGTTAAGATCAATGACATTACACAGAAATGTCCATATGAATCACAGTCTGAATGTAACGGATTCTCTTTAAATGCGTTCCTTCATCACTGCACTTCTCTGCTTTGGTCTTCTTTATCTTCAAGTATTTTCCCTCTGAACAAACACACACGTATTTGATTAATCAGGAATGACATCAGATCATTCTGTCAAACTATTAGTTCAGTTGATTCAGTGTTTGGAGAAGCTCAGTTTCTCAGCTGATGTGACATTTGTGTTGATTCTTATGAGTCTGAAATATGGTCTTCTAATCTATTCAGGTTTATCCAGAAATTACATCATGTGACATACAATGTTGTGAATTTCACCTACGATTCTGTTATTAATGTTTCCATCAGAGATTGCTTTCATCTTCTTGTGTTGTCTTGTTCCTGCAGAGAATTAAAGGTGGAAGAAACATTTTAAAAGTGTTTTACATTAAATCGTTTTGTTCATAGTCAATTATACGGCCCTCGTGTGTTAAACAGTCCAGTGTGCGCTCATATAGAATATATAAATCTCAGTAATCCACACATTACCAGAGCTTTACTCTTATTATTATCCGCTTCTACACCTAAAACTGATGGCATTACTCTCACATATGTTCATAACGTCATGAAAGTCAGTTGTGGTGAAGTAAAAGCACAGAGTTAGTGATAAAGTTTCCCTCAGAAAAGCTCCTGTCAGACTCCCTTTGCGAGCGCTGAGTGATCGACGTTTAACGGTTTTGTCTCCATTCACTGAAATAAAGAGCAGCACAGACACCATTAATAACTGAGAGAATGAAAAACACTAATGCCTCATAATCCAAGAAAGACTAAATAAGGCCGAGTCTGAAACTACAGTCTCTACTGAGAATCAAAGCTTGTTGAGATTGAAACAAACACTCGCTGATATCTGATGTCTTCCTTCCAGATGATTCTGTCTAATCTGAGGAGGATTCGTTACCATCAGAAATATTTCACACACTTCAGTCTGTCATATTGACCCTGAACACCTTCTGTGTGTCTTTGATTATAAACACAAATATGATCTTGACTTTGTCATGTTCATGATAGAGATATTTCAGTGTGAGCTGAGGCACAGAGGCTGGTGTGTGTGTGTGTGTGTGTGTGTGTGTGTGTCGCTCCTGTCATATAAAGCTGTTGTGCTCGTGGAGATCTAATAAAGGATAAAACACCATCATTTCAGAAGAAGATGTTGTGGTGATGAAGGCAGCAGATTGAGCTCTGAAGCTCCTGAAAGACTGGAATTACACCGTGATCATCTGTGTTTAACAGCAATACTGTGAGTGTGTGTACCGTCGCTGATCTGCACAATTCATTTAGTGTCAGACAGTGTGTGGAGAAATAAAGCACACTATCAGGAGATCGTCTGTGTGTTTCATTCTGCTGATCTCTCGTCACATTCATGATCATTCATACTGTCATCAGTTCACATCAATCATTCTCCTTACTCCAAATAAATGTTCACTTAAATACAATGATGAAGAAACTGGTGTAGAGACAAATGTATTTACAGTCCAACGTCACAAACCTTCACTGGGTGCGTAAATCCAGCCCAAAAAGTCCTAAAGTAGGAAAAGGATCCGCACACGTCGAATAGGACAAAGACTCTCCAACTGTTGGTTTATTACGCTTCAATAGAGGACACATAAAAGACCTGCAAAAACCTGCTATAAAGTGCTAAACATTTCCTCAATAACTCTAGTTGTCTAGAGTTAATCTCCAAACACTGAAATTCAGCTGAAAATAATGTAAAAACAGAAACTAATGTGAAGATCAATGCTATAATAAGAGCTCTACACAGTGTGTAATTATATAAACGATACTGTCAGTCGCCATAGTTACACAAATGAAGGAGATCAATGCATTTATTAACATTCAGAAAGCCGTCTTTCTGCTCTGTCTTCAGATCAGTGTAATGATCAGAGTAAACACACACACTATTCTCACTGCGACGGGCTTGAGCTCTCAGTGTGGCGTTGTGAATGTGCTGTCAATGTCAAATACTGATTTTAAAAGAGCCCGTCTGGAGACTCAACGGTCTGATCGATCTTTCATCTGCGGCCTGTCTGACTTACGCTCTCTCTAGAGTTCATGTGTCCTGTGTGTTTCTTTCCTATCAGCTCAATGATGCCAAACACTCTCTCAACTACAACAGTCACAGATGTTCCTCTACTGGACACATTTCTCTAGAGTTGATGCTGAAGTTCATGACAGATCATTGTGTTCATCACAACACAGCGGTCAAATGTGTGAAATGAACAGCATCTTTTCTCCAAAGCAATAAGAGCACAAGCTTTGTTGTAGTCCAGACTTTAAAGTTAGGCATCTTTACAGATGATCATTTTAATAAATAGATAAAAACCTGCGCTGACAAACACTTGCAGTGCTGTGGATGTTTTCCAGGAGCCGCTGGAGGAGAAACGTGTGCAAAAGCAGAAGAAAAGCTCCTGGAGACACAAACTGTGCTGCAACTACAGACTAAACCATGACTTGATGGAGCAACATGAGAAGAAATATTCCAGCTCTACGTGACGAATCTCACATTCTGCTTCTACAGCATCAGAACGCTCAGCTGCTTTCATGGGAAGAGCATCACTGGACACTTCTTTTCTGCTCTTTGTTGAAGTGATTTAGACACTCCAGCTGAATAATGTTTAATCGGACAGATTTTGTGGAGCTTCGTTCAGGTGTCCTGACGTTGGAGGAAGGCTGAGACTGTTGTAGAGGACATGAAGCTCAGAGAACATATTCTTCACTGCCAAATATCTGTGCTTCAGCATTATTATACAACAAATCATATTTCAGCTGTCTTCTATCAGGACAAATAAAGGAAAGGATCATAAGGACACAGAAATAGAGCTAGTGACACAGTGGCTCAACTTACCCATGTTATGGAAATTTTATATTTTACTCTTTCCCATTTACTTCTCAGATATTGTGTGGGTTTTCTTTCAATTCAATCATGTGTTTTTCTCTCCTGGGATGTATGTATGTATGTATGTATGTATGTATGTATGTGTCACGGTGTGACAAATTAGAGAAGAGACTAAAGTCCTTGTGAATGTAGTGTTGTTGTGGAGACCTCCAGTGGACATCCGTCTCTATTGCACTAATCTGTTGCCATGGCAGCAAGGCCAAATGCCCGATTGACAGCAGGTGTGGAGTAATTACAGAGAGTGTTGTGAGAGGGACACGTATTCAGATGGGGCTTTAAAAATAGAGAGGAAGCAGACTGTCCTGTGGTTCTCCTCCCGTGAGATACTGTGTTTGTTGGCGGGTTGTTTTGTATTTGAGGTTGGGCTGTGAAGTGGGCAAAGATTGAAGCTGAGGAGCAGAAAGAAGAGAGTGAAGTATTTATCAACGAAAATTCAAGGAATATCGTCAGCAGTGGGGAAGACGCGAAGTGATGAGTATTGGATCCGTTGTTTATATGCACTAACACTGAAGTGATGTTGAGAGTTTGGCAAGTGTGTGGCATGAGTGAATTAGTACACCGAGTGAATTGTTGATCTGTCTCCAACTTTTGTCTGCTCTACGCTGAATGTGACGATTGCTGCATCCGTTCCTGCTGTCTCTGGAGAGAGGTTGAGCCCTTGCCTTGTGAGAGACGAGAGTTGATCTGGTGGGGGAAAGACCGGTGGGTGAGTGCTGGCCCGAATGCACGGTGTGCGAGTGGAACGTTGCCCCCGTTGAGAAGGAAAGGGAATAGCTGTGGCACGTGCCTCGATCGAAGTGTCTTCCTGTTGTCCAAGGTTCCCTCACGTCCCGGCTAAAGGCCCCCGTCCTAACTGGTCTGGCATAAAGGACACCTACCGGGATATACTTACCTGTGTCCCCTCCTGGCCCGGTCCGTTCGCCACATGTGTCCCTGTGCTTCGTCTGAGTCTGAGGCAACCGCTCTCTGGGTACTTACCTCTGGGGCAGCATCCAGGACCTGTTCCACTCCTGCCCATGAGTACGTACCTGGTTCCAGTCTGAATGGGGTCCGTATAGTCACGACTTCCTCTGAGTCCTGTAAAGAGTACTTCCCAGTGATCTACCTAGACGGTGTGAGTTTCCCTCTGATTCCTCTCCAACGAGCTGCAGGGCCGCCACGATCGTTCTTCCCTCTACGGTCCAGGGGGCCATCGAATTCCCTCTGGTGACAAGAAAGAAGATTTTAATTAAGATTTTTCAAATTACTGTTCTTAACTTAATAAAAAAAATTGTTATTCCTCTATTCTCTGGTCTGTCTGGTCCTTGACACGTTCCTCGAGGTGGTACCCGGTTTCCAGGGGTGGGTGCAGTCTGGCTTGGCCCACCCCGACCTGTGACATATGTTTGTGACGGGAACAAAAGCACACACAGTAAAACAAATGTTCAGGTGAGCCTTCGAACTCTTTTAGTCTACAAACAAAGACTTTTTGGCCATACAGGTGGGAGAGCAATAAAACACAGAGGGGGGCCAGAAGGGCCATTAATTTCAACAAAAGGTAGACGGGTTCTCTGGCTTTGACCTCGCGGGGTGAGAACGACCACTTAGAAAGACCACTGTACCTCTTAGATCCAGCTAGATCTGGTTCATTGGGGGAGCGGAAAGTTACAGGAGAAGAGACTATAGCTATAAAAGACCGTCTGTTTTTCTGTGTGGTCAGGTCTTGTTCCTACCACGGGGTAGCTGTCGCGGTATTTGTGAACAAACCTCTTAAAGAGAATAAACCTTTTTCTCTTTAATACAATTTGACTCTGAATGTTTCTTATGCCTTGATGCTGTTTGTTAACTATTGATTTTGCCACATCACCCACCACTAGGGGTATAGTATGTTGTCACTGGGGAATTTGAGTTCTAAATAAATTTTTTTTTTTTTTTTCTTTTTGCATTATCCCATGACAGTCTTACTTTACAGCACATTATTCAGAATGTCTATTCATTAAGAATATTTCCATGCAGTGAAATATCCAAAATATCCAAATGTTAGATTATGACACAACAAAATAAAGTTAGAAAAAAATAGCTTTTATTAGATAAAGAAAATATTAAATGTTCCTCATTGCAGTTCACCAAACGTTGTGTTTGCAGAAGAATATAATCACATGGGGAAAAAAGAGCTAAATTTTATATTTTTAATAAACTACAACATTTCATAGTTTATGGGTAATCTATAAAAATTGTTTTATGGTGCATCATTTTAAACACCTTTTACCTAATTTTAATTATTCTCAGGTAAGGTAAAGTAAGTCAAATCTGTTCTAAACAATAAGCATTTAAATTTCCATACTTACAATATTTAGATCACAGAAGACTTCTCCATAGTCAGTTCAGCTCAATCTTTTGTAAAACAGAGACTTATGGCAGGCAGGCTTCTTAATTTCGATTATAGATATTTTTCTTTATTGAATACAGGTTAACTAGTTTACATATAACGTATTAATATAAAAAATAAAACAAAAGAGAAAAAAATCAAAAACCCACAGTTTGCAAGCTTTGACTGCAGGAGGCACAACAGCAAAGGCATTTAGCACCGGAGAGGCGGTCCAGGTGGATCAACGTCTGCCTGGACATTCCTTTTAAGGTCCATCAAACTTTTTGACATGTTCAGAAATCCCCTCCTGGAAACTCCCTCAGCATATATTCAGTCCTTTACAGACAATCGGTCAAACCCAAAGTCTTGGACTGTCATTAGTTCTGGAAAACCCCTTAGGACCTCCGCATATAAAGCTCTCCATCTCGTTGTCCTTTTTCTACGGGCTTTCATCCTCTGCTTTCTCCTGCGTCCAGTCTGCAACACATCAATCTGTAATACTTGCATCCTTCTCTTAATATTCAGGAAAATGCTTTCTAATACATGTTACATTTCTCTCTACTATACTTTATTGCTTAATAAATGACTTCAACATTCAGTGTGGTATTTTTTCTTTATAAACCATTTTCTCAATAAATGATTTTACAACAACAATTGCAGTGTTTTTCTTTATAAACCATTTTCTCAATATATGGTTACAATGATTATTACAAGTGTCTTAAATTATATAACACTTTCTTGATAAATTGTTTAACAACAACTTTTGGGGCCCTATCTTGCACCCAGCGCAATTGACTTTGTACACCGACGCATGTTTCATTCCTATTTTGCACCCGCGCAAAGCGCGCTTTTCCCTCCACAGAAGCACGTCGCTAAACTAGGGAATGAACTTGCGCTCCCTGGGCGGTTCAGCGCAAAAAAGGAGGCGTGTTCTGGCGCAAACGTTCCCTGGTGCTATTTTACTGTTCCATAAAACAATTGCGCCACTGGCCAGAAAAAACCTAGTCTAAAGTCAGTGGCGCGTTGTTCATTATGCTATTTTAAGGGCCCATGCTTGACCATAATGTATAGAGTGCACAACGCCCATACACTGTGATTCTCTAATCTACACAGAAGCAGCAGTTTTCATTTTTGCAAATCATATTATTACAAACGATAGATAGATAGATAGATAGATAGATAGATAGATAGATAGATAGATAGATAGATAGACAATTTATTATAAATATAATAATTTATTATAAAAGCATACATCCAGCTTACACATTTACCCACATTATTATATGCCTGTTTACACGAAGCTAATTTGGGTGTGTTTCTCCCATCCCCAATGTCACTTCTCTCTCTTTTACGGCCGTGACGAGAGCGTTGGTCTCCTCGGCTGTGAACCGCTCCTGGCACGTGCCTGGCAAATCCGCCGTTATAATAGCAATACGCCAAGGAAAAAGTGCGTCTGCTCTTAAAGGGAATGTGAGATGATGCTCTGATTGGTTTATTTCACGTTACGCCCAAACCACACCTATGAATAATGAAGCTACTTCAGACCAACCCCTTTTAGATTTGCGCCGGGCGCAAGAGTCATTTATCCCGCCGGGAAAATAGCAACAGCGCCAAGACCCGCCCACAAAGTTACTTGCGCTTTGCGCTTTGACACTTGCGTTTCAGATCGTTAAAATAGGGCCCCTGGTGTCTTTCTTTATAAAACCACTTTTTAATACAGTTACAATTGTGGTTTACTACGACCCATAAGTACTTCATATACCAAAAGACATAATTAGAATAGAATAGCAATTCAGACCAATGTTCAAAAGTGGTAAAGCTTCTCTTTCTGAAGAATTGAGATTAATTCAGCTTTCACAGGATCTTTTTGTTTGTTTATAATTTCACAGATCTTTCTCATGCGCTTCTCACTGGTTAAACGGTCATGTGTGATTTCTGAATGTTGTTCCTTATGAATTAGTCCTTGCTGACACAGTTTATCTGCAATGATCTCAACATTTGTAACCCTCTGAATGAGATCTGGCCAATGCTTATCAAAATATCTTGCTTTATCTGCCTCACTATTCTGACACGGCCCGTCTTTCTTAGGACAATTCTTTTTTTTCTTTTTTTTATATAGTTTTTTTGGTGATTTTTGCCTTTTATTGGGACAGGACAGTAGAGAGTTGACAGGAGGTGAGGTGGGAGAGAGACGGGGAATGGAATCAGGAAAGGGCCGCGAGCTCTTAGGACAATTCTGATCACTATTCTGACACGGCTCGTCTCTCTTAGGACAATTCTTTTTTTTCTTTTTTTTATATAGTTTTTTTGGTGATTTTTGCCTTTTATTGGGACAGGACAGTAGAGAGTTGACAGGAGGTGAGGTGGGAGAGAGACGGGGAATGGAATCAGGAAAGGTCCACGAGCTCTTAGGACAATTCTGATCACTATTCACAGGTTCTGTGGTTATTTCCTCGTCTTTTACGGTGAGGACTTTCACAGCATCTTTGAGAGAGGGGTCAGACTCTCCTAAACAGGCGTAATGGGGCAGATGAACTTCCTCCAGTTTCCCTGAGATCACCGTCACGTCAATCACTGGACCGATCCGGTTGCACTGCAGCCTCTCCAGCTCTGCGTTGAGGAAGAGTCCGTCTACGGTACGGTACTGAAGGGTGACGACACAGTCACAGACCCATCGCATTCTGGTCCTGACACACTCGTAACGGCCTGGGTCAGTGCTGACCCTGAACTTTGACCCTCCTTCATCTGTACAGGCCGACGGCTCAATCTGAAGCCACTGATCAGAATCAGCTATATGGACACAAGACTGACAGTTCAGCAGCGGGTGAATATCGAGCCCAGAAGGTTTGGGCTGAGAGAACCTGTGAAGAACCAGAAGAAGGCAGAAGCAAAGAGTCAGCTGCTTTTATTCATCTCAGTTAATGTTATTTTCAATGTTTATTAATACATTATTAACATCAAAAGTTGTATCTGTCAATATTATTTAATGGACCTGAACTAACATGAACTAACAATGAACAGTTGACTAACTAACGTTAACAAATACAGTTAATGCATTAACGAATGTTAACTAATGGGACCTTATTGTAAAGTATTACCAACAATTCAAAACCAACAACATACAAACAGTTTACTATAAAAACTATTTGACAGGCAGTTTGACAGAGAGAAAATATAAAGCTAGTATATAATGCTGTGACTGACACCTGTGATGTCACTCACTAATAACACACAATCTAATATAACAAACACATATATACTATAATGACAGTTTAATTCACACATAATTGTCCAGTTATGTTTATGTTTAACTAGCCAACATGAACTCTATATTCTCCATCAATAAGCTCAAGCTGAATAATGTGTCCAGTCTTCTATAAATCAGTGTTTTTAACTGTGGATATTTTCACAGAGGTGGACAGATAAAGACCATCAGCAGTCTGGGGTGGACAGAAATGTTCATTATCAAACATAATAAATGAGTTTGACTATAAAGAACTGGACTGTTTTACTGCGCACAACACAACTGTCTACAGTTAATTGTGCTTGATTGTAATTGAGGGAGTGCTGGAATGGATCAAGTAATACTGAGTGAATTTGACTATTTCTGTCTTATTCCTCGTCTGCAGGAATATTAATAGAAAAGAAGATCACACTACAGCTAGAAAATTACAGAAAATTAATAGCAAATTACAGTTTAGAGATCGTGTGTGATCAGGAGCTTTAGAGAAATACCAGTAAATCAGTCTTAAGCCCTATTCACAGAGACCTCACAACTCTGAAACTGAAGGAGAAATAGATTTAGCTCTAAACTAACTAAAATGAAGAATAATGTGTTTATAGTCTCTGCACAGGAGAGACTCTGTGTTGTTTCAAAACAAAGGAAAATATGTATTTATTGGTACTGGCCAAAACATGTTGTGAAATATCAGCATATGGAGTATCAGCACAAACCCAATATGGTGCATCTCTAGTGTTTAGTGATGTATGAAGAACAGAGGATTGAACTATTATTCAGTCTGGAGAAATCCTTCACTAAGACACAGTATATTTCACTCACCCGGTTGTGTGTGTATCACTGTTGTTTCTCTCAGGACGCTGTTTAATGTCACACAGAGACACTGGGGAGTTATAATAAACAACCCTAAATCCAGCATAGAGGGGTTCAGTGAATGTGGTGTTGAATGTGTGTAAGTGTGTGAGTGTGTGTGTGTCAGAGACGCTGTAGAAGGACAGAGTGCCGGCCGACACGTCCACATACACTCCTGCTCTCTTAGAGGATGAAGAGACGACAGGAATACCAGTTCTGTAATTATTGTGACGGACAGTGAATTCATCAGAGCAGAACAGACTCCAGGATTTGTCATTGCATCCAAACACACAGTCTTCACTCTCTCCTTTCCTGCTGATTCCTTTATATGTCACTGATATATCAGCTTCATATCCGCTCCATTCAGCCTCCCAGTAACAGCGTCCAGTCAGACTCTCTCCACACAGAACCTGAGGAATAACTCCATCAAATCTCTCTGGATGATCAGGATACGGCTGACGCTCTTTCACACGCTTCACTGTCCTGTTCTCATCAGACAGAATGAGACGAGTGTGTGCTGTCTTTGGATCCAGTGTGAGATCACAGGCATCTGAACACAAGAAGAGAAAAATTTCACTAAATGACACAAATCAACAATAAATCACTAAATGATTGTGTGTGTAGACCTACATTTGTGTAATCCTGCTGTCATGCTGAACTCTCCACAATGATCCACACTATAAAACACACACATGATTCACATTCATTTCTAAAGGAAACATAAAAAAGTGTGTGTGTGCATGTGTGTGTCAGTGTGTGTGTGTGTGTGTGTGTGTGTGTGTGTGTGTGTGTGTGTGTGCAACATCCTCCCTTTGAACACAAGAGTGTGTGTGTGTGTGTGTGTGTGTTTGCTTATGTCCCTTTTGGGTACATTCACCAGGATACACACCAGTAAACTGAGGACCACTTCAAAAATTGAGGACATTGTGTATGTTCTCATTTGTTTGACTATATATTGGCATTCAGCATGTTCTAAAACGGTGCCCAGGCTTAAAATCTCACTTGTCCCAAAAAAATCAGTTTTAAGTGATTTGTGTACCTGAAGTAATTATGAAAGTCAAGAAAGTCGCAGTTTGTCATAAAACAGAAGAGTAACATTTAGTTTTATGTGAAAATCGTTCAATGAACTACATCCCTCGTCTCGCACTGTGTACGTCACCAACATGACGTATGTGTGCAGACTCTGTTGAAACACTCAGGCATGACAAAAAAAAAAAAAAACGGCTTTAAAAAAAACTGCTTTACAACATTGGTTCTTAAGTGGCTTGGAAATGCCAAAAAAAAAAAAAAAAAAACTAAAACTAGCGGTAAACTCTGAATGACACGACAGACAGCACTTTCCATCAAGTTCTCCGCATCTCCAATAGTGTAAAGGAAAGAGCCACTCGCAAATAATCTTAGGGCAATGCATACAGTTTGTGCTGTAGTTAAAGCCAGACTCCGACAAGTAGAAAATAAATGTGCGTTTCCAACAAATTAATAATGTAAACGACAATCTCATGAGTCACGAGAAAAATATATATCTCAGAAAGTGCACTATCGCGCTGCACTGGACTTCTCGTATCAGCTCTGCTTATGAAGCCGCAGCCTAATCCTGTTTACATGAAATAAGCTGCTCCAGAGCAGGTTTAAGATTGCGCACCTGTTGCTATGACAGCAAGTCCAGGATGAGCGTCGAAGAACCAAACAATCCAAGATCATGCCAAATCGCCAACAATCAAATCCAGCTAACTGAGTTAGCGACGTACGAAGAACGGGCCCCAGGATATTTCACCCACAATTGAAAATTCACTCATTAAATGGTCAACTGATGTTAAAAACACAAACATTGTATGGTAACCTCTGCACATTCTGTCTTGTTACAGCGCTGCAAAAATGGCAGAAATGTTTCTTTATTAAATAGCAGACACACAATACCACAGATATTTTTTGAAAAAGATCTAAATCAACTTCAAAGTTTGGGTGCAGTGAGAAAGTCACAGAGACAGAACTAAAAACCTAATATTTCAAATAAACTCGTATCATTTATCTCGTATCAAACTCGACATCATTTAAGACTGTGGTATAAATTATTGAATGATTTGACCATAACTCATTTGTAACGAATGAGACCAAATCAGACACACATTTGGTACATGTACCATAAAAACTTTCATACTTCTCTGGGATCTGCATCCCATCCCCCACACAGGACAAGACGGTCCTAGTTACCCAGACAACGATCAGATAAGGAGTTTTATGACTTTTAGCAATGCGGACAGAGCTTCTGCTACAAAACCCACAGAACACATTAGAAAAGGCTCTCCTGCATTCATTTATTGATGAACTGACTAACATGAAATGAACATGCATTCCAGAACATTTTGTGAATGAGTTACTTTGGTAAAGGATTGTCTTGTGTTGTGTCTTGTAATACTGCTATCTGTTGATACTATATATCTATTATGGGACCCACAGCCCATGTAACCTCACGTATACCATGTTTGGTTTCTATAAATTGGTAATTTGAGGATCGAAATAATTGTATACATGATAGCAGTCTTGCCTAGTCAGACTTCTCTTCAGACTGCAAAACTGCAAACCTACCATCACTGAACGGTCAACCATCAACTCTTGGCCTTCTCGGCACTTCAGGATGCCACGGGACGTCCAGCGTGCCCTCAGCAGGCCAGGCGACTCACAACAGCCATGTGATCGAAGCCACCATGCGAGCTCTGACCCACAACAGCTTCGGAACCACACGATGGCAACTTGCACCAATGACTTTTGACACTCAGGGACCCATCAACGCACTCCAATTTCAACCACTTCAAGAATTGTATCCACTGCAACTGACTTGAAAGTATACATTTGATGAAGTGCTCTGAAATAAGCTGATGGTTATTTTCATACTAAAATAGATCTTGCTCCAGAGTTCTATTTCCTGCTTACGGTTCCATAACACTCACCACTTTACCTATGCATGTATGTATGGATGAATGTGTGTATGTATGTTTGTTTGTTTAGTTTAGTTATGTTTGTGATTTAGTTAATAAAACTTTATGAATTTGATTTCTGATCCTCTGTTTGCATACAAAGTCCCTTTTACGATCTTGATCTTGTTACATGCTCTAAGTGCTGTACAGGCTAAGGAATAATTATTTTTCAGTGACCATGAAAAATACACACTTTTTCTTAGAATAAATGAATAATCAAAGAGTTCGTTGGAACTGATTAATTGGTTGTAATATTAATTTGGCTTACCTCAAAGTTAATCTAATTAACTGACCCAAATATTAATAATTAATCAGAATTGGTAATTATGAATTATTATTAATATTTGCCCTTTGAGCTAATATCGTTACAATTACTATCCTTGATATACTAACATAGGTCATTTCATGTATGTAGACTCTAGTGTGTGGATTGAGTTGCTGCACTTCCCACCACACGCAATTTACATAATCAATGCAGGAAGGCTTGAAAGGACAGTGTTATTATTGAAAGCCGTTCTCTCTGTTTGGATTCTTTTGCCTGTAGATTTATTAAAGATTACCTTTGTCTTCATCATCGTGTTCGCGAGTGTCCTACAACACAGCACTGTGACAGCGGCGTTTCATTTCTGAATCTGCGATTTGGACGAATCGGGTGAACCAATGATTATATGGACCATTCATAAAGATGGTTCATTCCTGAATGAATCAGCCGTTTGAACAAAACAAACGAATGAATGAATGATCACCCTACCTCAGTTAGCTTGTTTATTTGTCACATGGTTTCTAATTTAATTATTCATTGTTTTCAGCTGTTAGTTAATTAAAGAACCTAATTAGTTCTCTTTGTTTTCTCCCAGTATAAATCTGCCTGTGTTTCAGTCTTCTGTTGTCGGTTCTCGTTAAGGTTTGTTCTGAGTTTGGTTTAGGTTTTCCTTGTATTAGTAAAGTCTGTTTGAATGGATTATCTTCCTCTTGCCTTCTGCCTGCACCACACTTAGGAAATGTGACAAATTCAATGAATTAAAGCTGCAGTCGGCAAGTCTGGCAGATTGGGTTGACGTAGCCAAAATTTTGAATGTTTACAACTCTCATGTCCCTCCCCCACTACCAACGAGCACCCGCCCATCGTCAGTGCGTGTGTACCTGATTTTCTGTGAACGCGTCCGTCTCTTCAGCATCGATCAACACCATGGACTCGGAGGTAGGTTGCCCTGGCTAATCTATCCATAGATAGCAATAACAGAGGAATTGGATGCTTGTTAGTAGATTTTCTCTCCGCCATCACGCTTCGTACAATCTTCAGGCGAACTTCAGGCGTGTCGTGTGCATGTGATATTGTAACGTGCGCGTCTGCGCGAGGGAGAGGGGATCTGTGGCGTGTGCACGAACTGTGATTGACAGTCAGATCTCACACCCCCCTGCGCTGATTGGACCCGATAATCCGGGAGCGGTGGATTTTTGCAAAACAAATAACACGCTCCAGGTGGAGTTAGAAGCTCGGGTTTTTTTCTAAAACCACCTTATTTATGTTGTTCTGTCGGATTATAGTGTCGATTTCACTGAATATTAGGGGTGTAACGATTCATCAACTACATCGATGTATCGATTTATATTCCTACGATCCAACTGGATCGATCTGTGCTCGGCAAGTTGGCCTTCCGGACGACATATATCGATCTAATATCGTTTTAAAAGGTAATGAATCGATTGTATCGATACTAGGAAATAGCGCATTGGATTTAAGCACGTTAGACTTTATATGGATGTTTTTTCTTTGCACTTTTAATGATAAAGGCGTTAAACGTTACTCGATTCAGTCTGCCTATCTGTGTCGTCGTCGCCATGCGTGACGCGCCAGCAGCAGCGCAAAGACAACAAGCAGCGCAAAGTCTCTCGCCTCAGAAAAACGGACTGTCCTGTCCTCTCAGCCGCTGTACTGCAGTAGCGCACACTCTTCAATTGCACGCGCAAATGCGCCGGAGCGCGCTGTATCACTTCACTAAAGCGCAAAAGAAATACGAGCATGCAACGTCGTAAATTAGTAAGTTAAGAAATAAAAGTAAAATACCAATATATTACGTTATTGGTACGTCATGTGTGTTGCTATTTATCAGGAGCAGTTTCCATGTTTCTTTACCAGTTCTTCTAAGTATTGTGTATCACCATGGTAGCCTAATTGTTGTTTGTTTCCATAACAAAATGCCACTTACTGGTTTTGTATATTTTTATATGACTGGTGGCTCATACCAAGATTGTATTAACAAAAACTAGTTTGGGACTGCTATTTAATAGCTTAACCTCGCAGTGCCTACTGTCTATCAGTATTTGTCATATTCTTAAAAAAAAATTGTTAAGTAAAGGGGGACAGAACTTGTGTGTCAACAATTTTTGTGTAAACAAATGTATTATAATAGGCTTATATAATTCCTAAAAAGGTGGGTCGCGGCTTGATGACCATGGGGAAATGTGGGTCCCATGGCCAAACTATTCAAAACATCATTCTATGTTGTGATAATCGTAATTAATAATCACAATTACAATTTCAAGGGAATAATCAACAATTATCATTTTTGTCATAATCGTTCAGTCCTACTTATTAAAATAAAATGTGAATGCATTTTACATTAATTGTTGTTTACTTGTTTGTTTATATCTATAATTAATTGATACCTGATTCCCTTACAAGAATTTTTGGCTAAAAAGTTACTGAATCGATTTCAAGTCACTGAATCGTTTCGGATCGTATCGTTCTAAATGAACCAATATCGTCCTTGAATCGTATCGACAACCATGAATCGCGAATCGAATCGAATCGTTGTTAAAACGAATCGTTACACCCCTACTGAATATGATCAAAATTTTTTTGCAGACGGCAGCTTTAATCATTAAGACATTTACCTGTCTGCCTTGCTGCTGGTTTGCGTCTGTGAGATCTGTATAGCTTTCTATTTTGAACCTCTATTTACTATCATTTCTTGTTGTTTATATTGTTAAATATAACTTACTCATCATGTATTAGATATTCATGATACAGTCTTGCCACCTATCAGAGAGCAGTGAAGGAAGCTAAAGGACAGTATCTTTCCAATCTCATCAATAGCAACAGCCACCGCCCTGGAATCCTGTTCAGCACTATTAATTCTGTCATAAATCCGGTGTCTGTTGCTTTGAATGATGTATCTGAAAATACATGCAATGCATTCAAACAATACTTTTTGGACAAGGTTTTGTCTGTTAGGCAAACCATTACACAAGCCCCTGCTGTTGTTATGTCCTCCCGAGCGGCGCAATGTGTGCTGGAGAACTTTGAGGCAGTTACTCTTGTGGACCTCAAAAAAGCTGTGCTGTTCCTGCCAGGATTTTGAAGGAGGTTATTGACATCATAGGTCCCCTCCTTGTCTCCTTCATAAACAGCTGTCTTAGTTTGGGAACTGTTCCCACTGCTCTCAAACACGCTATTGTTAGACCGCTGCTCAAGAGACCCAACCTTGATCCCTCCATACTGTCCAACTTCTGCCCAATATCTCACCTGTCACTTCTGTCTAAGTTGATGGAGAAGCTTGTTTTGTCCCAGCTTCAGTCTCACCTCCAACTGCATGTCATTGGTGATAAATTTCAGTCCGGTTTCAGGTCTAGACATAGCACCGAATCAGCGTTACTGAGGGTCAATAATTACGTTCTTGGAGCCCTGGACAGTAAAAGCTCTGTGGTTTTGGTGTTACTGGACCTGACCGCTGCATTTGACACCGTGGATCATGCCATCATCATCTCCCGTCTTCAACATCCTGCTGGTCTGCAGGGCGCGGTGCTCAATTGGTTCTCTTCATATCTCACTAACAGAACTTTTTCAGTAATGCTTAATGACTTTTCCTCCTCAGCTGCCCCCCTGTCATCCGGTGTGCCTCAAGGATCCATTCTTGGTCCTATTCTGTTTTCACTTTATATGCTGCCACTTGGTCAACTCATCTCCAATCACAACGTTCAATTTCATTTCTATGCAGACAACCTCCAGATCTACCTTCCTGTGATTCTGAGCAATCGTTCTGCGCTGGACCCTCTCCATAACTGCCTTCAGGACATCAAACAGTGGCTTTTGGCTTTCATCTAAATGAAGGAAAGACTGAGTACATCCTGTTCAGCCCGGACTCACCCAACAGTTCTCTCAGTTTTGGTCCTCTAACACCTCAGTTTGCACCCACTGTGCGTAACCTAGGTGTTATTTTTGACAAAAGTATGCAGTATAACAAACAGATTAGTGCAGTTGTGAGGGCGAGCTTTTACCAGCTAAGGCTCCTCAGTAAGGTAAAACCTTTCTTGTCAAGAGCTGACCTTGAAAAAGCCATTCATGCCTTCATCAGCTCGAGGATATACTACTGCAATGCCCTCTACACTGGACTTAATCAATCACTTCTCAATCGGCTTCAACTGGTACAAAACGCGGCAGCACACCTTCTCTTCAACACCTCCAAACGCTCACACATCACCCCAGTCCTCCGCTCGCTCCACTGGCTCCCGGTGCGATTTAGGGTGGAGTATAAGATCCTGCTGTTTGTGTTCAAGGCCATCAATGGTCTGGCTCCGGCTTACCTCGCCGAATTAGTAACGGTCTACCAACCAGCCAGAACTCTGCACTCCTCTGAACACACCTCTCTGGTCATTCCCAAGTTCAAATATAAAAAGTTTGGAGGCCGGTCATTTGCCATCCAGGGCCCAAAGCTGTGGAACGCACTTCAAGCACACCTACGAAGCATCACCGTGTTGAGTGTTTTTAAATCACAGTTGAAAACACATCTATTCAGACAAGCTTTTAACACGTAGCCTCTCACTCGACTGCTATTTTTAAGTACATTTATGTTTTTATATATTGTTGTCTATTGATGTTTTTACTGGAAAGCGCCTTGTGCACCTTCTGGTTGTTGTAAGGCGCTCTACAAATAAAATTTTATTTGATTTTGATTTGAAGAGTGCAAGGCCTTTAGATACTGCTTTGGATGCAACTAGCTTAGTGAACTCTGTACATTGATCATCGGTTCCGGCTGAAGTAGAGCCCGTGCAGCAGGGCAACTGGGTGACCGTGAGACGATGTAGACATGGGACAAAACACAGCTCTTCTGTTCAGATTACAATAACAAATAGATTCTCCCTACTGAGAGAAACACCCACTGAGAATCCTGTTGAATGTGCCCTAGTTATTGGCAATTCTATTATCCCTCCTGGGATGGTGCTGCTCTTCTCTCTAGTGATATGGCACATAGTATTAGAGCTCAAACATGTCAATCTGGGGCTCAGGTCAGGAAGCAGACAGACTGGCTAAACCGACCATCTGCTAGCTGTCTCACGTCACAGAGGTCAGATAAATCCCATCACATAGAGCCTCTTTCACCTAGATTTAATCATATAGAGACTGTGTCTGTTCCCCGAATTAGGAAATACAAAAAACTTCCAAACCCATTTAAGGGTGACAATTTTATTGATGTTCAACAAGATATAATACAGATGAACAAATGATAAAGCTTGGGTTGCTGAATATTCGATCCCTTACTTTAAAAGCACTTATTGTTAATGATATGATTACAGATTATAACCTAGAAGTGTTGTGTTTGACAGAAACCTGGCTAAAACCAGGCGATTACATTACTTTAAATGAGTTTGAGATTTGTGCTGGCTACTGTATACAGGCCACCAGGGCACCATACAGACTTTATCAAAGAATTTGCTGACTTTCTATCAGAGTTAGTACTGGCTGCAGATAAAGTCCTAATTGTTGGTGATTTTAATATACTTGTAGGTAATGAAAAAGATTCATTGGGATTGGCATTTAAAGACATTCTAAACTCTATTGGAGTTAGACAACATGTGTCAGGACTCACTCATTGTCAACATCATACTTTAGATCTAATATTATCACACGGAATAAATGTTGATGCTGTTGAAATTCTGCAGCAGAGCGAAGACATTTCAGATCATTATCTAGTCTCGTGTAAACTCCATTTAGCCAAGGTTGAAAAAGCCAACTCAGTGTTACAAATATGTTAGAACTATCACTTCTGCCACTAAAGATTGCTTTATTAATAATATTCCTGATCAGTTTCATCATCTCAGCATCCCAGATAGCTTAGAAGAACTCGATATTGCGACAGAAACTTTGGATTTTTCCAGCACTTTAGTCACAGTTGCTCCTTTGCACTTAAAGAAGATTAAAGAAAATAGTTCAATGCCGTGGTACAACGAGCACACTCAGCCCCTTAAGAGAGCAGCCAGAAAAATGGAGCGCAACTGGAAAAAAAAATATTTAAAAAAATAGACATTTTTTCGAATTCCATGGAGAGAGAGCACAACAAAAATGAAACATCACTGAACTTACTTAAGCTGGACTGTGACACTATTTTCTTCTGGAAACAAACTTTGTTGCATTATTTTCCTGTTATCTCTGTAAAGCTGCATTGAAACTATCTGCATTGTAAAAAGTGCTATTTAAATAAATGCTACTTGACTTGACTGCCACCTACTGGCAGTTTTAGTTTCTTATTTAGAGCATAATCTCATTAAAAAATAATAATTTCATATTTCAATATGCACCAGCAGCCATATCACGCTGTAGCCCAATACTGGTTGCCCACTGAAGCTAAGTAGGGCTGAGCCTGGTCAGTACCTGGATAGGAGACCTCCTGAGAAAATCAGGTTGCTGCTGGAGGAGGTGTTAGTGAGGCCAGTAGGGGGTGCTCACCCTGTGGTCTGTGTGGGTCCTAACACCCCAGTATAGTGACGGGGACACAATACTGTCAAAAGAGCACCATCCTTTGGATGAGACGTTAAACTGAGGTCTTGACTCGGTGGTTATTAAAAATCCCATGGCACTTGGGAAAGAGTGGGGGTGTAACCCCGGTGTCCTGGCCACATTCCACCCATTGGCCCTTACCAATCATGGCCTCCTAAAAATCCCCATCCACTGAATTGGCTCTATCACTCTCTCTCCTCTCCACCTATATCTGGTGTGTGGTGAGCGCACTGGCGCCGTTGTTCTGTGGCTGCCATCGCATAATCCAGGTAGATGCTGCACAGTGGTGGTGGTTGAGGAGAGATTCCCTGATATGATTGTAAAGCGCTTTGGGTGTACAGTATTACAACATTAAAGGTATAGTTCATCCAAAAATTAAAATTCAGTCATCATTTACTCAACCTCATGATAAAAAAATATGTATAATAAAGTCTATGCTGAATCAAATATTTCTTTCTGAAACTACTTTTTGTAATGTCTATTGATGCTTTACACAATGACTTACAATTATCTATTTCTTAGCCAAATTTGATGTGCGTGTAATTAATTAATCGCCACATCATGTAATTAATTTGATAAAAAAATTTAACTGCTTGACAGCCCTATTCAATATATTGGTAATAAATACATTCTATGAGAGTTTATTGCTCTACATCCGAATGAGAGTAACCAACTTGTGGTCAGATCACCTGAGGCAGATCTTAATACCAGGTATAAACCGGATCTCTTATTGTCCCACATACTTGAGTATCTGCAGTGAGCAGTTTGGATCCATCCATTTGTCAGAGAGCAGCTTGACTCCTGATTCTCCTGGGTGATTGAAGCTCAGATCCAGCTCTCTCAGGTGTGATGGGTTTGAACTCAAAGCTGAAGAAACATAACCACAGCCTTCCTCTGTCACCATACAGCCAGACAACCTACAGACACACACAGTCAGATCATCTACAAAAACACACATGACAGGCAGACTGTAAATAATCTCTTATATGTGCTTATTTCAATTTCAGCGGACAAATATATACATTTCTCAAGGAAGAAATTCTTCTTTACAATAAAACAAAAACATATGCGTCAATACAGAGACAGCATTATAACCCATCATGTCTGTCAATGGTCATGGAAATTCAAAACTCAAGCTTTTAAAGCTTTTCCATCACATATATATATATATATATATATATATATATATATATATATATATATATATATATAGTGTAATATGTCAACTCAATCATCAACTGTAAGTGGCTCTGGTTTTAGCCATTTCTTTGTAATTACTTTTTTACTGGCTGCCAGAAGAATTAAAATCAGTTTCTTATCAATGTTATTCCACCCATCAAAAGAACTATTAGCCAGATATAAACATTCACACTTGAAAGGAATCATCACCTCAAAAACAGCTTCCAAATTTACTTTAATCCCTTGCCAAAACTAGGTTAATTTCTGACACTCCCCAAAAATATGATAATGGTTAGATTCCCTTTTCCCACATAATCTCCAACAGCTAGCACCTGTCCCTTTGTATCTTTTCTGTGTTGGTGTGGTAAATCTCTTATATATTCTTAAATACCTCAGAATCTGAAGCTGACAGTTTGGCCTCTTCAGTCCTTCAGAAATAATCTTCACTCCTGAATCCTGCAGGTCATTGTTCGTCAGGTCCAGCTCTCTCAAGTGTGAGGGGTTTGAACTCAAAGCTGAAGAAACATAACCACAGCCTTCCTCTGTCACCATACAGCCAGACAACCTACAGACACACACACAGTCAGATCATCTACAAAAACACACATGACAGGCAGACTGTAAATAATCTCTTATATGTGCTTATTTCAATTTCAGCGGACAAATATATACATTTCTCAAGGAAGAAATTCTTCTTTACAATAAAACAAAAACATAGGCCTATGCGTCAATACAGAGACAGCATTATAACCCATCATGTCTGTCAATGGTCATGGAAATTCAAAACTCAAGCTTTTAAAGCTTTTCCATCACACATATATATATATATATATATATATATATATATATATATATAGTGTAATATGTCAACTCAATCATCAACTGTAAGTGGCTCTGGTTTTAGCCATTTCTTTGTAATTACTTTTTTACTGGCTGCCAGAAGAATTAACATCAGTTTCTTATCAATGTTATTCCACCCATCAAAAGAACTATTAGCCAGATATAAACATTCACACTTGAAAGGAATCATCACCTCAAAAACAGCTTCCAAATTTACTTTAATCCCTTGCCAAAACTAGGTTAATTTCTGACACTCCCCAAAAATATGATAATGGTTAGATTCCCTTTTCCCACATAATCTCCAACAGCTAGCACCTGTCCCTTTGTATCTTTTCTGTGTTGGTGTGGTAAATCTCTTATATATTCTTAAATACCTCAGAATCTGAAGCTGACAGTTTGGCCTCTTCAGTCCTTCAGAAATAATCTTCACTCCTGAATCCTGCAGGTCATTGTTCGTCAGGTCCAGCTCTCTCAAGTGTGAGGGGTTTGAACTCAGAGCTGAAGACACATAACCACAGCCTTCCTCTGTCACCATACAGCCAGACAACCTACAGACACACACAGTCAGACCATCTACAAACACACATCAACATTATGACCAGCAGACTGTAAATAATCTCTCATATGTTCTTACATACCTTAGTATCTGCAGTTGACAGTGTGGGCTTTTCAGTCCTTCAGAGAGCAGCTTCACTCTTGGCTCCTGTAGGTCATTGTTACTCAGGTCCAGCTCTCTCAGGACACAGTTCGAGGATTGTAGAGCTGATGACACAATTTCACAATCCTGACCAGTGAGATTACAGCCAACAAGACTAGAAGAGAGTAAATACAGCACAATAAATTGGGGTTCAGGGTGCTTTTCTTTAAAGTGGCAGCAGTTGCACCTTAAAAACTAGAAAAACATAGATAAATAATTGACAATACAAAGATAAAATAAAGTCAAATATTGTGATATATGTGGTCATTGTGGAGAAGTAGTCAACATTGGTGGATGAACAGCTTGACACTCACTGACCATAGGGTTCCCTTGTCCATAGCATAACCTAGTTATTCCAAACTGAGAAGTATTTATAACAAAAAAGTAAATATATACAAAAAAAACTAAAACAAAATTTCAAGTAGATAAAGGATTTCCAAGATATAATGTAGAACGAATCTGTTTCACATGGAATTGGGCTGTGAGGTCAAAGACTGTCACTTTCGGCTCTGACCACATCCCCAGGTGAAGTCACAGGTCCATCATCCCCAGAGGCCTTGAGTCTCCAACTTCAACCCCTAGATGGGGTCAACTCAGAGTAACATTATATGAGATACTGAATTATAACATTCATAAAGTAATCCTATTTTAGTCAAAATAAACTGTACGTCCTACAGTGGTCAAATAGAAAAAGCCACAATTTAAAAATAGCATTTACATTTCAAAATTCTCTCAGTCCACACTAGCGGTTTTAAAAAATTGTCTGTCTACACTAAATCATCTAAAAATGCTTAAACCTTTTACAGCATCAGCATAAAACGACATAAAAACTCAATAATATGGCTCCAGATCAAAATGCAAATTATTACCATATTTCCTGTCCTACATGATATTTTTCAACATGGAAGAGCATGGAAGAGCAACACTTGGAAGAGCATCTTCAAAAAGCTGTTTTTGCTGAACAAAAACACTTTCTCAGTGTAGAGTAGAAACATTTGTTTTGAAATGTATACAGATTAATATGGTCGCAGCCTAAACCCGAGTAAACAAGTCATCCACTCTTCGAGGCGTGGGTTTGTCTTCAAAAACAAAGCTGTAAAAGGAGTGATCAATTCCTTGGAATCGCTGATCGATTGCTCCTGTCTGCCTTGTTGCTTCTGCTGCTGTTTGCGTTGGTGTGCATCTGAAAGTTTTGTATATCTTTCTGTTTTGAATCATTATTTACTATCATTCCTTGTTCTTTATACTGCTAAATATAACTTACTCAACATCACACATTAACCTGACATAGCTAGCTTCAATCTAAATCGTTATTGCTAGCACAACACGCTAGTAATTCGCTAGCCTGTTAGTGTGCCATCCGCGCGCTCTTTATTTATTTATTTTTCTCGCACGCACTTGCGCCTTTTACGAGTCCATCAAACAACTTAGGTGAGTAGGATCAGTCAACAAACACGGTAAGTCATGTCATCTTCTCCTCTTATTGTTACTTGCACCTCATGTAACATGTTTAGCATATCCTTCTCTGTCAGCACAGGATTTACATGTGATAAATGCAGGGAGATAGTAAAGCTGACGGGGAAGATTTCAGAACTAAAGACACGCATCCAAACTTTAATCGAGGATAGTAAGAATGCAAGGGCTTTAGATGCTGCTTTGGATGCGACTAGCTTAGTGAACTCTGTACATTGTTCGGTTCTGGCTGAAGTAGAGCCCATGCAGCAGGGCAACTGGGCGACGGTGAGAAGCTATAGTCGCGGGACAAAACACCGCTCTTCCATTCCGATAACAACATTAAACAGGTTCCCCCCACTCAGTGAAACACCCACTGAGAATCCTGTTGATTGTGTCCTAGTTATTGGCGATTCTATTACATGGAACGTGAAAATAGAGACACCAGCCACCATAGTCACATGTTTGCCGGGAGCCAGAGCGCCTGACATCAAAGCAAATTTAAAAGTGCTGGCAAATGCTAATTGTAAATTCTCTAAGATTATTATTCACGTCGGCACAAATGATGTTCGACTCCGCCAGTCGGAGATCACCAAAATTAATATTAAAGAGGTGTGTGAACTTGCAAGTACGATGTCAGGCACTGTAATTTGCTCTGGCCCCCTTCCTGTTCACAGGAGTGATGAGATAGTCAGTAGATTGTGTTCACTCAATGGCTGGCTGTTGAAGTGGTGTCCGCAAAATAATATAGAATTCATAGACAATTGGAACAGTTTTTGGGGCAGACCTGACCTGTTGAAAAGAGATGGTATTCAACCCTCCTGGGATGGTGCTGCTCTTCTCTCTAGTAATTTGGCTCATAGTCTGACAATCTGGGGCTCAGGTTAGGAAGCAGACAGACTGGCTTAACTGACCGTCTGCTAGCTGTCTCACATCACCAAGGTCAGATAAATCCCATCACATAGACACTCTTTCACCTAGCTATCATCACATAGAGACTGTGTCTGTTCCCCGAATTTGGAAATCCAAAACACGTTTAAATTAAGGTTAAAATTTTTATTGATGTTCAACAAATAAAAAACAGCTATAATACAGATGAGCAAATGATAAAGCTTGGGTTGCTGAATATTCGATCCCTTACTTCAAAAGCACTTATTGTTAATGATATGATTAGGGGTGCACCGATCCGATACTAGGATCGGATATCGGCCGCGATACTGATAAAATAGCTGGATCGGGGATCGGAAAAAATAACAGATCCACGGGCCGATCCAGGTTTTTTTTTTCTTTCTTTTTTTCTCGTCGTCGCAGCAGAACCTACGTCATTCGTCAGCTTCACGCGTGTCGCATGCTAGAAGCAACATGGAGCGAGCCAGAGGCCGTTTCTCAATATCAAGTACGCAAACTTCGGACTTGCGTCCTCCTTGGTAGTTCGGACTTGCCAAGTTCGACTCAGGAGAACGAACTCCCGAGGACGAGAGGACGCGAGTCCGGTTATTCTGCAAATGGAACAGCATGCGTTCTTGATCGCGTCACTCAGCTCGCTCTGGCTACTCCGGTAATCTCTTTATGTATATTTTAGCCGAAAATAAAACGAAGTATGTTATACAACACCACTCTACCTCTTTTCATTTAAAAAAAAAAATCTTAAACATATTAATGGCCACATAAATGTGGTTCAGGCAAACGCGTACATTGATTATCTTTACTGCATATTAACAACACGAAATATAAAACACAACCCTGCTTCTTTTTGTTTTCATTTTTAAAAATATGAAACATAATGATCATTAAAACTGACATTTAAATTTGCCATTGCTGATTAAGTGAGCATTCACAGGTCATGTTTGTGATGGTGGTGTGACACACATTACAATGTTTGGTTATTATTATTTGTATGTGTGATCAAGTTGTTGTTCGACCAACTTTTTATTTTTTTATTCTCAGGTTCAGCTGCTATGTTGCATTTTAAATTCCTGTTGCAGGACTTTGCACTTTATATTTTTACATGTTTACAATTTTTGGAAACACAGTTTTTTTGTTTCCACCGCTACATTTTAATTTGATTTTTTTTACATTTATTTAAAGAAGTTTGATTATATTCTATGTTCGATTTGAATGCACAATTGTTTTTTAAATAAATAAGAATACAACACATTACATACATCTGTTATTTTGTCTTAGTTATGTTTAGTTAGTAAAGTCTGGTGCCTTTAGTCTCTTCAAGGAAGGTATAAGGTGGAAGGTATACAGTTTATTATTAATTCAACTATAGTATCGGATCGGTATCGGGTATCGACAGATACACAAAGCCCAGGCATCGGTATCGGTATCGGGACTGAAAAAGTCGGATCGGTGCACCCCTAGATATGATTTCAGATAATAACCTAGATGTGCTGTGTTTGACAGAAACCTGGCTAAAACCAAATGATTACATCACTTTAAATGAGTCCACCCCACAAGATTACTGTTATAAACATGAACCTCATCTGAAATGCAAAGGGAGAGGTGTCGCTGTAATTTATAGTAATATTTTCAAAATCACTAAGAAATCTAGTTTTAAATATACTTCTTTTGAAGGGGTGGGTGCTTAATGTAAAAATATATAGTGTAAATGACAAATCACATTTGAAATTTGTGCTGGCTACTGTAAACAGGCCACCAGGGCACCATACAGACTTTGTTGGTGATTTTAATATACTTGTAGGTAATGAAAAAGATGCATTGGGATTGGCATTTAAAGACATTCTGAACTCTATTGGAGTTAGAAAACACATGTCAGGACCTACTCATTGTCGTAATCATACTCAAGATCTAATATTATCACACAGAATAAATGTTGGTGCCGTTGAAATTCTGCAGCAGAGCGATGACATCTCAGATCATTATCTAGTCTTGTGTAAATTACATTTAGCCAAGGCTGCAAAGCCGACTCCGTGTTACAAATATGTGAGACCTATCACTTCTGTCACTAAAGATTGCTTTATTAATAATATTCCTGATCAGTTTCATCATCTCAGCATCCCAGATAGCTTAGAAGAACTCGATACTGCAACAGAAACTTTTAACTCTCTCTTTTCCAGCACTTTAGACACAGTTGCTCCGTTGCTCTTAAAGAAGATTAAAGAAAATAGTCCAACGCCGTGGTACAACGAGCACACTCAGGCCCTTAAGAGAGCAGCCAGAAAAATGGAGCGCAACTGGAAGAAAACAGAGAGGAAGAATTCGCTAAACTCATTAAATCATCTAAACCAACAACATGTATGTTAGACCCCATACCGACTAAGCTACTGAAAGAGATGCTTCCAGAGGTAATAGATCCTCTTCTTACTATCATTAATTCATCTTTGTCTCTAGGAAACGTACCGAAAACCTTCAAGCTGGCTATGATTAAACCGCTTGTTAAAAAAACGCAACTTGATCCTACAAAATTAGTCAATTTCAGGCCGATCTCGAATCTACCCTTTCTGTCAAAGATACTAGAAAAGGCAGTATCTTCACAACTATGTTCCTTTTTAGAAAAAAAAGATATCTACAAGGATTTTCAGTCAGGATTTAGACCGTACCAATAAGACAGCTCTCATTAGAGTCACAAATTATTTGCTCTTATCATCCGGTGGTTGATGGTTGTGTCTCTCTATTGGTGTTACTCAATCTAAAGTGCTGCATTTGACACTATTAACCACAACATTCTTTTAAATAGACTTGAAAATTATGTTGGCATTAGTGGAATTGCATTAGCATGGTTTAAAATCATACTTATCTGACCGTTATCAGTTTGTAGCAGTAAATAAAGAGATGTCATATCGATCACAAGTTCAGTATGGCGTACCACAAGGCTCAGTACTAGGCCCACTGCTGTTCACTCTGTACATGCTACCATTAGGAGATATCATTAGGAAGCATGGAATTAGCTTTCACTGTTATGCCGATGATACTCAGCTCTAAATTTCCTCACAACCTAATGAAAAAAAACCAATTCACAAAATTAACGGAATGCATAGCTGATAAAAAAGATTGGATGACTAGTAATTTCCAACTACTAAATTCTGAAAAAACAGAGATTCTAATTATTGGACAAAAAAAACTTCCTCACGTAATAGAATACTAGAATACTAGAATACTGTCTAACACTGGATGGCTGCTCTGTTAAGTCTTCGTCGTCGGTTAGGAACCTGGGTGTGGTCTTTGATACCAATTTTTCATTTGAAAGTCACGTGTCTAGTATCTGTAAAACCGCATTTTTCCATATGCTCTCATCGACAAATGCGGAACAATTAGTTAATGCGTTCATGACCTCAAGGCTAGATTATTGTAATGCTCTACAGGGTGGTTGCCCTGCACGCTTAAATAAACAAACTACAGCTAGTTCAAAATGCAGCAGCTCGAGTTCTTACCAGAACCAGGAAGTATGACCATATTAGCCCGGTTCTGTCAACACTGCATTGGCTCCCTATTAAACATTGTATACATTTTAAAATATTGATGATTACTTACAAAGCACTAAATGGTTTAGCTCCGCAGTACTTGAGCGAGCTCTTAACGCATTATAGTCCTTCACATCTATTGTGATCTCAAAATTCCGGCCAGTTGATAATACCTAGAATATCAAAATCGACTGCTGGCGGTAGATCCTTCTCCTATTTAGCTCCAAAACTTTGGAACAGTCTTCCTAACATTGTCCGGGAAGCAGACACACTCTGTCAGTTCAAAGCTAGACTAAAAACACATCTCTTTGACCTAGCATACACATAATACATTATAGACTTCTATAATTCAATGTTAGACTGCATAGATCAGGTCAGCCAGAACTGGAACCACTTCCCATTAATCCTGATGTACTCGTTACATCATAAGAAGAATGGCATCTATGCTAATTTTTGTGTTTTTGTTTATCCCAAGGTTTTCCCGCAGCCTATATCCAGATCTGATGAAGGACCTGCACCTGGACCCGATGTCTTAGCGGGGGTGCTAAAATGCCAACTAGTTTCTCCTTATGGAGGATCCCTTTACCACTCTACAGATAAAGCGTTGTCGGGAAAATTCGGTTTGCGTATCTACCCCGAAGTGATAAAATTCTGTATCAAAAATGTTAAGGCCAGACAAGTAGTTTTTTAAGGCTTGGTTTGTAGGGAATTACAAACCTGCGCACATATATTCAAACTAGAGATGCACCGATTGATCGGCTGGTGACCGGAATTGGCCGATTTTCACGTGATCGGCCATGACCGGCGACCGGCCGGTCAGTCTGACATATGCCGATTTTATGCCGGTCAAATGCACTCGGGCGCCGCATGATTAACCTTTTGAGCGGTACGGTCTCATATATGAGATTTGTATGTCTGTGCCCCTGAGAGTACGGTGCGGTGCCACATTTAGATGTTCAGTGACGTCGCATAACTGCCAGATTCAAACTGTGCTTTCGCGCGTTGGCTGCCTGGCGCTGAGCCAGAGTCGGACGCGTTCAGCGCTGTTATGGCACAACTAAGCAGTGTTTTCAACCTCATAATGTTTATTAATGTTTGTTATATGTAGGTTTCAGATATTTAAATACACAAGCACGATTAAAACAATACATTTGGAGTTTGTAAAACACACACTGATGTCTGTGGAAGCAGCAATAACAATCTATTCAAATATAATTTGCCGACATGTGTGTTATTCATATCAGACAAACATAGTGGAAGTAACTATAAAGTTTACTCTATTCTTCTCAGTTCACCGGCCACTTTCTTGCATTTATTTCGGAGAAACTGATGAATTCACGTGCTGTAAATCCGACTGACAGGACAACATTGCGGCGCCCATCTCATTATAGATCAAGATTAAAGGTTTTTAAACGACCACTCACTTACACGTATTTGAGAATCGGAATATCAGATAGGCTAGTTGATGACATGGTAAGCAAGTTTGTGAATATTTTGAATAAAAAAGGAAAAGTGAAATAAAAGCGACACATCTGTCATACAGTTTTATTGTGGCTGCGGTGTATCGCGTGACGCGTCGCCATGGAAACATTAAAGGGAACGTTCGCGAAAAAACTCACTCGGGGGGTGGGGGTGTCAGTTAGAATATTTTAAACTTACGCGTGAAAGGGTTAAAGAAAAGATGGAAAATAAATATTTGTGTGTGCTGTAAAGTGGTTAGAAAAAAATTAAATCGGAATCGGCAGGTCAAACTCAGTGAAAAATCGGAAATCGGAATCGGCCTAGAAAATTGTAATCGGTGCATCTCTAATTCAAACGCGCATACCAATAGACTGAACTCTTAATACGCATGTGCACGCCATAAGCGTTCTCACAGGTTTCGCGTTTAAAGTCTGTGTAGAGTTTCCTGTTAAAACGGTGTCGTGGTAGCGGCCCCTAAGTTAATAACTAATGATCGTTGTGACGGAAGTGAATCAAACAAATTAACTTTAGCTGGAAAATAACTTCATTTAAGAACTGATTTAACTTCATTTAAGACCCGATGAATGAGTCGGTACAGTGTGCACATATCGCCGGGATTATAATCATCCGGTCTAAAGTGAACGCTACACACTACCGCGTTTTTCAAAGCAGAAGCAGAAGTGAAGTCCTGTCTCTTACCCTGCACAAAACACACACAGGCACTGAAGATCGCACCGTCCTTTTTCTTATTCGGAAACCTGTGGACTCGATGTCCTGACAGGCCATAATTCACAATCATTTACCACGACGATGATTAATTGAAATACAGTAACCAGCGAAAACACACTGAATCATGACCGCTCCAACAGAATACCAACCTACTCTGCACTGAGTGAACGCAGAGCCGGCAAACGACTCCCTCATGTGACGTCATATGACGCGATGGTGAAAAAAGGCGTTTTTTCAACACGGTCAAGAAAACTGTCATGTTTTCTACTAAATTTGTGCCCTTATGTCTTGCAAAACAATTTTTAATCCTGCATTTACTTTTCATATGGTATTTTCATACAAGGTTATATTCATTTTGAAAAAAGAAAAAAACCTGCAAGATGCCCTTTAAGAAACACTTAGATTTTTTCAAATAATTTCAATAAATCATATTCCCATTCACTCCAGCGATAAATTTTAAAATTAAACTAAATTCTATTTAATTTAGAACTTTAACATTTTTAGGCATGAACTAATTCCAATCCCTAATGCCAAAATGTTTTCTTTGTTCATCAAGTAATTTACTGGTCAGGCATTATTGTTAACTCGCAAGACAGTAAGGAGAATGACAATTTGATGGATAATTTAATTTAAATATATGTATTCATTCCGCCGTCACATCCGAACGCGAAATGCTGCTTGGGTAGTTTCAAGATACTGCTGGCAGCCATATCACCCTGTAGCCCAAGACTGGTTGCCCACTGAAGCTAAGCAGGGCTGAGCCTGGTTAGTCCTTGGATGGGAGACCTTCTGAGATCCAACGCCGGATACTTTTATAGGTTACGTCCGTGGATCACGGCTGAACGCGTCTTCAACACTCACTTACAAACATTTTTCTCCTATCGTGCGTCTACTCTACACCCATACCACAAAAAAAAAAACCGGATTATATGCCGTCATCTGTTAAAATGGCGAATATATCAGATGTAAGTAGTCTACCTTTTGGTGCAGGTGAGGACACATTTGAGCTGCACGCGGTGCAGTCTGAGCTGGAAGCTGTTGAGAAACAGATCCACGACCTTTTAGTAAAACAAGCCGAGCTGATAGACCGCTGTTTAGCTCTTGAAACATCACGCGCCGATGCACACAAATCAGTGATTAACGTTACTAACCCGCTGACTCCGATCTCGTCTACTCCGTGCGTTTCTCAGCATCGGTCGCGATCAGCCATGGTCTCGTTCACTCCGGCTCCAACACGCCACCACGAAGCCTGGATGGTTCCGCGGAAGACGCGAGTCAGGTCTAGACCAAGACTCTCTCCGACCCTCCCGGTTTTCGAGATATCCACCCAAAACCGCTTCTCCCCTCTCTGCGAAACGGAACGCGATGCTGTGATCATCGGCGATTCCATCGTTCGGCACGTACGCGCAACGTTAGGTAAAAGTAAGGTGCACAGTCACTGCTTTCCTGGTGCTCGTGTTTCTGAAATCGCTGCTCACGTACCCGAGATTCTGAACGGTGACGTGCGCGTCGGAACTGTGGTCTTGCACACGGGAGCGAACGACATCAGGCTGCGCCAGACGGAGGTTCTGAAGAAAGACTTCAGGAATCTGATCGATACGGTACGCAGCACATCGCCTGATATAACGATCATTGTGTCAGGACCGCTTCCCACGTATCGACTAGGACATGAAAAGTTTAGTAGATTATTCGCGCTAAATTAATGGTTAACGTCATGGTGTAATGAACAGAAACTGCTCTTTGTAAATATTTGGAATCTGTTTTGGGAGCGTCCTAGGCTTTTCCGTGCTGATGGCTTACACCCAAGCAGATTCGGAGCGGATCTTCTGTCGGATAACATCTCCAAAATATTAAATACCTTTTGACTAGTAACCAAAAGTCCAAATCATAGTCTCTGCTGCACCAAATTAACTGATATAAATACTAGTGTAGAACATTGCATAGAAATTGTGTCTATTCCTCGTTTAGTGCGATCAAATAATAAATCTACTGCAGGATCTAGGAAAAATCTAATTGTTATTAAAACAGAAAATGTTGCTATTAGTAAACAAAAACAATTTCTAAAGCTAGATCTTCTAAACATTAGATCACTCACACCTAAGGCAGTTATTGTAAATGAAATAGTCACAGATAATAGCATCGATGTACTTTGCCTTACTGAAACCTGGCTTAAACCAAATGATTATTTTGGTCTAAATGAGTCTACTCCATCAGGATACTCCTATAAGCATGAGCCCCGTCTGATTGGTCGTGGCGGCGGTATTGCAACAATCTATAGAGATTTTCTTAGTGTTACTCAGAAAACGGGTTATAAGTTTATTTCGTTTGAAGTACTTGTACTAAATGTTACGCTCTTAGATGTTAGAAAAACATCCCTATTATCTTTAGCCTTGGCTACCGTATATAGACCGCCAGGGCCTTACGCTGATTTCCTAAAAGAGTTCGCAGATTTTCTCTCAGACCTATTGGTCAATGTCGATAAAGCTTTAATTGTTGGAGATTTTAACATACACATAGATAATCAAAATGATGCGTTAGGGACTGCATTTATAGATTTATTAAACTCCTTTGGGGTTAAGCAAAACGTTACCGGACCAACTCATCGTTTTAATCATACACTCGATTTAATTATATCACATGGAACCGATCCAACCGATATAGATATCATTCCACAAAGTGATGATGTAACTGACCATTACATGGTAACTTGCATATTACGTACCCCTGTAATATTTCATGCTGCGCCGCGTTATCGATTAGGCAGAACAATTCTTCCATCCACCATAGATAATTTCTCAAATTGCTTATCTGATCTGTCTCAGCTGCTCAGTGAACCCAAACAAACAGATGTACTAGAAGAACTAACTGGCACTATGAGCACCATTCTCTCTGGAAAATTGGATATTGTTGGACCCATTAGACTAAAAAAGGTCTGAGAGAAAAGTAAAGCACCATGGTACAACAATACTACGCATGATCTAAAGAGAGAAACCCGTAATTTAGAGCGTAAATGGAAACAAACTAATTCAGATGTTTTTAGAATCGCGTGGAAAGACAGTATGTCACGTTATAAAAAGGCCCTAAAAGCAGCCAGGGCTGAGCACCTCCGCAAACTAATAGAAAATAACCAAAACAATCCTAGGTTTTTATTTAACACCGTGGCTAGACTAACAAATAAACAAGCGTCACCTGAACAAAATATTCCGTTACAGTTTAGTAGTAATGATTTCATGAATTTTTTCACTGAGAAAATAGAAAACATCAGAACCACAATTGTAAACGTTCAATCCTCAATCGCGCCTTATAACTCAGCCTCAATTATCACCCCGCAAGAATGATTACAGTGCTTTACAACTATAGAACAAATAGAGTTAAATAAACTTATCACTTCATCTAAAACAACAACATGTTTATTAGATCCTATACCCACTAAACTACTGAAAGAAATGTTGCCTATAGTGGAAGAGCCTCTTCTCAATATTATTAACTCATCTTTATCTTTAGGTCATGTTCCAAAAACATTTAAACTGGCAGTTATAAAACCACTCATTAAGAAACCACAATTAGACCCAAATAACCTAGCAAATTATAGACCCATTTCAAATCTTCCTTTTATGTCTAAAATACTAGAAAAAGTTGTGTCCGCCCAACTGGGCTCTTTCTTACAAGAAAATGACATCTATGAAAAGTTTCAGTCTGGTTTCAGGCCGCACCATAGCACTGAAACTGCGCTTGTTAAAATCACAAATGATTTACTCTTAGCTTCTGACCAAGGCTGTACCTCAATACTAGTTTTACTTGATCTTAGTGCTGCGTTCGATACTATAGATCATACAATACTCTTAGATCGACTACAGAATTATACTGGTGTTCAAGGACAAGCATTAAGCTGGTTCAGATCATACTTATCTGACCGCAACCATTTTGTCTATTTAAATGGAGAAAAATTGATCATAACTCCAGTAAACTATGGAGTGCCGCAGGGATCTGTGTTAGGTCCTCTATTATTCTCAATATATATGCTGCCACTTGGAAATATTATAAGGAAACATGGAATTAGTTTCCATTGTTATGCTGATGACACTCAAATCTATATTTCATCACGGCCGGATGAAAACACTAAATTATCCAAATTGAGAGTGTGTTAAAGATATAAAAGATTGGATGACGCGCAATTTTCTTTTATTAAATCCAGACAAGACAGAGGTACTACTTATCGGTTAAAAAAAACGCCCACAAAACCTCTCACAATACAACTTTAACATAGTAGGATGTCCTGTTACTTTATCCTCTACAGTAAAAGACCTGGGTGTTATACTTGACTGTAACCTGTCTTTTGAAAATCTTATTTCATATGTTACAAAAACAGCCTTTTTCCACCTTAGAAACAGCTAAGCTACGTAATATGCTATCTGTTTCTGATGCAGAAAAGTTAGTTTATGCGTTCATGACCTCGAGACTAGATTACTGTAATGCTTTATTAGCCGGTTGTCCTGCATCCTCAATAAACAAGCTACAGTTAGTCCAAAATGCCGCCGCTAGAGTTCTTACTAGATCAAGAAAATATGATCATATAACACCGATTTTATCATCACTGCATTGGTTACCTATAAAGTTCCGTATTAATTACAAGGTATTGCTACTGACTTATAAAGCCCTAAACGGCTTAGATCCAGTCTATTTAACGGATTTTCTATCGCCCTATAATCCATCGCGCTCTCTAAGATCACTAAATTCGAGGCTTTTGGTCATACCTAGGATATCCAGATCCACCAAAGGAGGGAGAGCATTTTCACATTTAGCTCCAAAACTCTGGAATAGTCTTCCTGATACTGTTCGTTGCTCAGACTCGCTCTCCCAGTTTAAAACTAGATTAAAGACGCATCTCTTCAGCCAGGCATTCGTATAATACTTTTAATCTTACAGTTAAATCCGGTCTCTAGTTCATAAACGCCAGAGGAGAACTGGCCCCCGACTGAGCCTGGGTTCTCCCAAGGTTTTTTTTTTTTTTCTCCATTAGGTCACCTGATGGAGTTTTTCGGTTCCTTGCCACTGTTGCCTTTGGCTTGCTCAGTTGGGGATACTTAATTTAATTAATCAATCAACAATACTATTGATCAGCATTACCAAACGTGGACGTTTTACACTAGAAACAAACACTGATGTACTATTTTAATTTAATACTGTGAAGCTGCTTTGATACAATCTGTATTGTGAAAAGCGCTATATAAATAAAGTTGACTTGACTTGACTGAGAAAAACCAGGTTGCTGCTGGAAGAGGTGTTAGTGAGGCCAGCAGGGGGTGCTCACCCTGTGGTCTGTGTGGGTCCTAATGCCCCAGTGTAGTGACGGGGACACTATACTGCCAAAAAGAGCACCGTCCTTCGGATGAGACGTTAAACCGAAGTCCTGACTCTCTGTGGTCATTAAAAATCCCAGGATGTCCTTCGAAAAAGAGTAGGGGTGTAACCCCGGCATCCTGGCCAAATTTGCCCCTTGGCCTCTGTCCATCATGGCCTCCTAATCATCCCGATATACTGATTGGCTTCATCACTGTCTCCTCTCCACCTGTAAGCTGGTGTGTGGTGGGCGTTCTGGCGCAATATGGCTGCCGTCGCATCATCCAAGTGGATGCTGCACATTGGTGGTGGTTGAGGAGATTCCCCCATCTATGTAAAGCGCTTTGAGGTCTCAGAAAAAGCGCTATATAAATGTAACAAATTATTATTATTATTATAAAAATAATTAATAATCCAATAATAATTTAATTGTTCATATGTGTTTATTCTTGTTAGAAGATTTTTGTTTTACTGATTATGAACACAAATTAATCAAGACAAACCAAATTAATTGTAATTGTATTAATTATACCATTGATGAAAACAAGCTGATACCAAAGGTATTTTAGGCCTTCAATTCTAACATAATTTTTCATGAAAAATCATGATTGTATTTATTTATTTTTGCGAAAGTAAGGTTAATGTAAGCAGCTTCTTGCTATACTCTCCTAAATGCGTAATAAAACTTAAGTGCAAACATTACCGCTTTAATGACCGTCCTTTATTTTTCAGTACATTTGTTTTACAATATATGGCTATAACTGTCATGGAAATAATATTATAACTATTATTATTATACAGTAGTGTAATGTAGACAGACACAACTAAAAGAGGTTGAATTTTTCGTTTAATTTGCACACTAAATATGGGTTGGAGCTTTTAATTTTGAACTCTCATAGTACACCAGATTGATGAATTTAACATTAAAATGCACAAAATTTTCTTTTTCAAAATTTTCCCCCAATGCCCGGAGAAGGCCCGCTGTCCACTCACCACAGATTTACCAAAATTCCTGTGAGAAACACTGGTATTGCTATACCAATGCAGTTTATAGCTTGTTTTTTTAATTCATCACTGTGGAGTATAGTTCAATTGTATTAATAAATTACAATTTTGTACTTATTTCATCTGTTAACTCTCACTCGTTCCTGCTCGCTCATTAGTTTGGGGGGGGGGGACTCTCAGCTGATCCACGTCTACCAATAGGAATACGACGCCTATCACTTGTATACATATACAGTATAAGCTCCTTCAGTATTATCAGCACTAAATGGCGAAATTCAGCAGGCAAACTGCATCATCTCACAAGGAATCGGGCAATCGGGAATTTAGCGAGAGGAATTCGTTCCCCATAAGAATTTTACCTCAGATTCATTTGCATTGCTTCTCGCATTGCTGCATTATTGACACAGGACTCACTGAAGTTATACTGACTGAAGAACAAGTTCAGATTAGATCTGCACTCACCACATGAAGAAGGATATCAAGAGCATCCACATCACAGCTGGCCGTAATTCACTCTCCATTCATTTCTGAAAGTCTTCACGAAGCTAAGTTCCTTTTTTAAGCTATTTGCTAAAAGCTATCAGGGTATTGGCAACATGCTTGTTGCTAATGCTATTCGTGTTTAATTTATGTAAAATGTTTTTTTATTTGTATTTTTTTATATGTTGAACACTATTGATTTTGATTTATATGAGAAACATGAAAACTGTAATATGTGTTGCAGTTGCAGTAAGCGCGACTGAAGAGAGGCTGATGTTACAATTGCGGGAGAAGGCCACAGATTCGGGCATGTTTTAATTAATTTGTCTTTTTATTCATGCAGAATCAAATCTGGCCTGAGTAATTTCTGTTGCCCAGTCTCGTTCATCAACCCACACAACGCAAAGCTAAACGAAGACCGTTCACACGTGAGGCGCTGACGAGATCGAACAGAGGAAACATAAAACCATACTCCGTCATTTTGGTCATACAGATAAGAGCAGGATTGTTTGAAACTAGGGAAGCACCGATACCATTTTTCTAGAACCGATCCGATCCCAAAAATTCTGAGTATCGGCCGATACCGATCCGATATCAGCACAGTTTTCTTTTTAATCAATGTAGAATTTCTATACCTCTGTTTGTTGACCTGATAATTACTCTTGTGTGTTATACATCATTATAAAGAAAAACAACAAATGAAAAAATAATATGATCATAATTATGAAAAAATACTATTATAAACTAGATTAGTTAAATTCAGCAGCAAAAGTTACTCTAGAAAAATCATGAGAGCACAATAATTGAATAAAATCTAAACATTTAGTGAAAAAACATTATTTAGTGGAGATGGAAAACAAATAAAAGTGAATAAGTGTAGCACTGAATCTGTTAAAATGTTACTCATTGCTCTTTGTATTGTTATAAAATACATTCATGAAAAACAAGTAAATATATTTATGATATATACTATACAATTAAAAGACATTTCTTTTAAATGTTTAGCGTAGCTGTTTAATGAGGCAGCAACATATTATAGATAGGACAGAACAAGAAAGGCTATTAATAATCTTTCATTGCACAAAAGTATTATAATATGAAAGGCTCCAATACAGAGCGGCACAAAGCGTTTATGCGTATCCCGTGTGCAGAATGATGCACTTTAAGCAACATGGAGTCACAGCGCTTCACATTGAAAACCTCAAAGCAAAAAGGGAAGAGATTTCATGCGTAGTTACGGTATTATATGAATGCAATAGTTTATTGAGCCTTTTTAACAGTTTAAAATGTTCAGTTACTGTGCGCGTGAACAGAGCCGATCAGCCCTATATGTGTCAAAGCACATCAACTAAAGTTTACAACATCGATGAGAAAAACCCAGCTGGGCAGTGCATCTTTTGGTCTTTCTGTTTCTCTGTCTTGCTTACAACACCGGCCACTTCCAGGGCTGTGTTCTGTGACTTTGTGCCTGACAAAAAAAATTGAGAATGAGAGAGTGAGAAATTTGTTTATGAACTGCAGCTCGGAAAAGATAACCGTGTTGCGTGTTAACATGCGTTCATATGCGCATGCACAAAATGAAATGCGCACTTTCCAGCAAAATATCTGTAGGGACCAAGAGTGCTGCACAAGTCCTGAAAAGTTAAGTGTCTCGATCGCACCCCAGTCTCGCGTTCACTACAGCGTTCACTACTGCGCAGACTCGGGTCCAGCGTTCACTACTGCGCAGACTCGTGTCCCTCTGGTCTCGTGTTCACTACTGCGCAGACTCGGGTCCAGCGTTCACTACTGCGCAGACTCGTGTCCCTCTGGTCTCGCGTTCACTACTGCACAGACTCGGGTCCAGCGTTCACTACTGCGCAGACTCGGGTCCCGCGTTCACCACTGCGCAGACTCTGGCCCCGCGTTCACCACTGCGCAGACTCGGGTCCCGCGTTCACTACTGTGCAGACTCGGGTCCCGCGTTCACCACTGCGCAGACTCTGGCCCCGCGTTCACTACTGCGCAGACTCGGGTCCCGCGTTCAATACTGCGCAGACTCGGGTCCAGCGTTCACTACTGCGCAGACTCGGGTCCCGCGTTCACCACTGCGCAGACTCTGGTCCCGCGTTCACTACTGTGCAGACTCGGGTCCCGCATTCACCACTGTGCAGACTCTGGTCCCGCGTTCACTACTGCGCAGACTCGGGTCCCGCGTTCACTACTGCGCAGACTCGGTCCCGCGTTCACTACTGCGCAGACACGGGTCCCGCGTTCACTACTGTTCATTGGAACGAAACCGTAGCCAAGGCGACATCTATGTATATATCTATACCCGCCCGCGCCCTCAGATCATTTGGACGCGGCTGTGTTCAAGAGATAACAACGATATAAATACTGGTCGTTTTCTCACACAAACCGCTCGTTTCGTGTCTTAGGCCATCAATGTGTACTTATGATGGGGAATTGTTTAATTTGGACGATGGGGAATTGTTTTAATTTGGACTTTGTGCATGCTCTTTGAGACAGTGACCATAGACCTGCATGAAATGACTGACAGACAAGAACGGTTTGACCTAAAAATATCAAAATTGAAACTACTGCGGAAAAAAAGACACCTACATCTTGGATATCTATTCTCCAAGTCAGTTTAGTTACAACTCTGCAATAAAGCAAGATGGAAAGCAATGTATTGACATTGACTTTTGATTTATAGGCTATATTGCATTTAAAATGTTGATTGGCTGGACATACTGGATAATATGGATGCACATCCCTCAGTAAATAATAACCATCAAGTATCAAGTATTGCTTGTATAATTTAAAACACAGTGACATGCTATGGCATGACATTTTAGCTTTAATTCATTCACATGATGCATTTTTGATATCAATAATTAAATTTGTACTATTTAAAATGTGAATTCTTGATATTAAGAATGTACTTTTTCTAGTAACAATGTCTATTTCTGATAACAGGAATTACATTTTCATTAAGTCCTAGTTAAAGGAGGGAGGATTGTAGTGGGAGCACTGGGTGTCAGGTGTGACTGAGTGACAATGGCTAATGGTTTACACGGCTAATGGGTCAGGTATGAGGGCCCCTTAACAGAATTTTGCTTAGGGCCCCAGGGAGGTCAGGATCGGCTCTGCGCATGAAGAACAAGTATAGCGCTCTCTACTCCAGTGTGGTGATCTAAAAGACACCCGGGAGAAAGTTACATGAACAGCAATAAACTCCAGAAAGATAAAGTCATTTTATGCGAAACCATAGACCTTTCTCTACAGATCAAGTATAACAATAGTAACATTGACTCATCTTGGAGAGAGTTTCATCATGTTGACTGCCGTAACCGAACGCGGCGCGCTGTTTGAGTGCTGGATGGAGAATGACTGACAGCCGCAGCGGAGGGAAGCACTTACTTGAATTTAACGACTTCAATATTAAACATTAAATCACTTTATCACATTAAACTATGGAGTGGCTTTAGAACACTTATAATATAGTGCACGAAAAGTTGACGGTTCTTTATAATGTTTTTGTAGCTTTTGTGAGGCTTTACAATAACACAGAATAGTATACGCACAATATAGGATTTGGATCTCGTCTGACCGATTCCCGATCGCAAAAGTATCGGAGCCAACACTGAGTATCGGATCAGCGCATCTCTATTCGAAACTGCTAAGTATTTAATTCTATTTGTGTACACTCATAATAAACCAGAACACGGTTCTTCGGTTTCTTTACCGTCGGTTTCTTTACCGTCAACTAGTTTGTGGAGCGCTTCACAAAAATAAACCAAACTCAGCAGAATACTGTCACACAGCTTTCTCTTTTCTTTTGTTAATCTGTTAATTATTTAAGTCAAATATATTTAGCATATTTATTCCTTTTATACAGGTCTATACACTATGATTTTATGAAAACAAAATATTATTTTTATTTTATTTTAAATGTAACTCCATTCTCCTTAAATCATCCTGGCGACCCAGAGTTTGGAAACCTGTGCTCTAGGGAACTGAGTTTGGCGCCCCTAGTATAAGTGAACCTCAGGGAATATAATAAAATAATGTTAAAACTCCATGTCATGACCCCTGTAAAGATGTAAGATGTGTTATTAAAAAGGATTCTTTAGCTATTAATGATTAAACACTCACAGAGCTTTTCTGCAGTTGACCACAGCTGGTATCAGTCTTCTTCTCCCCTCAGCTGATGTGTTGTATTTCATGGGGTTCAGCTCATCCAGCGCCTCCTCTGAGATCTGAATCTTGTAGGAGATTATTGAGCAGTGAGCAGGAGAGAGTTCCTCCTCTGAGTGTTTGTCTGATTTCACAAACTCCTGAATCTCTCTGGACAGAGTCTGATCTTTGACTTCCAGCAGACAGAGGAACAGATTGATGGATTGATCAGCTGAGAGATCATCATCCTCATCATCATCATCACCTTTGATCTTGTCTTTAATGTACTGTGTGGTTCTCCTGATGCTCTCTGAGCTGTTCTCTGTGTGTGTAAGTAGATCCTGTAAGAGTCTCTGATTGGACTCCAGTGAGACGCCCAGCAGGAACCGCAGGAACAGATCCAGCCGTCCATTCTCACTCT
>NC_140210.1:59471579-59509079 GCF_951802725.1 Rutilus rutilus
CACTGCGCGCGCTGCGTGATTGACGAGGGAGAATCTCGCGCACATCCAAAATATACTTTTATTCATAAAATATTAACGATAATATTAGCTTTTTTAGGGCCTGATTGTTATAATGGATAACAGTATTTGTAGCTGAATAAAAAAAAAAAAACTAATTTAAATTATTACAGCTTTTTAAAACCTAAACTAAACTTGAACCTTGTTCTGGTTTTGTTTCCTTATTAGCCTACCAAGACCTTACATTAGCATTTTACGTTTTATTGTTAAATTTAATATTTTTTAAACCATGCATAAAATGTAAATATCATAAAATTTCATTTATCATTAAATATCTTTAAATAGAAAGTAATTTATTTGCATGTTAATTAACTGATAATAAATTGACTTTAGTGATCAAGTACAATTAACACAAATGTAGAGAGAAACCAAATGATAAAAAAAAACAGTCAGTGATGATCACATTTAACACCATAAACTTTAATTTAACCCTTCAAGTCTGAGAACAATCAAGAAATCCCTGAATACTGCACCAGGAGCCATACTTAAGTGATCATGAAAAAATAGACAATTTCAGCAAAACCAACAGAAATACTTCTTTTTTTTTAACTATTTCTCTTTAAACCCTCATAAAGTCCAAATGTGCTGCTGAGAATCAGAAGAACATCTTCATTGATCGCTCATGTCTGTAATGACAATCATTATTAATCACCAGAACATGAAATATGAGCTGGACGTGTTCTTGAGCGGTTTTGTGAGATTCTGCCATGATCTCGGTCTGTCACTCATCAGGAAGCTTCGCACTTCCCTTCATGTCTTCCTGACACTTCCCGCAGCAGTCTATGAAGCTCCGCCCCCAGCAGGGACGCTGACTCCGCCCCACTGTCTGACTCCTCCCAGGGAGCGTGGCTAGTGTGCTGCAGAACGAACCGCAGCAGGTTGGGAACCGTCATGGGTGTGTTTTCTGGAAACTTGACACTCATCTGCTTCCTGCAGGAGACAGTAACGTGTGTGAGAATATTTACACTGTACGGAAAAGAGTTTTACACTTTATGATGGGGTTTTTGAACCTGTGTCGGGGGAAGAGCAGCACGGAGGGCAGATGATCCACCATAAACTCCCAGGGCAGATCATTACGACCAACATTCACTCTGAAAACAACAAGAACAGTAATAAACGAACATGATTATCATGACTAATGTGAAGTGTTTGCAGGTGCAGTTCCACACCTGGCCACCGTGAGGGCGCTGTTTCCCCGGAAGAGACGGGCCAGTTGAAGAAACACGTGATTGAGAAGCGAGCAAAAGCCACACCAGGTCGAATAATACAACAGCAGCACGTCCTGATGAGACAGAGAGAAGATCACAGTTATTGCCTGTCGTGTGAACGCTAATATAGTCATCGTTCTTGGTGTGGACGCTAATAATAATAGTCATCGTTCTTGGTGTGAACGCTCATGTAGGGTTGTAACGGTATGAGATTTTCACGGTATGATAATCGTCTCAGAAAATATCACGGTTTCACTGTATGCGGTATTAAACAATCATTAGGGACCGTTCGGTATTTATGGAAGGGGCCACCGGAGGAAAATAGGGGAGGGTCATGTCTTTTTATTCTTTGTTGATGGGAGGGTCATCCAACTTTTTTTAGTCTAGGGGGAGGGTCACCCAACTTTTATAATCATGAAAACAGCAGCATTTCAAACTGGCTTGTTTGGTGCTATTTTTTTCCATTCAGCTCCATGTTGATCTTGCGTTATCAGCCCCCCTTCGATATCAGATGGGTCTGACCCAACAAAAATCCAGTTTGGCACTGTTTGACAGTGCACGCGCACTTCAGTACGCGCTCAGGAAAAAGTGCATCATGTCAGAACAGAACGCCAATGAAATGTTTACCCAGCAAAGCTTTAAAGCACGAGCATGGTTTAAAAAACAAAACAAAAAAACAATGGCTATCTGAACATCTTTGCCAAGCGCAAACCAGTACAGAAGTAGGCTAATCAATAAATTATCGCGGAGGGTCATGCCTTTTTTCACAATCATTTTGGAGGGTCATAGAACAATTTATTGCTGGCGAAGGGAGGGTCATGTCTTTTTTGACAACAGATCTCAAAACTCCTCCGGTGGCCCCTTAAAGGGACTATGTGTAGCTTTTTAGGTATTTTATTATCTAAAATTAATATTTTTATTAATAAATATGCCCTCAATGGTGTACAAATACCTATGCCAATGATCAGACTAATCCTCGAGAGTCCTGAGAGGCGCTTGTCACTGCCGCGGCAAGTTTAAAAGGATGCACTGCACGGTTATTTATACACCGTTCATTCATACATACATATGAGTCACAGGATAAGGAGTCCTCGTCATCGAAAAAGTCCAAAATAGACCGTAAAAGGAAACATGACCGGAGATTACAAAAACAAGGGTTAATGTCGGGATCGCTAATGCAGGAGAAAGCTTTCAAAAGAGACGCTGAAGTTGCCCGCTTTCTTCTCGACAGGTAAGTCAATGTTACGGTCTTAATTACAAGCTTTTTTTTCATTGTTTGGTTGTGTACTTTATTATAGACAGTAGAACATTTATAGTTAAAAGTTAAACAGGCTCTTTGATGAATAGCAGCTATTGAGTAGTAACGTTAGAGAAGGCTCTGATGATGATGATGATATCTAACAATGCACGTATTTCAAAAAATATAACGAGTAAAGAAGGCATTACTACTAATTACCATAGTTAATGTTTTTCACAGTCAGTAATTTATACTGTAACATTCTTTTTTTCGTTGTTTCAAGTTTCAGTTTGTTTTAAATAACAAACCTGTTCACCCGAAGGAAAACTCGAAGTGCTATTATTAGACATCCTGTCATAGCTTTTTGGTACATAACGGCTACCGTAGATGCAACGCGCATTTGAAAAAGTGAGGCGCTGGAGAGCATTATTCGTTTGAATGCAAAATACAGTTTCACCACTAGATGGGAGAAATTCCTACACATTGTCCCTTTAAATAAAAAACGAACAGTCCCTTATTATTATAATAATCATCATCTACAATGACCCTTAAATGAAAGTATGAGTCTACCTTTTGAAAAAATAAAGCTGCACATCTCCCATTTGAACAAACATGTCTAATCTATTGAATTAAAACCTTAACTTATTTTTATTCTTAATTTATCAATTATTATTTAAGATAATTATAAGATTCTTATGAAATGTATTCTATTTCCTCAGAAATTCTGGGTTGTCTGTTATAATTTGTCTGGATTCTATGATTTAATACAAATATATTATTGAAAATGCAATCAGATGAAATGTAACAACTTTTGTTTGTCTGCAGATCTGCACATCAGAGGTTTACTAAATTAAAACACAGGCTATATTGTAAATATAGAAAAATATTCTTTCTTATATAAAAATGTCTGAAATAATGTTTAAATAAACTTTATTATTATTGTTGTTATAACTGTAAGTTGGCTACATTCTATTGTACAATAGTAATATATTTCTTTAAGCTAAACCAAACTTTTATTTTGACAAGTTGTTCTAAACTCCTATGAGTTTCAGTCTGAGTGTATTTGACGATGATTCTTTGATAAAAAAATTATGAAATGCTCATTTAGTTCTCTCAGCAGCACTGGATATATTCATGTGTTCACGTCCTCATTTAGTGAGTGAGACGACATACGCATTAAACACCATGAGCGTCACACACACTTGAGTGTGTACTAGGCAAAACGACGCTGCTCATTCACACAGACACGCAGAACAAGCAGAATATAGATTTACAGTATATAGTTTTTTTTGCGCTGTATATTAATAGACACTAATATAGTGATTTGATTTACTGCACAGCTATATTTAAGATTTATTTATCCATCTATCAAATTGCGCATTTTACGTGAAATCTGCGTTATATTGTAAATTCCCTCTGCAACACGGAAATAATATGGGCCTTAAGTTATAAATGGAGCTTTATCTGCATGGAGGGATGGTGTTCGCGAATATGGGGGATCATGTTCGACGTATTTCCTCCTTTTGCAGCCAGTCTTCGTCCATATTTCTGAACACAACTGGATATCCATCTTCAAGGAAAACCCCGCATTTGTTTTTCGGATACTCGAAGTATTTCCACAGTGCAGATTTTAACTTTTTTTTTTTCGACGGGGGATAGAGATTAGAATTCGCAGCCTCTGTCTCAGACATTTTCTCCATTGTAGGGTATGGGTGGAGTGGAAAGAAGTTGCATATGTGCAGGAGAGATCTGGTGTAATTTTTTTTCCAAAACCGTGGATAAGCGAATGTTCACGATATGATAATCGTAAATGTTAATATCGTGATAAACCGCCATACCGGTATACCGTTACAACCCTACGCTCATGTAGTCATCGTTCTTGGTGTGGATGCTAATAATAGTCATCGTTCTTGGTGTGGACGCTAATATAGTCATCGTTCTTGGTGTGGACGCTAATATAGTCATCGTTCTTGGTGTGGACGCTAATAATAGTCATCGTTCTTGGTGTGAACGCTCATGTAGTCATCGTTCTTGGTGTGGACGCTAATATAGTCATCGTTCTTGGTGTGGACGCTAATATAGTCATCGTTCTTGGTGTGGACGCTAATATAGTCATCGTTCTTGGTGTGGACGCTAATAATAGTCATCGTTCTTGGTGTGAACGCTCATGTAGTCATCGTTCTTGGTGTGGACGCTAATATAGACATCGTTCTTGGTGTGAACGCTAATATAGTCATCGTTCTTGGTGTGGACGCTAATAATAGTCATCGTTTTTGGTGTGAACGCTAATATAGTCATCGTTCTTGGTGTGAACGCTAATATAGTCATCGTTCTTGGTGTGGACGCTAATATAGTCGTCGTTCTTGGTGTGGACGCTAATAATAGTCGTCGTTCTTGATGTGAACGCTAATAATAGTCGTCGTTCTTGGTGTGGACGCTAATATAGTCATCGTTCTTGGTGTGGACGTTCATATAGTCATCGTTCTTGGTGTGGACGCTAATATAGTCATCGTTCTTGGTGTGAACGCTCATATAGTCATCGTTCTTGGTGTGGATGCTAATATAGTCATCGTTCTTGGTGTGGATGCTAATATAGTCATCGTTCTTGGTGTGAACGCTAATAATAGTCATCGTTCTTGGTGTGAACGCTAATATAGACATCGTTCTTGGTGTGAACGCTCATATAGTCATCGTTCTTGGTGTGGACGCTAATAATAGTCATCGTTCTTGGTGTGAACGCTAATAATAGTCATCGTTCTTGGTGTGGACGCTAATATAGTCATCGTTCTTGGTGTGAACGCTAATATAGTCATCGTTCTTGGTGTGAACGCTCATTTAGTCATCGTTCTTGGTGTGGACGCTAATATAATCATCGTTCTTGGTGTAAACGCTAATATAGTCATCGTTCTTGGTGTGGACGCTAATAATAGTCATCGTTCTTGGTGTGAACGCTAATATAGTCATCGTTCTTGGTGTGAACGCTCATTTAGTCATCGTTCTTGGTGTGGACGCTAATATAATCATCGTTCTTGGTGTGAACGCTAATATAGTCATCGTTCTTGGTGTGGAAGCTAATATAGACATCGTTCTTGGTGTGAACGCTAATAATAGTCATCGTTCTTGGTGTGAACGCTAATAATAGTCATCGTTCTTGGTGTGGACGCTAATATAGTCATCGTTCTTGGTGTGAACGCTAATAATAGTCATCGTTCTTGGTGTGAACGCTAATATAGACATCGTTCTTGCTGTGAACGCTAATAATAGTCATCGTTCTTGGTGTGGACGCTAATATAGACATCGTTCTTGGTGTGAACGCTCATATAGTCATCGTTCTTGGTGTGAACGCTAATAATAGTCATCGTTCTTGGTGTGGACGCTGATATAGACATCGTTCTTGGTGTGAACGCTAATATAGACATCGTTCTTGGTGTGAACGCTAATATAGACATCGTTCTTGGTGTGAACGCTAATATAGACATCGTTCTTGGTGTGGACGCTAATATAGTCATCGTTCTTGGTGTGGACGCTAATATAGTCATCGTTCTTGGTGTGAACGCTAATATAGTCATCGTTCTTGGTGTGAACGCTCATATAGTCATCGTTCTTGGTGTGGACGCTAATATAGTCATCGTTCTTGGTGTGGACGCTAATAATAGTCATCGTTCTTGGTGTGGACGCTAATATGGTCATCGTTCTTGGTGTGGACGCTAATAATAGTCATCGTTCTTGGTGTGGACGCTAATATAGACATCGTTCTTGGTGTGAACGCTCATATAGTCATCGTTCTTGGTGTGAACGCTAATAATAGTCATCGTTCTTGGTGTGGACGCTGATATAGACATCGTTCTTGGTGTGAACGCTAATATAGACATCGTTCTTGGTGTGAACGCTAATATAGACATCGTTCTTGGTGTGAACGCTAATATAGACATCGTTCTTGGTGTGGACGCTAATATAGTCATCGTTCTTGGTGTGGACGCTAATATAGTCATCGTTCTTGGTGTGAACGCTAATATAGTCATCGTTCTTGGTGTGAACGCTCATATAGTCATCGTTCTTGGTGTGGACGCTAATATAGTCATCGTTCTTGGTGTGGACGCTAATAATAGTCATCGTTCTTGGTGTGGACGCTAATATGGTCATCGTTCTTGGTGTGGACGCTCATGTAGTCATCGTTCTTGGTGTGGACGCTAATAATAGTCATCGTTTTTGGTGTGAACGCTAATATAGTCATCGTTCTTGGTGTGAACGCTCATATAGTCATCGTTCTTGGTGTGAACGCTAATAATAGTCATCGTTTTTGGTGTGGACGCTAATATAGTCATCGTTCTTGGTGTGAACGCTCATATAGTCATCGTTCTTGGTGTGAACGCTAATAATAGTCATCGTTTTTGGTGTGAACGCTAATATAGTCATCGTTCTTGGTGTGGACGCTCATGTAGTCATCGTTCTTGGTGTGAACGCTAATATAGTCATCGTTCTTGGTGTGGACGCTCATGTAGTCATCGTTCTTGGTGTGGACGCTAATAATAGTCATCGTTTTTGGTGTGAACGCTAATATAGTCATCGTTCTTGGTGTGGACGCTCATGTAGTCATCGTTCTTGGTGTGAACTAGTGTTGCTTTCGTCAACGAAAATTATGACGAAATATTGTCGTCAACGAACCGTTATCACCTGACGAAAACGAGACGAGACTAGACGTAAATGCATGGTCATGTGACGATGACTAAAATACATGCATAATGCAATATCGTTGACGAATAAAAACGAGACTAAATGTGGTTTAAAAAACAAAAACTATGCTAAAATGTCTCTTCATTTTCGTTGACCAAAACGAGACGAGACGAAATGTTATAACGTCACGACGAATGAGAGAGTTGTGCGTGAACCCATAGCTTTGTCGGCTTTAAATTCTGGATTGCGATCTGGTCACCTGATTATCAGCGAATTTAACAATATATTACTCCATTAGTTATTCTATTAAAATGTCTCATTGATATATTTGACACATTCATAATCATTACTTTTGCCGGTTCTTTGTGAAAGCTGTATGTTATTGGCAGCGTCTCTGGTTACATGAACGTCGCATCAGCGCCAGAACATGGAGATTTTATTTTAGAGAATATCGCACAACCTATTCAATATTCTATAATTAAATAAACTAATCGAATATCAAAAAATAGTGACTCATCCCTGCATGGAATATCTTGTAGCTTTTCCCAAATCTTCAGTCTCATTCACCCATTTTCTAAAGGTAGCCTATTATAAACGTTTCTTGGTTCGCTTTTAATTAGGCCTATTATATTCGTATTCTTTACCATGGTAAAGTAGAAAAACGCTGTAGGACAGATAGCCTACATTTGTAGTTGCATGTCAAATTCTTTTTAACACAGTGCTTGTTATATTAGACATAGGGCGCGAGTTTAGCTGTAAAGCGCGTTTCACACGTGCGGGTGATTTTTAGTTTCACTTTCTCTGGCAGCGCAATCTCAAACATAGCCTAAATATCTCGCCCTTGTGGAGGATAAAAGTCGCTCTTCAAACCAATTTACATCAAGTAGAAAACACGAAGATATCATAAAGAGATCGATATCTTCGTGTTTTCCTGCTCGTGTCCCACATCCCTCTCAAAGCGCAGAGTGTAGCCTATATCACGCGTCTTTGTGTGGAAATATAAAACAAGGTTTTTTTTTTTTTTAAATAACCCCCCTGTAAGAGATAGCCCAGTGGTCAGGGAGAATAATTTGAACAAGCGGGCAGAGGTTCAGTGGATCTCCAAACGGTGGTTTATTATAATGAGAGAAAAATAATAATATTTACATTGAAAGGTACAAACAGGACAAAACAAAAACTGCAACAATGTGCAAAAAGGCTACACCAAATAATTCGGTCCAATTCGCAACAGCATCACACCTCCAGCCTTAAACAGACCAAGACTGCCTGATAGTCTCTATAGTTCCCTATTTATAAGGGCTAACTCCACCCTCAGCCTATTCCAAATGAACAAGCAGGGAATACACATACAACACATTATACACCAAAAAAATAAAAATAATAAAACACTAAACATATTCACAAATAACACTGTGTAAACCCATGGGTACTTAACCACCAACACACTAAACCAAAAAAAAAGGAAATGAAAAGGGAAAAATTGTTTACCAGATATTCCCCCACCCCCATACAAAATTACCAATGGTTCAGTCCAATTAGGCAATGCTAATGCTACAAAAACATGTTTGAATCAAACGGACTGTTTGATGGTGCAGCATGGGATGAGACCAGTAGGCCAACAGCCAAAACAAAGTTTTGGGGGTAATTCTTTCAAGAAATAAAAGGTAATTCTGATTGCAATTATACCTGGTTGTGAAGTTATTAAAGAAAATTAATCATTGAGTTAAACAGAAAACAAAACGTATATCAGATTCATTCCAAATGGGGGAAACACATTACAACATCATTCTGATCTTAAAAGATGGTAAATGCCGGCACAATCAGATAGTGATGTGTGCATGTGTATCAAGTCCATGTAATTCATGTCCTGTCACCAAGCTTAACTTGTGACATTTTCCCCCCCTTCTCCAGACACCTCGTGAGGTGTCCGTGAAAGATAGTCCGCAGTACAGTTTTGGGTGCCTGATCTATAAAGGACTTCAAAATCAAATGGTTGAATAGCTAAAAACCACCTTGTAATCCTGGAATTAGTGTCTCTCATTTGCCCCAACCAGGACAGGGCCCGATGATCAGTTTCCAGTCTAAATTTTCGGCCCAGCAAATAATAACGTAGGGAGTCCAGGGCCCATTTAATAGCCAAACACTCCTTCTCTACCGTAGAGTACCTAGACTCACGGGGAAGGAGCTTCCTACTAATATAAGCCACCGGTCTTAATTGTCCTGACTGCCCCTGTAACAAAACGGCTCCAATGCCGTGCTCAGAAGCATCGGTTTGCACAGTAAACTCCTGTTCAAAATCAGGACTCTGCAGTATTGGCTCCTTGCATAGAGTGTCTTTTAAGCCCTGAAAGGCAAGTTCACATTCATCAGTCCACACCACCTTGTTTGGTTTGTCCTTTTTGGTGAGACTGGTCAGTGCAGCAGCTTGTGCAGAAAAGTTTGGTATAAACCGTCTATACCATCCACTGAGTCCAAGGAAGGACCGCACTTGTTTCTTCGTCTGTGGTCTTCCAGCAGACTTAATAGCCTCAATTTTGCTGACTTGAGGCCGAATCATTCCATGACCCAGAACGAATCCCAGATATTGTGTTTCTTGCTTGGCCAAAAAACACTTATCAGGGCGAAGGGTGAGTCCTGCACTTTTAATCCTCCCTAGAACATCTTTCAGATGAAGCAGATGTTCTTCCCATGACTTGCTATAGACGACAATGTCATCTAGATAAGCCGCTCCATATCCTTCTGTACCTCGTAGGAGCTGATCCATCATTCGTTGAAAGGTGGATGGTGCCCCATGGATGCCAAAAGGCAATACCCGGAAATGGAAGTGCCCAAATGGTGTTCGGAAGGCTGTCACTTCCTGACTCTCTGGGGTCAACGGAACCTGCCAATAGCCTTTACACAGGTCTAGGGTGCTGATGTACTTAGCTCGTCCCAGTCGTTCCACAAGATCATCTACCCTGGGCATGGGATAGGAGTCAAATTTACTGACACTGTTTACCTTCCGAAAGTCCAAGCAGAAACGAAGGCTGCCATCCTTCTTGGGCACCAAGATGACTGGACTACTCCACTCACTGGCAGATGGCTCTATGACCCCCAGATTCTGCATGGATTCTAACTCCTCTTTAAAGACAGGCAAGAGTCGTTCTGGTATTCTGTAAACAGGTTGGCGAATGGGTTTAGCATTGTGCAGGGTAATGTGGTGTGATACCATTTTGGTCAGACCAGGTGTCTCTTTGAATAGACCCGGTGGTATCAGGTCCAGTAATTGCTTTTTCCCATGTTCGGACAGTTGGCCCAAATCTAGTTGAGCAGATTGGCGAGGAAGAGGGAAGTATTGTTCCTCTACCTCCTCTTCGTCCTCCACTGCTCGAATGAACAAGGTTTTCTCTGGGCTTGATTCACTGGTGCTAGTTGGAGAAACAGAGGATGGAGGTCGCACATGCCATCTTTTCAGTAGATTAACATGAAATGTCTGCAATGGCTTACTTCTCGATGGAATGTAAACTTCATAAGTGACTGGGCCTACCTTCCGTTGGACCCGGTAAGGGCCCTGCCACTTGGCCAGTAGCTTGTTTTCTGAAGTAGGCAGAAGTAACAACACCTCATCTCCTTCTTCAAAGCTGCGGGTTCTGGCTGTTTGATCATACCATTCCTTTTGACGTGCTTGGTTCTGAAGAAGGTTTTTTCGAGCCATAGCTGTAGTTTTCTCCAACTGTTCTCTCATCTTTAGGACATAAGAAATAATGTTTATTTGACCTGGCTTTGCTGATGCTTCCCAGGACTCTCTTAAAACATCAAGAGGACCTCTGACTGGGTGAGCATAGAGGAGTTCAAAGGGAGAGAATCCTGTTGATGCTTGGGGTACCTCCCGATACGCAAACAACAGGTATGGCAACCACTTGTCCCAATCTTTTCCAGTCTCTGAAACAAACTTTTTCAGCATATTTTTTAGAGTTTTGTTGAACCTTTCAACCAAGCCATCTGTCTGAGGATGATAAGGGGTAGTTCTTACTCTCTTAATTCCTAAGAGTTGATAAACCTGGTGTAGGGTGCGACTCATGAAATTTGGTCCTTGATCTGTTAGGACCTCCTTAGGTATGCCTACTTGAGTGAAGAACCTGAGAAGTGCAGTTGCTACCTGCTTAGCAGTGACTTCTCTGAGAGGATAAGCCTCGGGATACCTAGTGGCATAACCACAGATAACAAGAATGAACCTGTTCCCTGACTGGCTCCTTTCTAGTGGACCTATCACATCTACTCCAATACGCTCAAAAGGCATATCAATGACAGGTAATGGGTGCAGCGGTGCATAGGGAGGTTTATAACTAGTTGTGAGCTGACACTCGGGGCAAGACTTACAGTACTCTTTCACTTCAGTATACATCTTAGGCCAGTAAAACCTCTTAGAAACTCTCATAAGGGTCTTCATGAAACCTAAATGACCAGACCAGGGAATCGTATGTCCGAGCTCAAGCACCTCCTTCCTGTATGCTTTAGGTACAACCAACTGAGTTCCTTCCTCCCTACTCTTCCTATAGAGAAGGCCCGCCTTGAGAACATAGGTTTCTCCCAGGCCATGCAAGAGACAACCCTTTTCAGTTTGCTTAAAGAACTCCACCAGAGAGGGGTCTTCCTTTTGTAACTCAGCTAAGTTGTTGGGTATAGTTACATCAGACTCGGTTAGTTCAGGTTCCCCTAAATCTAGATCAACATGGTCAGCGTTGTCAATAAGTCCCTTCACCTCCTCCCTACGCCTCGCTAACCTCTCTTCATCAGTGGGCTTAAGCTCTGCCTCTATGTCAGCAGTTGAAAAAGGCATCTCATTCAAAACATTAATCTCTGTCTCCTGCCTTTTATGCTGGGTTTGGGCCCTTGTAACTACCCCACACCAAGTGCTGCTCTGCACTAGATCTGACAAAATAGGGACATCAGTACCCAACAAAATGGGGAAGGGGAGATTGGTGGCTACCCCCACACCCATCAGATAAGGCTGGTTGTGTATTTCAATATATACATCTGCTGTGGGTAACTCTGTTCTATCTCCATGTACACAGACAATGGAGACGGTTTCCTCCTCATTCCACATATCTCTAGGGATGTACTGAGACTGTACCAGCGTACGGGAGCAACCTGTGTCTATTAGGGCAGTGAGTGGTTTACCATTAAGCAAGACGGTTATAGTGGGCTCTGGGTTGTGGGCATGGGTGGGGGAATGATTAGGACGGGGCACCCAACAAAGACTGGTGGTTTTGGGCTTTTTCAAGGGGCAAAAAGGGCTAGTATGACCACGTTCTCCACAATTAAAACACACAACATCGGTCCTGTCAGAATGTTGTCCTCCTTGTGGGGCCTTAGCAGTATAAGTCTTATTGTGGATGGGCTTCAGGATCTTGGCTGGACTAGTGGTATAAGAGTTTAAACCAGCCCCAGTTCCTTCAGACTTACCCCTGCCAGGATGTATCATGCCTGCATATCGATAGTTGCCAGGGCCTTTTCGTGCTGCAATGTAGGCCTCCACATGTGTAGCAGCTTCTTTAGCAGTGAAGGGATTCCTTTCTTTGACCCAAGTCCTTATTTCCGGGTAGAGCACTCGCAAGTATTGCTCTAACACCAAAGTCTCCATAATGTCCTCCTTGTCGCAGCTGTCAAACTCTACCCATTTGCAGAACAGATCCTTGAGGCGTACATAAAGTTCTCTGGGAGTTTCCTCTACTGGAGTCTCACGCCCTCGGAATCTCAGTCTATAGGTTTCAGAGTTGATTTCATATTTTGACAAGATTGCCTGTTTGACCGCATTATAATCCTGCGTCAATATTGGATCCATAGAGACAAAAGCACCCCGTGCTTTACCAGTCAACAGCGGGATAAGGCGTATAGCCCAGTCCTCCTTTGGCCATTTTACGACTTCTGCGAGTCGTTCAAAGGTTGTGAGGTACTGCTCAATGTCGTCGTTGTCTTCCAGCCTTGTCATACGTAGCTCTTGGTCCATTACTCGAGCTGATTTACCCGAAGTAGACACACCAGCCCTGGTGTGTTCAAAGTCAAGCTGTATCTGGCTGACCTGATGCTGGAGGACCTTGTATTGTTGTTCCCGACGGGCCGTTTCTCTCTCTTGCCTGTCATCACGATCTCGCTGATATTCCATAAAGCTCTGGAACATCTTAGAAAGACTGGTGATGGCTGCTTCTCCTCCAGATGAAGTAACTTCAGCAGCAGACGAACCTCCACTTGCACCTTGTCCCAGATCTTGCTCATTGCCCTCCTCAGGCTGACCCCTCAGCTTTGGTGGCATCTCAATGAGCAAAAATAATCCAGCTTGTTTATGACCAGGGTTATCCCACTTCTGACACCAAATTGAAAGAGATAGCCCAGTGGTCAGGGAGAATAATTTGAACAAGCGGGCAGAGGTTCAGTGGATCTCCAAACGGTGGTTTATTATAATGAGAGAAAAATAATAATATTTACATTGAAAGGTACAAACAGGACAAAACAAAAACTGCAACAATGTGCAAAAAGGCTACACCAAATAATTCGGTCCAATTCGCAACAGCATCACACCTCCAGCCTTAAACAGACCAAGACTGCCTGATAGTCTCTATAGTTCCCTATTTATAAGGGCTAACTCCACCCTCAGCCTATTCCAAATGAACAAGCAGGGAATACACATACAACACATTATACACCAAAAAAATAAAAATAATAAAACACTAAACATATTCACAAATAACACTGTGTAAACCCATGGGTACTTAACCACCAACACACTAAACCAAAAAAAAAGGAAATGAAAAGGGAAAAATTGTTTACCAGATATTCCCCCACCCCCATACAAAATTACCAATGGTTCAGTCCAATTAGGCAATGCTAATGCTACAAAAACATGTTTGAATCAAACGGACTGTTTGATGGTGCAGCATGGGATGAGACCAGTAGGCCAACAGCCAAAACAAAGTTTTGGGGGTAATTCTTTCAAGAAATAAAAGGTAATTCTGATTGCAATTATACCTGGTTGTGAAGTTATTAAAGAAAATTAATCATTGAGTTAAACAGAAAACAAAACGTATATCAGATTCATTCCAAATGGGGGAAACACATTACAACATCATTCTGATCTTAAAAGATGGTAAATGCCGGCACAATCAGATAGTGATGTGTGCATGTGTATCAAGTCCATGTAATTCATGTCCTGTCACCAAGCTTAACTTGTGACACCCCCAACCACCGCCGGTAGTTGGTCCATTACCGCGGTGGTAAAAAAAAAAACAACCTGCCACCGTCACAGCCCTAAATATAGGCCTACTAAATAGCCTATAAGATAGCCTTGTTTGAAATTCTATATTGACTGGGTTAAATAGAATCGCATTACTAAAAAGAGACTAAAATACAATTTTCATTGACTAAAACTAGACTAAAATGTCATCAGTTTTCGTCGACTAAAACTTGACTAGACTAAAAAGAGTATGAATGTGACTAAAACTAATAAAAACTAAAATGACAGCCTGACACAAAGACTAGACTAAAACTAAAATTAAAACAGGCTGCCAAAAACAACACTAGTGTGAACGCTAATAATAGTCATCGTTTTTGGTGTGGACGCTAATATAGTCATCGTTCTTGGTGTGAACGCTCATATAGTCGTCGTTCTTGGTGTGGACGCTAATAATAGTCATCGTTTTTGGTGTGGACGCTAATATAGTCATCGTTGGTGTGAACGCTCATATAGTCATCGTTCTTGGTGTGAACGCTAATAATAGTCGTCGTTCTTGGTGTGAACGCTAATAATAGTCGTCGTTCTTGGTGTGAACGCTAATATAGTCATCGTTCTTGGTGTGAACGCTAGTATAGTCATCGTTCTTGGTGTGGACGCTAATATAGTCATCGTTCTTGGTGTGGACGCTAATATAGTCATCGTTCTTGGTGTGGACGCTAATAATAGTCATCGTTCTTGGTGTGAACGCTAATATAGTCATCGTTCTTGGTGTGAACGCTAATATAGTCATCGTTCTTGGTGTGGACGCTAATAATAGTCATCGTTCTTGGTGTGTACGCTAATATAGTCATCGTTCTTGGTGTGGACGCTAATATAGTCGTCGTTCTTGGTGTGAACGCTCATATAGTCGTCGTTCTTGGTGTGGACGCTAATATAGTCATCGTTTTTGGTGTGGACGCTAATATAGTCATCGTTGGTGTGAACGCTCATATAGTCATCGTTCTTGGTGTGAACGCTAATAATAGTCGTCGTTCTTGGTGTGAACGCTAATATAGTCATCGTTCTTGGTGTGAACGCTAGTATAGTCATCGTTCTTGGTGTGGACGCTAATATAGTCATCGTTCTTGGTGTGGACGCTAATATAGTCATCGTTCTTGGTGTGGACGCTAATATAGTCATCGTTCTTGGTGTGAACGCTAATATAGTCATCGTTCTTGGTGTGAACGCTAATATAGTCATCGTTCTTGGTGTGGACGCTAATATAGTCATCGTTCTTGGTGTGAACGCTAATATAGTCATCGTTCTTGGTGTGGACGCTAATATAGTCATCGTTCTTGGTGTGGACGCTAATATAGTCATCGTTCTTGGTGTGAACGCTAATAATAGTCATCGTTCTTGGTGTGAACGCTAATATAGTCATCGTTCTTGGTGTGAACGCTAATATAGTCATCGTTCTTGGTGTGAACGCAAATAATAGTCATCGTTCTTGGTGTGGACGCTAATATAGTCATCGTTCTTGGTGTGAACGCAAATAATAGTCATCGTTCTTGGTGTGGACGCTAATATAATCATCGTTCTTGGTGTGAACGCTAATATAGACATCGTTCTTGGTGTGAACGCTCATATAGTCATCGTTCTTGGTGTGAATGCTAATATAGTCATCGTTCTTGGTGTGGACGCTAATATAATCATCGTTCTTGGTGTGAACGCTAATATAGTCATCGTTCTTGGTGTGGACGCTAATATAGTCATCGTTCTTGGTGTGGACGCTAATATAGACATCGTTCTTGGTGTGAACGCTAATATAATCATCGTTCTTGGTGTGAACGCTAATATAGTCATCGTTCTTGGTGTGAACGCAAATAATAGTCATCGTTCTTGGTGTGGACGCTAATATAGTCATCGTTCTTGGTGTGAACGCTAATATAGTCATCGTTCTTGGTGTGAACGCTCATATAGTCATCGTTCTTGGTGTGAACGCAAATAATAGTCATCGTTCTTGGTGTGGACGCTAATATAGTCATCGTTCTTGGTGTGAACGCAAATAATAGTCATCGTTCTTGGTGTGGACGCTAATATAATCATCGTTCTTGGTGTGAACGCTAATATAGACATCGTTCTTGGTGTGAACGCTCATATAGTCATCGTTCTTGGTGTGAATGCTAATATAGTCATCGTTCTTGGTGTGGACGCTAATATAATCATCGTTCTTGGTGTGAACGCTAATATAGTCATCGTTCTTGGTGTGGACGCTAATATAGTCATCGTTCTTGGTGTGGACGCTAATATAGACATCGTTCTTGGTGTGAACGCTAATATAATCATCGTTCTTGGTGTGAACGCTAATATAGTCATCGTTCTTGGTGTGGACACTAATATAGTCATCGTTCTTGGTGTGGACGCTAATATAATCATCGTTCTTGGTGTGGACGCTAATATAATCATCGTTCTTGGTGTGGACGCTAATATAATCATCGTTCTTGGTGTGGACGCTAATATAGTCATCGTTCTTGGTGTGGACGCTAATATAATCATCGTTCTTGGTGTGGACGCTAATATAATCATCGTTCTTGGTGTGAACGCTAATATAGACATCGTTCTTGGTGTGAACGCTCATATAGTCATCGTTCTTGGTGTGAACGCTAATATAGTCATCGTTCTTGGTGTGAACGCTAATATAGTCATCGTTCTTGGTGTGAACGCAAATAATAGTCATCGTTCTTGGTGTGGATGCTAATATAATCATCGTTCTTGGTGTGAACGCTAATATTAGATTAGATGATTAGATTCAACTTTATTGTCATTACACAAGTACAGGTACAAGGCAACGAAATGCAGTTTAGGTCTAACCAGAAGTGCAATAGCAGCAAGTGCAGGATATACAGTGGTTCATAAGTGCAGAACATGGATATGTACTGAATAAATATAGAGTTGAATACTATTATAAACAAAAATTTACAGATAGATTGTCCTATGAATATAATATACAGATAACTATTACTGTGAACAGAATTTACAGCTAGATATGTACTGAATATAATAATATACAGATGGCTATTACTATAAACAGAATGTTTACAGATAGATATGTACTGAATATAATATACAGATGGCTGTTACTATAAACATAATTTTACAGATAGATATGTACTATGAATATATATACAGATGGCTGTTACTATAAACAGAATGTGAGCATAATATACAGATGGATATTACTATAAACAGAATTTTACAAATAGATATATGTATAAGTTAGGCTAATGAGCAGTATAACAATGGATTTAAAGTAGTGCAAATAAAGTTTGGACAGAAGCTATCCGAGTGAGTGCAGTGGAAAGTAATTGCATATTACAGTTAAGGTACGATATTGCAATGTATATATAACAGTCGGTACTGTAAATAAACAGTCGGCAGTGCAAATGAGCATATTCCAGTCAAGGTAGTAGTGCAAGATGCATATGTAAACAGTTGTTACTGTAATAACAGTCAGCAGTGCAAATGAACATTATAGTATTGCAAATAACAAAATGGAGGCAGGTGTGAGGAGGGAGAGGAGAGTCAATCAGTATATAAGGGGAGTGGGATCAATGAGGGTTAGAGTTTAATAAAGAGACAGCTCTGGGGAAAAAACTGTTCTTTAGTCTGCTGGTCCTGGTCCGGAGGCACCTGAAACGCCTGCCGGAAGGCAGGAGAGAAAACAGTCTGTGGGCTGGGTGAGAGGAGTCCTTAAGGATGCTGCGAGCTCGATGCAGACAGCGTTTCCTCTGGATGTGCTCGATGGCAGGTAGTGGAGTCCCAGTGATGCGCTGGGCGGTTTTCACCACCCGCTGCAGTGCCTTGCGCTCTGCAACAGAACAGCTCCCATACCACACTGTAGCACAGTTGGTCAGGATGCTTTCTATTGCACAGCGATAGAAGTTCACCAGGATAGTGGAGGAAAGCTGATTCTTCCTCAGTGTCCTCAGGAAGAAGAGGCGCTGGTGAGCCTTCTTGACCAGGCTGGAGGTGTTGGTTGTCCAGGTCATGTCCGCCGAGATGTGGGTCCCCAGGAACTTGAAACTGGAGACACGCTCAACAGCCATTCCATTGATGTGGATGGTGTCGTGTGTGCCTCTTGACACTTTCCTGAAGTCCACGATGAGCTCCTTCGTTTTGGTGGTGTTGAGGAGCTGGTTATTTTCGGTGCACCATGTGGCCAGGTGCTTGATCTCCTCCCTATAGGCAGTCTCATCGTTGTTGCTGATGAGACCAATCACCGTAGTGTCGTCCGCAAACTTGACGATGGAATTAGATCCGTACACAGGCTTGCAGTCGGAGGTGAAGAGGGAGTAGAGGAACGGGCTTAGCACACAGCCCTGTGGTACACCAGTGTTGAGTGTGATGGATGTGGAGCAGTTGGAGCCTGATCGAACATTCTGGGGTCTGTTGGTCAAGAAGTCCAAAATCCAGTTGCACATGGAGGTGTTGAAGCCCAGGTCTCCAAGTTTGGCTATTAACTTAGTTGGGATGACAGTGTTGAATGCTGAGCTGAAGTCAACAAACAGCATGCGTGCATAAGTGTTCTTATTGTCCAGATGTGTGAGCACAGAGTGCAGTGCCATGGAGACTGCATCCTCTGTGCTCCTATTGCTACGGTAGGCAAACTGGTGTGAGTCCAATGTGGATGGTAGAGAGTCTTTTAGGTGTGCCAGGACCAGCCGCTCAAAGCACTTCATTACGATGGGTGTGAGTGCTACAGGGCGGTAGTCATTAAGGCACTTCGGGCTGGAGTGTTTTGGCACTGGCACAATGGAAGTGCATTTAAAGCATGTTGGTACAGTTGCTTGGGCAAGAGACAGGTTGAAAATGTCTGTAAAAACCCCAGCGAGCTGCTCCGCACATGCCCTGAGTACGCGTCCAGGGATGTTGTCTGGTCCAGCAGCCTTGTGCGCGCTGATCCTGCTCAGTGCATTGCAGACATCTGTGGAGGAGAGTGTGATCGGTGGGTGGTCAGCTGAGGATTTGAGCTTGGTGGCAGTTTCTCTGTTGTCTCTTTCAAAGCGAGCATAAAAGTCATTTAGCTCGTTCAGGAAGTTGACATCAGTGGCTGCGGGGGTGGAGTGAGAGGGTTTGTAGTCACTGATGGCCTGAATGCCCTGCCACATGCGCCGAGGGTCAGCGTTGGAAAAGTGTCCCTCTATCTTAAGCTTGTAGCAGTGCTTGGCCTCTTTGATGCCCCTTTTCAGATTTGCTCTGGATGTGCTATAGGCTTGTGCATCTCCTGATCTGAAGGCAGTATTGCGTGTCTTCAATAGGAGTCGCACTTCCCTGTTCATCCATGGCTTCTGATTTGGGTATGTGGTGATCTGCTTCTGGGTTGTAACACTGTCAATGGTGGTATTAATATAATCCAGTACAGAGGAGGTGTAGCAGTCAATGTCCGTGTGAGAGCCACTGGTGGCTTGAGAAGCAAACATACTCCAGTCTGTGTGTAGAAACCTTTCCTGGAGTGAGAAATCTGCCCCCGCAGGCCACACCTTGATGGTCTTCACTGATGGCTTCACGCGATTGATCAGAGGTGCATATTTGGGGGTGAGGAACAAAGAAAGGTGATCTGACTGTCCCAAGTGGGGGAGGGGTGTCGCGACGTAAGCTTCAGCCATGTTTGTGTAAACATGGTCTAAGGTTTTGTTTCCTCTGGTGTGACAGGAAACATGCTGGTGAAATTTCGGTAGCACTGACTTTAAGTTTGAATGATTAAAATCACCCGCAACAATAAACGCAGCTTCCGGGTGAACGGTCTGTTGTTTACTGATGGCTGCGTGAAGTTCTTTCATAGCAAACTTGGCATCAGCATCCGGGGGAATATAGGCTGCAGTTATAATAGTGGAAGTGAACTCCCGCGGTAGATAAAACGGTCTACATTTAACCATGAGAAACTCAAGGTTAGCTGAACAATGTCTCCCAACAATAGCAGAGTTTGTGCACCAAGCTTTGTTAATGTAAATGCACAATCCACCACCTCTGGTCTTACCGGAGCCATGTAATGTTCTATCCGCCCGGAATGTATGGCGTCCCGCTAGCTCAATAGCGTTGTCCGGTATTCCGCTGTTTAACCATGTTTCCGTGAAAATTAGAACATTACAGTTCAAAAGTCTCTTGCTGTATGTGATGTTGAGTCGAATCTCCTCCATTTTGTTCAACAGCGACCGTACATTGGCAAGGAAAATGCTGGGTAAAGAGAGCCGGTGTGGTGTTAGCTTTAGCTTAGCTCTTAGTCCTCCGCGCTTCCCCCGCCTTTGTTTACGATCTCGCCGGCGCCTGCGAGCACTTCCGCCCGGCCGGGCAGAGTGCATAGCCTCGGGTGATCTGGCGATCTCAGGAAGGAGTCGAAGGTTGTCCATAAAACTGTCGGAAATTCGCAAACCAATATCCAAAAGCTCACCTTGGGTGTACGATGTTAAGGCACAACTGTTCTGGACGAACAGACCCGAAATGAGCAAGAAAAATACTGCTAAATTACAGAATCTGGAGAGACCGCGAGCCTCGCGATGTACTCGCGCCGCCATCTTGGATCTCCAAGAACATCGTTCTTGGTGTGAACGCTAATATAGTCATCGTTCTTGGTGTGAACGCTCATGTAGTCATCGTTCTTGGTGTGAACGCTCATATAGACATCGTTCTTGGTGTGGACGCTAATATAGTCATCGTTCTTGGTGTGGACGCTAATATAGTCATCGTTCTTGGTGTGGACGCTAATATAATCATCGTTCTTGGTGTGGACGCTAATATAGTCATCGTTCTTGGTGTGGATGCTAATATAGTCATCGTTCTTGGTGTGGACGCTAATATAGTCATCGTTCTTGGTGTGGACGCTAATATAGACATCGTTCTTGGTGTGAACGCTCATGTAGTCATCGTTCTTGGTGTGAACGCAAATAATAGTCATCGTTCTTGGTGTGAACGCTAATATAGTCGTCGTTCTTGGTGTGGACGCTAATATAGTCATCGTTCTTGGTGTGGACGCTAATATAGACATCGTTCTTGGTGTGAACGCTCATGTAGTCATCGTTCTTGGTGTGAACGCAAATAATAGTCATCGTTCTTGGTGTGAACGCTAATATAGTCGTCGTTCTTGGTGTGGACGCTAATATAGTCATCGTTCTTGGTGTGGACGCTAATATAGACATCGTTCTTGGTGTGAACGCTCATGTAGTCATCGTTCTTGGTGTGAACGCAAATAATAGTCATCGTTCTTGGTGTGGACGCTAATATAATCATCGTTCTTGGTGTGAACGCTAATATAGACATCGTTCTTGGTGTGAACGCTAATATAGTCATCGTTCTTGGTGTGAACGCTCATGTAGTCATCGTTCTTGGTGTGAACGCTAATATAGACATCGTTCTTGGTGTGGACGCTAATATAGTCGTCGTTCTTGGTGTGGACGCTAATATAGTCGTCGTTCTTGGTGTGGACGCTAATATAGTCGTCGTTCTTGGTGTGAACGCTCATGTAGTCACCGTTCTTGGTGTGAACGCTCATGTAGTCATCGTTCTTGGTGTGGACGCTAATATAGTCATCGTTCTTGGTGTGGACGCTAATATAGTCATCGTTCTTGGTGTGGACGCTAATATAGTCATCGTTCTTGGTGTGGACGCTAATATAGTCATCGTTCTTGGTGTGGACGCTAATATAGTCATCGTTCTTGGTGTGGACGCTAATATAGTCATCGTTCTTGGTGTGAACGCTAATATAGTCATCGTTCTTGGTGTGGACGCTAATATAGGCTAATATAGTCATCGTTCTTGGTGTGGACGCTAATATAGTCATCGTTCTTGGTGTGGACGCTAATATAGTCATCGTTCTTGGTGTGAACGCTAATATAGTCATCGTTCTTGGTGTGGACGCTAATATAGTCATCGTTCTTGGTGTGGACGCTAATATAGTCGTCGTTCTTGGTGTGGACGCTAATATAGTCGTCGTTCTTGGTGTGAACGCTCATATAGTCGTCGTTCTTGGTGTGAACGCTAATAATAGTCGTCGTTCTTGGTGTGAACGCTAATAATAGTCGTCGTTCTTGGTGTGGACGCTAATATAGTCATCGTTCTTGGTGTGAACGCTAATATAGTCATCGTTCTTGGTGTGGACGCTAATATAGTCATCGTTCTTGGTGTGGACGCTAATATAGTCATCGTTCTTGGTGTGAACGCTAATAATAGTCGTCGTTCTTGGTGTGGACGCTAATATAGTCATCGTTCTTGGTGTGAACGCTAATATAGTCATCGTTCTTGGTGTGGACGCTAATATAGTCATCGTTCTTGGTGTGGACGCTAATATAGTCGTCGTTCTTGGTGTGAACGCTAATATAGTCATCGTTCTTGGTGTGGACGCTAATATAGTCATCGTTCTTGGTGTGGACGCTAATATAGTGATCGTTCTTGGTGTGAACGCTAATAATAGTCGTCGTTCTTGGTGTGAACGCTAATAATAGTCGTCGTTCTTGGTGTGGACGCTAATATAGTCATCGTTCTTGGTGTGAACGCTAATATAGTCATCGTTCTTGGTGTGGACGCTAATATAGTCATCGTTCTTGGTGTGGACGCTAATATAGTGATCGTTCTTGGTGTGAACGCTAATATAGTCATCGTTCTTGGTGTGAACGCTAATATAGTCATCGTTCTTGGTGTGGATGTTAATATAGTCATCGTTCTTGAACGGACCTTTATTCTAAATAATTCATTTACTCTGCTGTATCAGGCTGATTGTGTGCTATATATCCCCTGTACTCTCTTTAAGTTAATAAAAGCATTTAAAAGAAGAGCTGATCTCACCCGCTGGGAGTCCATGACGGTGTCCAGGAAGCTGTCTGAGGTCACTTCCTGTATGAGGGACTGAGTGTGCTGATGTTGTTTGTGTCCCACCAGATGTCTGTGTAAAGGACTGAAGGAGACGCTGAAGTTCTGGATGAAATCTTCTGCTCCACAGACACAGAGAGAACAGCAATTATTACTGGTGCAGTGTGACGTGTGTGCGAGTGTGTTCAGTGTTTTTACCCAGTGAGTCGGTGTGCTTGAGCACGTAGTGCGTCTCGTCTCTGAGGTTGATGATGGTGATGAAGGGCTGGCCGCTGTGATTGGTCGCCCCGAGTCTCTGTGCCAGAGTCCAGTGCAGTGCGGCGTCCAGCATGTAGAAGCGCAGCGTGTTGTTGGTTCGGCACTGAAGGCCAGTGATGGAGTCAGTGGAGTTAGGGATGGAGTCATTGGAGTTAGGGATGGAGTCAGGGATGGAGCCAGGGATGGAGTCAGGGATGGAGTCAGGGATGGGCCTCGGGATGCTCCTGCAACACACACTGATCTGACTGAACGGACTGTATGAGCCCTGGACGCTCCTGCAGGGGGCGCTGGAGAGCTGGACGTGCTCCACACACACACCCAGAGCCCAGCAGTGAGAGACACACAGCTCACACACACTCGCTTCAGCGCCGGACGCCAGCAGGGACTGACAGCAGCGCGGGACAGAAGACACATCGTCCTCAGAGCCGCAGGAGTGATAACGCAACGCCACATCAGTCACCTGACACACACAGAACACACCGCTCAAGTGATCCTCACACACTAACACTTCTCTGACAAACATCTGCTAGAACAATGACAAACACTGCAAGCGAACTTCATGAAGGACAAATCAGTGCTTATGAGGCAGCCGATGAAGTTCGAGTTGAGTTCATGTTTTAGTCTTCTTTGGGTTTTAGTTCTATAGGCAGGGTTTGGCTTCATCTGACGCATTTATGCAGTCAGAATCATCTAGATCAGTAGTTCCCATCCAGGGAACTAGGGGCGGGTGATATACCGGGATAAATCTGTTCACCGGTGGAGATTTTGGACTATCGCCTCTATCGCAGTTAAGTTCCCGGACAGGACACGAGCAATGAAGCCGCTGGAAGGGCGGATGGAAAGCCAGTAGATCCACATGTTTGCAGGTGAGAGCTGACTTGCTCACTTTAGGATTAGTTTTGAGACAGTCTCGATTCCAGAGTGAATAGCATACAGGAGTTATGAACCGTCAAAGCATGAAGTTCACTAAGAGCCAATAATAAAGCAGTCTTCAGTGAAAAGAGCCTTAAAGTTCCCCTGTGGTGAAAATCCAGCTTTTAAAAGTTGTTTGTCTATGTGGTGTTTTTAATCTGCTTTAAGACAAAGCATGTGTAAGTTCATAAGTCGACTCCATTGCTGAATATTTCCTCCTTAAAACTGCAGTGAACCAAAGACAGTCTCAAAAACACGCTTTGAAATCGCCGGTGTTTCTGACGTCACAAACTACCTTGTAACCAATCAGATCAACGTGTGATCGCCAAACAGTGGATCTCTGAGTGAGTGAGTGGAGGCGGGGCTCATTTGCATATCCATAGAGCCACGCATACTAAATGAGGCAAGGGTGTGGAGTTACATTCAAGCTTTAAGGCAATTTTATTTAGGAAGAAAAGCCTAAATATGTCATTTTGGTGATCAAAGATGAGTTTTAAGGGATGAAATGATTGACTACAGGGGGACTTTAAATCAGTATAATACACAGGCTCAAAAGGGAACGGAGTGCATTAAGGACCAAGGACAGATTTTTTTCTATTCGTCATCCTAAAAAAAAATCTTCACTCACACAAACCTTGCACACTGTGTCCGATGCGTATTAATTAATCAGTTGCAAAAAAAAGTAAATCATCAAAGTAAAAATTACATTCTGGAGGATTGTTCAAATAAAAAAAATTAATAATAAATTAATAAATAACAGGGTTGTAAAAGTAATCAGTCCCCTGATTTAATACTTCATAGAGACACCTTTTGCTTTAATTACAGACATCCATTTTTCTGAGGGATACAGTCAAACCACACATTATTCAGACACCAGATATACATTTTTATATTTTTTTCACTAGTGGATTGCAGTCAGCGCTCTGACTCGGCCACTCAAGGACATTCACCTTGCTATCCTGAAGCCGCTACGCTGTTCTTTTGGCGGTGTGTATGGGATCACTGTGGTGCTGGAGTGTGAATGACCTGCCCATCTTCAGCTGAGGGACACAGGTTTACTCAAACATTTGGATGTACTCAGCAGAATCCATTTTCCCTTCAAACCAAACCTGACCAATCGCCCAGTTTCCACTTTCCAGGGTGTAATGTGACAAAAGATGGAGATTTCGCAGGGTATGAAGACTTTCTATAGGCTCTGTGTATTAGGGAGGCGGGACTTACGCATCACTGTCATTAATTGGTCGGTCAACTGACAGATGTGATATAACTGGTGCTTCCAGGATTGGTCATGCCTGAGGCGATTCCCATAGTGAGAAACTAATGTTTGAACGAGAACTTGCTATCTCGTAATAATGACTTTGTTTCTCATGATAATGAGAAACTCTCACAATAAAAGTTACAATAAAAATAAACAATACTTTTTACACAAGTGTGGGTATACATAATTTCCTGAACTTTAAGAAAATACACATATTTTATAAAAACATGGTTAAATTATAAAAACGATAAACCATTCAAATCTGAAAAGCATTTTTCATGGCGTTATAGTGTTAGCTGAGTGTACCTGGTTGAGCAGCTGATTGGCTGAGAGGGGATTGTGTGGGAGGAAGGTGAGGAGGGCGGGGCCTTTCTGTAGCTCCGCCTCCAGCGAGTAACTCTTGGCTCCCGTTGGCTGGATCCAGTGGACGACACTCTCTCTGTTCTCAAACACCCAATCACAGACGGCCTGAGCAGTGAGGTTCCTCTGCGCTCGTGGGAACACCTGCATTCAGAAACAGTCATTTCACTGAGTGTGTCATCAGAACGAGTGTGTGTGATCATGAACTCACCAGCGAGCTGTTCAAACGCCGGTGTAAATACACACTTTCATCCTCCCTGAGTGACATGCCCTCTGCCACCGCCTGATTGGTCACCACAGCGAAGCGCACCGCCCCCTGATGATCTGGCCAATGAGAAGGCAGCGTGTCAGAGTCAGGTTGAGCATCAGTGATGTGTGTGTGATGGGGACAGTACCTCGTCTGAGCGCGTGCAGAGCTGATAACAGGAAGCTGATGTAACCGGCCGGCTGAGGAGACGAGTTAAACTGGAAATAACCCACCACACCCTGCTGGAGCGCACACACACACACACACACACACACACACACACACACACACACACACAGACATCACAATGAGAAAGTATTATAGTTATTTCTTTATTAGAGATGCACCATTTGCAGTTTTCTTGGCTGATTCCAATTTCCAATATTTTTATACGAGTGACCAGCCGATACCGGTTACTGATAGCGTGTGTGAGAGTATATGTGAGTGTGTGTGTGAGAGCATATGTGAGTGTGCGAGAGCGTGTGTGCAAGAGTGTGTGTGTGTGTGTGCGAGAGAGTATGTGTGAGTGTGCAAGAGTATGCGTGTGTGTGTACCTGCTGGTGTGTGCGGAAGGTGTGCAGGGCTCTGCTGGTGGGCAGGAGTGTGTGTGTGTGTGTGTGTGTGTGTGTGTGTGTGTGTGTGTGTGTGTGTGTGTGTGTGTGTGTGTGTGTACCTGCTGGTGTGTGCGGAAGGTGTGCAGGGCTCTGCTGGTGGGCAGGAGTGTGTGTGTGTGTGTGTGTGTGTGTGTGTGTGTGTACCTGCTGGTGTGTGCGGAAGGTGTGCAGGGCTCTGCTGGTGGGCAGGAGTGTGTGTGTGTGTGTGTGTGTGTGTGTGTGTGTGTGTGTGTGTGTGTGTGTGTGTACCTGCTGGTGTGTGAGGAAGGTGTGCAGGGCTCTGCTGGTGGGCAGGAGTGTGTGTGTGTGTGTGTGTGTGTGTGTGTGTGTACCTGCTGGTGTGTGAGGAAGGTGTGCAGGGCTCTGCTGGTGGGCAGGAGTGTGTGTGTGTGTGTGTGTGTGTACCTGCTGGTGTGTGAGGAAGGTGTGCAGGGCTCTGCTGGTGGGCAGGAGTGTGTGTGTGTGTGTGTGTGTGTGTGTGTGTGTACCTGCTGGTGTGTGAGGAAGGTGTGCAGGGCTCTGCTGGTGGGCAGGAGTGTGTGTGTGTGTTTGTGTGTGTGTGTGTGTGTGTGTGTGTGTACCTGCTGGTGTGTGAGGAAGGTGTGCAGGGCTCTGCTGGTGGGCAGGAGTGTGTGTGTGTGTGTGTGTGTGTGTGTGTGTACCTGCTGGTGTGTGAGGAAGGTGTGCAGGGCTCTGCTGGTGGGCAGGAGTGTGTGTGTGTGTGTGTGTGTGTGTGTGTGTGTGTGTGTGTGTGTACCTGCTGGTGTGTGAGGAAGGTGTGCATGGCTCTGCTGGTGGGCAGGAGTGTGTGTGTGTGTGTGTGTGTGTGTGTGTGTGTGTGTGTGTGTGTGTGTGTGTGTGTGTGTGTACCTGCTGGTGTGTGAGGAAGGTGTGCAGAGCTCTGCTGGTGGGCAGGAGTGTGTGTGTGTGTGTGTGTGTGTGTGTGTGTGTGTGTGTGTGTGTGTGTGTGTGTGTGTGTGTACCTGCTGGTGTGTGAGGAAGGTGTGCATGGCTCTGCTGGTGGGCAGGAGTGTGTGTGTGTGTGTGTGTGTGTACCTGCTGGTGTGTGAGGAAGGTGTGCAGGGCTCTGCTGGTGGGCAGGAGTGTGAGTGTGTGTGTGTGTGTGTGTGTGTGTGTGTGTGTGTGTGTGTACCTGCTGGTGTGTGAGGAAGGTGTGCAGGGCTCTGCTGGTGGGCAGGAGTGTGTGTGTGTGTGTACCTGCTGGTGTGTGAGGAAGGTGTGCATGGCTCTGCTGGTGGGCAGGAGTGTGTGTGTGTGTGTGTGTGTGTGTGTGTGTGTGTGTGTGTACCTGCTGGTGTGTGAGGAAGGTGTGCAGGGCTCTGCTGGTGGGCAGGAGTGTGTGTGTGTGTGTGTGTGTGTGTGTGTGTGTGTGTGTGTGTGTGTGTGTGTGTGTGTGTGTGTACCTGCTGGTGTGTGAGGAAGGTGTGCAGGGCTCTGCTGGTGGGCAGGAGTGTGTGTGTGTGTGTGTGTGTGTGTGTGTGTGTGTGTGTGTGTGTGTGTACCTGCTGGTGTGTGAGGAAGGTGTGCAGAGCTCTGCTGGTGGGCAGGAGTGTGTGTGTGTGTGTGTGTGTGTGTGTGTGTGTGTGTGTGTGTGTGTGTGTGTGTACCTGCTGGTGTGTGAGGAAGGTGTGCAGGGCTCTGCTGGTGGGCAGGAGTGTGTGTGTGTGTGTGTGTGTACCTGCTGGTGTGTGAGGAAGGTGTGCATGGCTCTGCTGGTGGGCAGGAGTGTGTGTGTGTGTGTGTGTGTGTGTGTGTGTGTGTGTGTGTGTGTGTGTGTGTGTGTGTGTGTGTGTACCTGCTGGTGTGTGAGGAAGGTGTGCAGGGCTCTGCTGGTGGGCAGGAGTGTGTGTGTGTGTGTGTGTGTGTGTGTGTGTGTGTGTGTGTGTGTGTGTGTGTGTGTGTGTGTACCTGCTGGTGTGTGAGGAAGGTGTGCAGGGCTCTGCTGGTGGGCAGGAGTGTGTGTGTGTGTGTGTGTGTGTGTGTACCTGCTGGTGTGTGAGGAAGGTGTGCAGGGCTCTGCTGGTGGGCAGGAGTGTGTGTGTGTGTGTGTGTGTGTGTGTGTGTGTGTGTGTGTGTGTGTGTGTGTGTGTGAGGAAGGTGTGCAGGGCTCTGCTGGTGGGCAGGAGTGTGTGTGTGTGTGTGTGTGTGTGTGTGTGTGTGTGTGTGTGTGTGTGTGTGTGTGTGTGTGTGTGTGTGTGTACCTGCTGGTGTGTGAGGAAGGTGTGCAGGGCTCTGCTGGTGGGCAGGAGTGTGTGTGTGTGTGTGTGTGTGTGTGTGTGTGTGTGTGTGTGTGTGTGTGTACCTGCTGGTGTGTGAGGAAGGTGTGCAGGGCTCTGCTGGTGGGCAGGAGTGTGTGTGTGTGTGTGTGTGTACCTGCTGGTGTGTGAGGAAGGTGTGCAGGGCTCTGCTGGTGGGCAGGAGTGTGTGTGTGTGTGTGTGTGTGTGTACCTGCTGGTGTGTGAGGAAGGTGTGCAGGGCTCTGCTGGTGGGCAGGAGTGTGTGTGTGTGTGTGTGTGTGTGTGTGTGTGTGTACCTGCTGGTGTGTGAGGAAGGTGTGCAGGGCTCTGCTGGTGGGCAGGAGTGTGTGTGTGTGTGTGTGTGTACCTGCTGGTGTGTGAGGAAGGTGTGCAGGGCTCTGCTGGTGGGCAGGAGTGTGTGTGTGTGTGTGTGTGTGTGTGTGTGTACCTGCTGGTGTGTGAGGAAGGTGTGCAGGGCTCTGCTGGTGGGCAGGAGTGTGTGTGTGTGTGTGTGTGTGTGTGTGTGTGTGTGTGTGTGTGTGTGTGTGTACCTGCTGGTGTGTGAGGAAGGTGTGCAGGGCTCTGCTGGTGGGCAGGAGTGTGTGTGTGTGTGTGTGTGTGTGTGTGTGTGTGTGTGTGTGTGTGTGTGTGTGTGTACCTGCTGGTGTGTGAGGAAGGTGTGCAGGGCTCTGCTGGTGGGCAGGAGTGTGTGTGTGTGTGTGTGTGTGTGTGTGTGTGTGTGTGTGTGTGTGTGTACCTGCTGGTGTGTGAGGAAGGTGTGCAGGGCTCTGCTGGTGGGCAGGAGTGTGTGTGTGTGTGTGTGTGTGTGTGTGTGTGTGTGTGTGTGTGTGTGTGTGTGTACCTGCTGGTGTGTGAGGAAGGTGTGCAGGGCTCTGCTGGTGGGCAGGAGTGTGTGTGTGTGTGTGTGTGTGTGTGTGTGTGTGTGTGTGTGTGTGTGTACCTGCTGGTGTGTGAGGAAGGTGTGCAGGGCTCTGCTGGTGGGCAGGAGTGTGTGTGTGTGTGTGTGTGTGTGTGTGTGTGTGTGTGTGTGTGTGTGTGTACCTGCTGGTGTGTGAGGAAGGTGTGCAGGGCTCTGCTGGTGGGCAGGAGTGTGTGTGTGTGTGTGTGTGTGTGTGTGTGTGTGTGTGTGTGTGTGTGTGTGTGTGTGTGTGTACCTGCTGGTGTGTGAGGAAGGTGTGCAGGGCTCTGCTGGTGGGCAAGTATGTTAGTGGAGTAGAAACCCTCAGAATGAAGCTCTCCAGATACTCAGACTGAACCGGACCTCTGTACTCGATCGGACCGAACCTCCACACACACACACACACACACACACACACACACACACACACACACACACACACACACACACACACAGTCATTATGTGTGTTCATGATGCTGAACACCTGCTCAGTCACTGTAAGTGTGTGTTTACCTCCAGTAGTAGAGATGAATGACTGGATACTGGAAGAAGCTCTTCTGCTTCCTGCATCTGCCCTGATGCCACCAGCAGTTCACGGCCACAAACTGCACCTGCACACACAGGACACGCATCATCACACACAGGACACGCATCATCACACAGGAAACTGCAGCACATTCTTCTGTTCTTCATTACTGACTGTTACGCAGTGGAAGACATATGTGAGAAACTCACAGGTGATAATTCAACACAGTAGAGTTCACAGTACCTGTGCCGTGAGCCGCAGCGCCACCTGCTGGAGGACCCGTCGTGCAGTGAGGCAGTGAGCGCACCAGGGGGCGTAGTAGAACACCACCGACACATCCGCCTCCTCCCGCAGGACATGCGCCTCCTCCAGCTGACCCAGGAACAGGTCCAGCACCGGCCCGTCCGCGGGGAAGAAGCGGCCCGGAGCCCGCGCCAGCGCCACCACTGCCTTCTCCCGGCTGACACACACACACACACACACACACACAGTGAGTCAGTGGTTGTATTGATAATCATAAATGTCTCGAGCATCAAATCATCATATTAGAGTGATTTCTGAAGGATCATGTGACACTGAAGACTGGAGTGAATGTGGGATTTAACTTAGGGCAAAATAATTCCCATTTTTATAATCAAAAACATTTCTAATCAATTGAATTAAAAAAACCTTAACTTATTTTTATTCTTAATTTATTAATTATTAATTTAAGATGATAATTATAAGATAATAGAGTCTTCTGAAATGTATTTTATTTCCTAAGAAATTCTGGGTTGTCTGATATAGTTTGTCTTGATTTAATACACATATATTAATGCAATCGGATGAAATGTAAGAACTTTAGTTTGTCTGCAGATCTGAGGTTTACTGAACTAGGACACAGACAAAAAACTATATTATTTCCTAAATAACCGTTATTGTTGTTGTTGTTGTTGTGATAACTTTAAGTTGGCTACATTCTATTGTACAATAGTAACATATGTCTTTAGGCTAAACCGAACTTTTATTTTGACAGGTCGCACTAAACTCCTATGAGTTTGACGATGATTCTTGTAAATAAGATGATGAAATGCTGGTTCAGTTCTCTCAGAGCAGCTCTGGATATGCTCCTGTGTTCACGTCCTCATAGTGAGGGAGACGCTTTAAACAACACGAATATTTGGGAATCAGTATCCCACGTGATTTAGAAACTCTGTCTAAAGCCAACTATCCCCAGCTAATTACACAAATTAACCAGAACCGCCTCCAGATTCGCCGGTCGGTCGCCGCCTCCAGATTCTTCTTCTGGCAGGATTAATGTTATAAGAGTGAATATTCTTCCGAGACTGAACTTTCTGTTCCAGAACTTGCTATAAATACGGATTATTTTTTAAAGATTAATTCGTCGGTTTCAAGGTATATTGGAATCATAAAAAACCCAGACTCAAACTTTAGTTTTGATGAAACTAAAAGACTTAGGTGGGGTTTCATATGTTTGCTCTGCACGCGTTAAACATGTGTAAGTTGGTTTCTGAATAGATCTGATTCACGCTGGACTGGGACTGAATCTTCAAGATGCTTTCCTAGACTGTAATGCCCTCTGCCATTTATTCATAATATACAAAAAAAATGTATCTCTGACTGATATTTTCACTGTGACTGATACTCTTTTGGTGAGGATGCTAAGAGATATCTAGCTATTGCTAATAAGCCGTCTCTCAGTCCTGATCTCCTCCACACCCGTGCAGAACACTGGTCTTCTGGCCTGGAGGCTGAGACGAGTGCTGGAGTTTGGTCATTGATCTGATAATGGTCAGCTGAGGTCATCTCAGTCGTTAAGGCAGGAATTTATCATTCCCAGTGATGAATTTATAAATGTCTTCAACTACGGCACTTTTCAGAGTCACACTTAAAAGAAGGCAATATACGATTTGATCTAACGGAAATGGAAAAGCAGCTTTTCTCCTCATTTACAGTAAAGAAGAAGATCTCTGAGTTATATTGTTTGTCCTTCATCTTCTGCCTCTTTGAGGGTGATGTGGGAAAAGGACTTAGGGTCAGGATCACGAGGAGTGGTAATCTGTGTTTTCCCTAAAGGGGTTTCGATCTCGACCAACAACAAGATTATAGAGTATTCACAGGATTTATCTAACTCCAGCTCGCCTTCATGAAATGTTCCCCAGTTCTTCTCAACTGTGTTTCACATGCAGGGCAGACACCGGTGCGGGTGACACGTGTGTTTTGGGATTGTGTTGATTAAAGGTTACTGGAAGAAGATCCACAAAATTATTCAAGAGATTCCTGGAAAGAGTTTTGCATGGTCTCCAAACGCATGTCTTCTGAACTGTGAAGCTGGCCTTTAATTTTTTTTTCTCTATAAAATGTCTGTGTTTTTTTATGTACTCAGATATGCCCTGTTGTATAATAACTATTATTTCTCTTTTTGTTATTTTAAATGCATATGTATGAACATGTATATCCATCGGTTGTAAGATAATGTTTGGATGTACTGTTATGAGATACTAGTAGGCTACCACTGTTGTGTTATTGTTGATAAAAAAATTAAATAATAATCCATTGTTGCTTTTACAGCTACAAAGCTGGAGCACTAAATGCTCAGAGTCACATGACACGCTTTTAATATTAAATAAAGCTCATAAACAACACCTGAGATTATCATCGCCACACTGTTTGCTGTTCCAGCGCGACATCGCAGAAAACCAGAAACCGCTTCTACACTAGAGTCGCCGTCGCGGCTAGACACACACACACACACACACACACACACACACACACACTTGATCAACATGCAGAAGAGGCTTTTATCGCGCGTCGCGTGTAAGTTAGTTAGCACACGGTTTGAGTTTAATCTCTTTTTTGGTTTATTTTATCTGTCAAAGAAAACGTGCCTAATAATAATGCACACCTGAATATAAGGCGTTTTTAATTTCCAGCCTTCATCAACAATTATACATCACTTATAAATTATTAATTACAAAATTAATAGTAGTTATTAAGATTAATGTGGTTTGGAATTGGTCAAATGTGCTTAAAAAAAAAGAAGAAAAAAGAAGAAAATGATCAGAAAATCAACGTGCCTAATAATTCTGCACACACTGTACAGTGAACATCATATACACGTCTATATTGCACATATTACAGTATATATGTTGTTTTACAGTATATTTACCCGCAGGTGAGAGTTATAGGCAGGATAAGAGCACAGGTGAGCAGTATATGATATTATAGTCATATTCTACAGTATATTTACCCGCAGGTGAGGGTTATAGGCAGGATAAGAGCACAGATGAGCAGTATATGATATTATAGTCATATTCTACAGTATATTTACCCGCAGGTGAGGGTTATAGGCAGGATAAGAGCACAGATGAGCAGTATATGATATTATAGTCATATTCTACAGTATATTTACCCGCAGGTGAGGGTTATAGGCAGGATAAGAGCACAGATGAGCAGTATATGATATTATAGTCATATTCTACAGTATATTTACCCGCAGGTGAGCGTTATAGGCAGGATAAGAGCACAGGTGAGCAGTATATGATATTATAGTCATATTCTACAGTATATTTACCCGCAGGTGAGAGTTATAGGCAGGATAAGAGCACAGGTGAGCAGTATATGATATTATAGTCATATTCTACAGTATATTTACCCGCAGGTGAGAGTTATAGGCAGGATAAGAGCACAGATGAGCAGTATATGATATTATAGTCATATTCTACAGTATATTTACCCGCAGGTGAGGGTTATAGGCAGGATAAGAGCACAGGTGAGCAGTATATGATATTATAGTCATATTCTACAGTATATTTACCCGCAGGTGAGAGTTATAGGCAGGATAAGAGCACAGGTGAGCAGTATATGATATTATAGTCATATTCTACAGTATATTTACCCGCAGGTGAGGGTTATAGGCAGGATAAGAGCACAGATGAGCAGTATGGCACCGCAGCACAACACGGGTCTTCTCGCCATCTGGGCCGACACCTGCCGGAGCTGAGCCCGAACCCGCTGCAGCATCACCGAGCCCGGCCCGCTACAGAGACCAGCTCATCCCGGGACAGCCGAAGCAAAGCGCAAAACACAGCCGCACCAACCGCTCAAACACACGTCAACGCTTCCGGCTTCCCGGAGGGGCGTGGTCACAGCGAGAGAGGGGCGGGGCCAAGCGAGGGAGCGTCGCTAAACTACACACACAAACGCGCCATTTTATTTGCATTTCGTTAGTTGTGAATCCAAACGAGAATCTTAAATATATAAACAGGTGAACGCGAATACGAGAGTGGCTTGATTTAAAAACGAAACACACCCCAGGCTCTCAGTGTTTTTCTTAAAACTAGCGCTACTGGACACGGCTTTGTGAAGCTTCGAAACCGCTGCAAATCATTAGATCCGATTCTGATCTGGATTCAATATCGATCCATTTGGCTATAAATCGGGTACAGTAGGGCCTACATGTTAATGTGTTAACATGCTTTTCTCAAGGAAACAAATCTCTCTTATTATTAGAGGTAAAAATGAACAACTCTTTGCACTGAGTTTAGTGGACTCTGTCAATATAATTAAAATTCTCACACTCTTTGGTAAATATCATCTACATAAACTTAAACTGGACTTAAAGATTTGTAAAGATTTCAATTAATAACAAACATATGTCGAGATGATAACATCCTTTTCCCGGTTATTGCCTGTTATCTCTCCACACTGACACCTATTAATGCTGTAAACTGAGATTCATGGGATATGAAAAAAAGAGACACGACAAACCCACAACTTTGTGTTTTTACTAATAGTAAAATATTTTAATTTAATATATATATATTATAGTATAAAAATATATTATATTTTCTTCCCCCAGATTATTAAATGAATAAAATAATAGGTTTTTAAGATGAATATAAAAATAAAGATGTATTATTGAACTGAATTGCACTAAACTGTCTGAATTACTGATTATGAAACTGATTGTAACAGTAGATTATCATTTGGGTTTAATGTCCATCCAGTGAAAGCATGAACTGAAGAGGCTTTGTGTAAAAGCGTCAGTAGAATGCATGTGTGTGTGTGTGTGTGTGTGTGTCAGGGCCTCTGCTGTGCTTCTGTACGCTGGAGTGTGTTCTTCACCAGCGCTGCAGTGATGAAGGGGTTGATATACAGATGTGTGTAGATCTCGATGTTAATGATGAACAGAGGGACGAGTGGCCACAGCAGCACCAGCAGAGAAGAGCTTAACATCACTGACAACACATGAAGCCAGAGCCTCTTAGGGAGCGTCCTGCAGTCACACACACACACACACACACACACACACACACACACAGTCTTCAGAAATCATATGGGACAGAATCAAATGGGTCTAATGTCAGACTCCATAAATATGTTAAAACCACTGTGTTAAGGGTGTGTTTAAGTGTGTGTGTTCACACCTCATCTCTCCTCTCGTCCACAGCGTCCAGTAGAAACTGACGTCCAACACTGACAGTAACGCGGCGTGGACGATGACGATGCCTGCCGTCCAGTAATGAGCGCTCATCCAGTGCCAGGCGAACGCAGCCAGCAGCTGATGCGGCAACAGGAAGTACATCAGCAGAAACTCCGCCCACTGACGCCAGCCCGGCCAATCCTGCTGCGGCACAGAGAGAGAGTCACGACCAGTCTGTGAGAGTCACACACACACACACACACACACACTGACGCACCAGCGGCGTGTGGGCCGGCGGGTCCTGTGTGGCGGGGCAGGCGGTGTGGATGAAGGGCAGGAAGGTGTGCTGGTAGTCGAACAGGAAGAGGTAGAGCAGCGTCAGACGAGGACAGCTCCTCAGACCCACCAGCAGAAACACAGTCTTGCCCAGATACAGCTCCTGCACACACACACACACACACACACACACAGAGAGAGAGATGATGATGAACGATCTTACTGTGAAACACACACACACAGAAGCTTTACACTCATGGGTTATTTCTTCAACCCAAATCCTGGGTTGAGCCATGGGTTTATCTTTCCAGTGTTTGTGTAGTGTTTGTGTTGTCCCGATCCCGGGTCAGACGTAGGGATAGGACGATTACCGGTTTCACAATAAACCACGATAAAATGTCCTGACGTTTAGTATAATTGTTTAAAATTTAATTATCATAAAAAACATGTTTTTTTTTAGCGCACAAAAAGTTTTCTCGTCGCTTGATAAACTTAAGGTTGAGCCACTGCAGTCGCAATCTAGATTACCCAGAAGCCTGTGGAGGAGTGAGCCAGCTCTCAGATCTCATCAAAGATATCTTAATCTGTGTTACGAAGATGAATGAAAGCCTTACGGGGTTGAACAACATGAGGGAGAGTAATTACTGACAGAGTTTTCATTTTTGGGTGAACTAACCCTTTAATGGATTATAAATACTGCGTAAATATAATTTAGTATTAAAAAAAAAACTAAAAATACAAACTAAAATATAATACGTTCATTTCATTGACAAAAAACAATGAGGGCTGTGGGCCAACTGACCAATCGGTAAGCCCCTCCCCTCGGACACAGATCAGCCAATGGCAGTTGAGGGGAACTCGGACAACTTTAGGTTTCAGCGTTATAGAGAAACACTGGAAGATCCGAAGCTCTCGTGGGTTTTATGGTGTTTATGCTACAGAAATGTTAAAGCGATGTGTCTGGGGTTCCTGTAACACTGATCCAGGATCCTGAGAGGATGGGCATGGGTGTTCATGTGTTGAATCACCGCACTGTGTGTGCGTTCACCAGCTCGATTCAGAAGTGTGATCAGATCTGCGCGAACGGACCAATTATCTGCGTTATACGACTGAAGCCCAGGTCATTTATAATATATCACTGATGTTGATATCACCAAATTAATCTTGTTACCCACCATATTTATGTCAAAATCTTTTATATATCCCTCCATAAGTCCCATTT
>NC_140210.1:59514079-59539079 GCF_951802725.1 Rutilus rutilus
GACATTCTCTGTTATTAGCTTATTATTGTAATTGAGGAACCACAACACTGGCATTTTCCGCGGAATCCGAACCTGACTGGTCAAATTATAAATCCTGATTGATTACCATTTTGTGACACGGTGATAAGATTAACCATGTTGTCACAAATGTATATTGGCCCTTTTAATTAAAATAAATTAAAGAATAAAGGAATTTAAAATAATAAACAACTGCAATTTATTGTAAACTATTTCCAAATAATGTGTTTTTTATTTTAAAATAAGTACATTCACTCTTAATCTTACGCCTAATATGCCGAAAAGTGTTGATGTTTAAATTTTCTTGTCTCGTAAATCAGTAGAATTGCATTAGCCTACATGGATCGGGTTATTTTCAGTTCAAAACTTTGACAGAGGGGTAGTTTGTATCATGTACTGTCGGTGATTGAGCATTTCAGTCGACAAACAGTCAGATATTGTGTTTATCTAAAGCACCTTACATCTTACCTCACACACTCCTCGACAGCGGGAGCGCGCTGGAGTACGTTAATGCGAACAGTGATGCGCGCGGCGCGCCTTCTTTGATTTGATTATAAAACATATTAAATCACAAGACTCCTGCTCGATTAGATCACCATGTGGTTACTGAGTAAGATGGGTATAAATAACAATTAGTCTATTGAAATAATCACTGTGTATTTTAAATGTAAAAGAGTTGCGGTAACTCTGCGCTGAGCAGGATGAACCAATCACAGTCGCTCATGATTACTAATACTGGATCATTTCTAGTAAACATTTTTTTTTTTTAATCAAAAAATCACTGGAACGGAATTTAATTTATAGCTTATATGTGAATTAGTTGGATGAATGTATGAAAATAATTACAGTAGTCAGGCTCAGTGGGCCTCACAGCGCCCCCTGCAGGCACAGACAGGGACCGGAAGTGCAAGTTAGTGTTTCCGGCGGCTGGGGTTAAAGCGTCCAGTGTGTGTGTGTTTGTGTGTATTTCTATTTCGCTGCTTTAGAGGATGGAGGTCACGAGACAGAGTAAGGCGATCAAATTATCAAAATACATCAACGTAAAACCTCACGCAGATCCACGGATAGACATACACTCGCGAGCGCGCTAATGTGACGATGTGTGTGCGCGCGTGCGCGCGAGTGTATACTAGCGATGTGTTTATGAGTGTGTGTGTTGATGTGTGTTAATCTTGTATGGTGCAGATTTTAAGGAGGTTCTTCCAGAGGTGTGTAACGCGATTCAGGAGGCGGACTTCATCTCTATAGACGGAGAGTTCACAGGTCAGTGCTTCATAAGCGTGTGTGTGTGTTAATACTGTGTGTGTGTGTGTGTGTGTGTGTTAATACTGTGTGTGTTATTGTTGTAGGAATCAGTGATGGGCCGTCAGTCAGTGCTCTGACCAATGGACTAGACACACCGGAGGAGAGATACACCAAACTGAGGAAGGTAAAGCTCTCTCTCTCTCTCTCTCTCTCTCTCTCTCTCTCTCTCTCTCTCTCTCTCTCTCTCTCTCTCTCTCTCTCTCTCTCTCTCTCTCTCTCTCTCTCTCTCTCTCTCTCTCTCTCTCTCTCTCTCTCTCTCTCTCTCTCTCTTGTTTCTGGTCAGCCTCATCTGTAGATAAAGACACTGGGCAGCACAATATGGTTGAATAAGCTCCTCCTCCTAAATAAAAGAGCCAGTCGCTTGATTGATAATCATGTGCTGTATAAATGTGACTTTGCAAGTAGTTTTTGGGATTTCTTCGTATATAATCCCCTTATTCGTCCAATCTCATTTCGTACAGTCAAAACAAGCCTTTAGTTTCTTTCCCTTCGTCTGGAGTTTGATTGACAGGCCATCTGACCAATCGCAGGGTCCGTACAAGGTGCTTGAATTTGACTTTTTGAAATTTAAGTCCTTGAAAACAGCCACATTTTATTGTAAATATGAATAAAATACAAGACGACGTAAAGTACATGCATCTGATGAGTGTTATCGAGCTGATGTCGCTAGTGCACATTCATATTGTGCCGCTATGTGGAAAGATCCAGCAAAATCCGCCGGCGTGTTTGTCGACCCCAGAGGATTAACTTTAGCCTAACCATAAATACCATCTCTATAATAACACTAATATTCCTGTGCTGACATCTCTATAATAACACTAATCAAACTACAGAAGACCGAGAAAACACTCGTTCTTCACTGAATAACTTCTGTAACTATGTTTGTAATGTATATTTTATACTGAAAAAATCTTGAAACACTGTGTAGTTCAGTCTTATTTCTTCAGTTGGATCTATTTGTTGCGAATGCTAATTTATTTGTTCTTTTTTTAATTACTGAAATATGTGTGTAATAGTGCTCTACATGTATATTAGCTAGGCTAGCTGTTCTTCTGTGGTGTCTTTAACCCACGGGCCTCGTGTAAGTGTTCTTCAGCCTGATGATTTCTGTTGGTGATGTTCAGATACATGGTTTGCAATAAGAATAAATGTGAATGATATCCACTTAAACTCTATTGGACTCGGAATCGTTAACTCAAGCGATCCCCAACCCTGGTGGACATGAACTGTGGTGAAGCGGCGCTCCTCCTGATGTTCATTGGCTGCTGTAACTAGTGAAGACTGGTTCCTGTCACTCCTGGTGTTTCACTCCGTCTCCTCTCTCCTTCAGCACTCCATGAACTTCCTGCTCTTCCAGTTCGGCATCTGCACCTTCAGATACGAGCAGAACCAGTCCACGTGAGCCGGCTCTTCCTTCTCAGTGATATCGCTCTGTGTGAGTGTGTGTGTGTGACTGTGTGTGTGTTGTCCCGCAGGTACATCACGAAAGCCTTCAACTTCTACATCTTCCCCAAGCCCTTCAGCCGCACGTCTCCAGACATCAAGTTCATCTGTCAGGTGAGAGAGCAGTGCTGTTGCTCGCCCTCGTCAGGCCACGCCCCTCCTCAGGCCATGCCCACATCAGGCCACGCCCCTCCTCAGGCCACACCCACATTACTCCTGATACGCCTGGAAGCGCAGGGTTCGTTTAAACACTCTCCGTCCGCACTAGCGTCTCCGTGTGGATGAGAAACGCTACATTCCCCTTTCCTGCGCGTGCGTAACCCCTCACTAAAGCTCATACAGGCGGAACAATAATAGTTATCGCGCAATTCTTCTGACAGGAAAAATGATCCTGTCAGAAGAATTGCGCGATAACTTTTATTATTGTTCCGCCTGTATGAGCTTTAGTATGTATTTAGTACAGTATCTCTGCATTCACTGATGCGTCTCAGTCACCGTCATGTGTTTGGGCTTAAAGGAACACGCGGAACAAGCTGCTGGTTTAGGGGACATCGCCTAACCCTCTTCAAATCTATCCACTTTGGGGAGCATTTTCAAAAAGCTTCGTTTTCATTAATAAAAACGCCGTCAGTGTCGACTGAAGGTCTAGACCACATGTGTCAAACTCAAGGCCCGCGGGCCTAATCCGGCCCGCCACATTATTTTATATGGCCCGTGAGAGCATATGGGTGTCTTAAAATTAGGGATGCAACGAAATTTAGGCTGCCGAAAATAACATTTTCGTTTTCTGGCCGAAAGATACTAAAAAGCCGGCGCGCCCCTCCGTGTTCGGCGATGGTTTGACTCTGGCTCAGCGTGTTTTATGACTTTGCGTGCGAGTCCGCTTCCGAAGATGCATAACTTAGAAGCGCGTTCCGCTGTGTGTGTGCGCTGTGCTCTCCGCTCCGTGTTCACAGCGCGTTCTGCTCAATGTTCCGTAAGCAACCTCCGTGTGTGTGTGTGTGTGTGTGTGTGTGTGTGTGTGTATGTGTGTATGTTTGTGTTGCGAGCTCTGTTCAAGCTCACCGGAAAGGCAAAGTCCGCTAAAAAAAAAAATGTGCCGACATGAAATTTCTCTGGACTTGTTTCTTTTGCAATAGCACTACTGTGCTGTAACATGGTGTGTATAGCCGTGCTGGGCAGCACTGGTAAAATTACACGAATCACGATCCTCTCGTTCTCCCTGCTCTGCTCATGCTCTGATAAAAATATCTTTGTAGGACTATACTTTTTTTTGACAACTGGTCAAAAAATAAATCTGTTAAATCTGATTCTGCTGCATAGAACTGATTGAAGAATAATATATTGATATTTTATATTATTTTAATATAATAATATATTTATTTAAATATATTACATATATTACATAATATTTAATATAATATGTACCAGTATTATCCTTTTCACCATTTGTATCACTCCGCTCACTTGCATCATTAAGCCAGTAGGTGGCGACAAGTGACTGTCTTTATGAGTGAACAATTGAAACTTTAAACTGATTAGTGCCAAAAACATTGATTAACTCAGGAAAGAAACAAGTTGCTGAAACCAATCTTTAATGGTAATATAAATTGCTCATTTGCCTCTGGACACAAAAAGATTGCACTGGTTTTTGATTGAAATGTAACATAGCAAAATAATCCTTGAAAGATTTCTCATTTAAGGCCGTTCCTGTTTGGAATATGTGATTGTGTATTGTCAACAATAAGCAGAGACATTCTGCATTTCCATTTTGTAGTGTGGATCATTTATTGCAATATTTATCCTCATTCTCATTTTTAAGAATCTGTTATCTTGACAAATAATTTATGCTACTGCCCACTAACATGCTTTTAAAGCTATTGTTATCCAATTTTTTTGGCCTTTAAACACCTTAAAATGCACATATGTAGGTCAGAGAAATCCAAATTTTATCGGGGGAGCATGTCCCTGAACCCCCCTAACTACCTCACATTTGAATACGCATGACTGTGTGGTAATGTGTGCTGGTGTGGCTACAGTGCCAAGGCTGACTTTTTGAGCCAGTTTGCCCCTCCATATATACAATAATAAATTATTCTCTGTATCAAATCATTATTACCCAGCCCCTGATGTTTTTAAAACCTAGAAACACCCCTGCAAATGCATATACAATATTTGTAACTTAAATAAGTAATAATCAAATAAAGAGACAATATATTAACATTTTAAAAGTCTTACAGTTACAACCGGCCCTTTGAGGGCAGCCATAATCCTGAAGTGGCCCTCAGTGAAAATGAGTTTGACACCCCTGGTCTAGACGGAGAGAAAAAGATGTGGGTTTTTTTTTTTTACGAAAACGTATTAGTGTGGACAAGGCCTGATTTGTTTATTTATTTTTTCATTAATAAAAACACCATCTTGTGATCTGACTCCTCCCCTTCCTGTTCCGCCCACTCGTGATCTGACTCCTTCCTGTTCTATCCACTCGTGATCTGACTCCTCCCCTTCCTGTTCTGCCCACTCGTGATCTGACTCCTCCCCTTCCTGTTCCTCTAGAGCTCCAGCATTGACTTCCTGGCCAGCCAGGGCTTCGACTTCAACAAGGTCTTCCGCAGCGGTATGTGATCTCACTTCCTGTCATGTGACTTCTGTGTGTGTGTGAGTAACTGACAGGTGTGTTGCTGTAGGGATCGCGTACCTGACGCGGGAGGAGGAGTCTCAGCTGAGGGAGCAGTATGAGGAGAGGCGGGGCCAGATGAATGGGGCGGGGCCTGTGTCATACACGCCCCCCTCTGGAGGAGGAGCCTGCAGCGTGCCTGAGGACCAGAGAGACTTCATCAGGAGCATGGAGTGAGTACACACACACACCAGATCACTCTTTCACACACTTGCGCTCTCTCACACACACACACACTCTGATGATGATGGTGGTGTGTGTGTATTCAGGCAGAAGGTGGACTCTCTCCTGAACAGCTCTGATCAGACTCTGGATCTGGAGCCCTGCACCGGGTCAGACTCACTCATTATTATAATCATGCATAACAGGTCTCCTCTAAATATGAGTGTTCACACCCTCTCTCTGTGTGTGTGTGTGTGTGTGTGTGTCAGGTTTCAGAGGAAGCTCATCTATCAGACGCTCAATTCAAAGTAAGTCTGTCGTGTGTGTGTGTGTGTGTGTGTGTGTGATCTGCTCAGTGTCTCAGCTCATCTGGTGCTACTGGTGTTTCAGGTTTCCTAAACTTCATGTGGAGACGCTGGAGACGGAGAAGGTACAAACACACTCATACAAACACACAACATTATAGCAATAAACAAACTCTCATACAGTGTGTGTGTGTGTGTGTGTGTGTGTTGTCAGAAGGAGCGTTTCATCCAGATCAGTAAAGTGGATGATGAGGAGAGGAGGAGGAGAGAGCAGCAGAAACAGCAGAGGGAGCAGGTGTGTGTGTGGGCAAACACACTCTTACTCTCACACACATTCTCTCACATGTGCACACTCTCACACACACAATCTCACATACACACACATACACATGTACACTCTCACACATATTCTCACATGTGCACATTCTCACACACTATCACACACTCTTACTCTCTCTCACACACACTTCATGTACTGATGGACTGCCTGTGTCACATGACCTGTGACTTGACCTTCATGACATCATCAGCTGGTTCTCCTCATTGATCTGTGTGTTGCAGGAAGAGCTGAACGACGCCGTGGGTTTCTCCAGGGTTATTAGAGCCATCTCTAAATCTGTGAGTCCTGCAAACACACAACTCATGATAATAATAATTAATAATAATTAATAATGATAATGATGATAATTGCACAGACTCTTCTTGGCCACTTCTGATCTGTGTCCTGCCAGTAGATTTTCTTTATAGGATACAAACAAAACTTTTCTTCAATGCTGAATTTTCTTTTCAAAAAAAAAAAAACCAGAACAAATTGCAAACAGCAGAAATAACTGCAGTAGAACAGATGTGAAGTAAACGCCTCTTTGAGGAGAGTGTGTATAGTGTATTCAGCTGAGAGATGCTACAGGAACGATCTCATGTGGAATAACACTGGACAGGCTTCATTGTAAATTAACGGCGTTAACGCAAACCCGTTTTAACGGCGTCCAAGTTTTTTTATCGGGAGATTAGCGTTCTCTTTGGCCTAGCAAACTGTGTAGTGTGTTTCACATGCCGTTAGAAAACTACACCACCACACCTGATCTAGCGGGACCGGACACGTTACGTTCTGAGTGGATGGCGAGCGCGAGAAGCCGAAATGGATGCCAATAAGATCCTGAATGGAAAGTTTCCTTTTAAAAAGTTGCCAAATGACAAGACCAGAGGGGGGGGGGGGGGGGGGGGTGTGTGTGTGTGTGTGTGTGTGTGTGTGTGTGTGTGTGTGTGTGTGTGTGTGTGTGTGTGTGTGTGTGTGTGTGTGTGTGTGTGTGTGTGTGTGTGTGTGTGTGTGTGTGTGTGTGTGTGTGTGTGTGTGTGTGTGTGTGTGTGTGTGTGTGTGTGTGTGTGTGTGTGTGTGTGTGTGTGTGTGTGTGTGTGTGTGTGTGTGTGTGTGTGTGTGTGTGTGTGGGTGTGTGGATCATCGCAGCACGGCCAGTCTGAAACACCACTGGACGGCCACACACACAGCTGAGGCGAACGCTCTGATGCCGTTATTTGCTCCGAGTGAGAATGTTAGTGTGAAACTGAACACTGCAGTATATGCCAGTGTTGTTCTCAAGAATAACCATTTGCACAGAGCAAGCCGATCCACTTCTCCATGCTGATAAGAGCATTAAAATGAGAAGATAATTGAACAAAAAGAAATCAAGGGACATTTCGAGTAGATGATGTGCGATTTAACTATGACGTTAATGCGATTTAAATATTTTAATAGTTTGACAGCACTATATTAGGCTACTGTCACTTTAAGAGTTTATGCACAGATCAACACACTGACACACACACACACACACACACACACACACACACACACACACACACACACACACACACACACACTGACTGTTTAACTGAAGACTCGGTGCATCTCCATTCATTATTAAACGTTTATAAGTATAATTTCTAATACTTCAGTAATTATTCCGCCATGCCTTCAGTAATTAATCTGGAATCTTGTTGTTTTGAATGAGGCTCATTAAAATTCATAACATTCTGATCTTCCTTAAAGCTGTGCCAGAGGAGCTGAACCTCATAATGTGTGTGTGTGTGTCGCAGGGTAAGCTGGTGGTGGGCCACAACATGCTGCTGGACGTCATGCACACCATCCATCAGTTCTGTACGCCGCTGCCCGAGGTAACGTGACCCGGCACTGGAGGATTGTGGGATTGAGTGTTGGATGGCCGTCTGATGAGGTGTGTGTGTGTGTTTACAGGAGCTGGAAGACTTTAAGGAGGTGGCCATGTCTGTGTTTCCCAGGTAAACTGATCACATGATCATCACTGGTGTGTCTGCTAGTGTGTGTGTGTGTGCTCACGATCTGTGTGTTTCAGGCTGTTGGACACCAAGCTGATGGCATCCACACAGCCCTTCAAGGTGCGTTGTGTATTTTGGGTCACAATCCGGAGCGCGTGTGTGTGTGTGTGTGTGTTTAATAAGTGTTTGTGTGGCAGGAGATCATCGGCAACACGTCACTGGCTGAACTGCACAAACAGCTGAGAGAGAAACCCTTCAGATCGCCCGTCACTGGTACTCTCTCTCTCACACACTCACACTCACACTCACACTCACTCACACTCACTCTCACTCACTCTTCTCCATGTGTGTGTTCAGAGTGTCCTGAAGGCATCAGGAGTTACGACACCTCCACAGAGCAGCTTCATGAAGCCGGTTACGATGCCTTCATCACTGGACTGTGCTTCATCTCCATGGCAAACTACCTGGGTGTGTGTGTGTGTGTGTGTTTGTGTGGGAGGAGCTTCAGATCAGCTCATCCAATCAAAGCTCAGTCTGAACTGTCTCTGTATAGACTCTGTGTGTTTAATCAGTAATGCTGGTCTCTTCTCAGGGACTTTCCTCACTCCTCCAAAGAGTCACATCTCTGCTCGCTCCAAACTCATAGAACCCTTCTACAACAAGTGAGACACACACACTCTCACACTCTCACACACTCATACTCTCACACTCACACTTAAACACACACTTATCTAATCTTGGTCTGATTTAGTTATTGTGTTTTCCAGATTATTCCTGATGAGGGTGATTGACATTCCCTACCTGAACATGAGTGGCCCAGACCGTAAGAACACGTGCACACATATATACATAAACATATACATGTATATCTATCTATCTATCTATCTATACCCACACCCACACCCACACCCACCCACCTGTGTGTCTATTTACCTGTGTATCTGTCCATGTAGTGCAGCCCAAGAGAGATCACGTGCTGTATGTCACGTTCCCTAAAGAGTGGAAGACCAGTGACCTGTACCAGCTCTTCAGCGCCTTCGGTAACACACGCACACACTAACACACACACACACACACACTCTCTGTGACAGGTGTGTGTGCTGATCTGTGTCTGTTGTGTCTCAGGTAACATCCAGGTGTCGTGGATCGACGACACGTCAGCGTTCGTGTCCCTCAGTCAGACGGAGCAGGTTCAGATCGGTAAGAGGTTTGGAGATGCTGATGTGTCTGTGTGTCTGTCTGGCGCTCATGTCCTGACGTGTGTGTGTGTGTGTGTGTGCGCAGCCATGAACACCAGCCGGTACGCAGAGAGCTACCGCATCCAGACGTACGCAGAGTACCTGCAGGGCCGGCAGAAGAACACCTCCAGCAGGAGATGGGCCGCCGACGGCTGGGCCGACACACCCTACACTGCAGACGCCAGCCGGTGAGTGTGTGTGTGTGAGACCCTACACTGCAGACGCCAGCCGGTGAGTGTGTGTGTGTGTGAGACCCTACACTGCAGACGCCAGCCGGTGAGTGTGTGTGTGTGTGACCCTACACTGCAGACGCCAGCCGGTGAGTGTGTGTGTGTGAGACCCTACACTGCAGACGCCAGCCGGTGAGTGTGTGTGTGTGTGTGACCCTACACTGCAGACGCCAGCCGGTGAGTGTGTGTGTGTGTGTGTGTGTGTGTGTGACCCTACACTGCAGACGCCAGCCGGTGAGTGTGTGTGTGTGTGTGACCCTACACTGCAGACGCCAGCCGGTGAGTGTGTGTGTGTGTGTGTGTGTGTGTGACCCTACACTGCAGACGCTAGCTGAGCCCCTTTCACACTGCGCTTTGAACCCGGGAAATTGGCAGAGTGCCTTCTGTGTGAACGCAAACACGACCCGGGATCGATGCCGGGTTGGGGACCTAGTAACATTTCCGTGTTCAGTCCCGGAACGAGCGTTGTGTGAAAGTCGTAGTAATGCCGTGTCGTAGTGGTGATGCTGAAGCCGGGATCGTTCGCCAGCTGTGAAACGGTACGAAATGCGCAAGTTTACGATCGAATCAGAGAAAAAAATGCACAAGTGTGGTTTCTCATAAGCAAACTTAAAGGTACAGTATGTAAGATTTTTGCATTAAAATATCCCATAATCTCAAGGCCAGTGTTATATATTTTGTTAAGTTGATTACTTACAATATCCCAAATGTTTCCAACTATTTTTAAATCGTGAGAAAATTGCGATTCTAACCAAGGAAACGGGGCGTTAGAGCAGGGGGGAGCTGGGAGTCGGCAGTCAGTGGCGTCATATCCGCGTTACCCTCGGTTTCCGCTCGTGGAGTCCTGGACAAATGCGGAAGTTGTAGTTGTAGCGTCTATCAAGCAACACACGTTAGCTTGTTTCTTGCAGTCGTTATGGAACACAATTATTCTTTACCGATTGCAGATGGTTCTGTCGACAAAGCATGCTTAATTTTATATTTTCCAAATGTAGCATTCGGTAATAGTTATGTTTATGTAAGGGAAGTATTATTGCTTTAGATTTGTGTTTAGTTTATTGACATTGTTTATCACGTCTGGTGTTTATGGCCATGTAAATATAGCATGTTATACATAAAGATTAATCAGTATTTTGGCAAATGATGTGGGTATGTTCGAATGTACTTTTACAACAATTGTTTAGAACACGTAAAACTGCGCAGCGCTATCACAATAAATTTGACATACAGTAACATCTATGATAACCAATATAGTATTAAACTGTAACAAATTCAAGGAAGGAAGAGGACTGGGTCGGCTTGCGGAGCTGTGGGCGTATTTATTTATAATAAGCACACAGCGCTGTAGCAGCAAAGTCCAATGTAACAGCGATCGCGTCCTCGCGCTTCCCGCACTCACGCTCTCAGCCCACAGATCTCCGCGTGTCTCTCTCCATGAACATCCATGAACATGATTGTTTGATTCCCGTCTGACTGATTTACATCCACGGTGGAGTTGAAAACGACAGTTCCCATCATTCCACGCTCCTTCACATCGTCATCAAGCTGCGCCGTTGTTGTTTGGAATTTAGCGCCCTCTAGTGGCAGAAAATCTTGCATATTGTACCTTAAGATGCTGCTGAGACATTACAACACATCGATGTCACGTGTCTTAACAGGATTTTTATGGGTTGTGTGTGAACGCACTCTCTGATTCCGGAAAATCACTGGCAGTGTGAATGAACCAAAATCAAACGAACCCGGGTCACTTTATCTGTGTATTTTCCAGCTCTGGTGAGTGAGACACCAGCCTGTGTGTGTGACACTGAGTACTGGGACGGCAGTCATGTGACCGTGTGTGTGTGTTCAGGCTGCACGCGGTCAAGAGGAGCATCAGTCCGTCTCTAGAGGAGCAGAATCATTATTCTGACAGCAGCTGGACACACTACAGCAGCGGCAAGAAGATGAAGACTGACGGTGTGTGTGTGTCATTCACAACAACATCACTATAACACAACCACAAACTATAATAACAATGATCACTGTGTCTGTGTCCACAACTAACGATAACTAACAATAATCACTATTAGCATCCACAACAACAAACGATAATTTACTATAATTGTAACCATCACTGTTTTATCGACCACAACAACGAACCATAACGATAACCGTAACAATCACTTTATTATCATCCACGACAATTTACGACAGTTGTAACTATCACTATATTATAGTCCACAACAACAAACTGCAAGCAGCAATTATCGGGCCAAGCGCAAACAAGACGACAGGACATGCCAGCCTGGCTGGGAGTGTCAGAATTAAAGACGTTTTAAGAGACTTGAGGCAAAATGGCTGAGTCATATACACAGTCACTAATAATGATTTAACGGTTTATCACGTTCGACCAATAGGTGGCGCAGTTACGAAATTGATGTGACGTGGTCAGAGTGAGGTGACAATGACACATACAAAGTTTGTTGTCGATCTCAAGGCATTGCAGAGATGCAGCGTAAGATTCAGTTTGGCATTATGCCTCAACTTTGTTGCTGCAGTTTACAAAAATGGTTGCGTCAATCAACACAAGATCCATAACTTTGTCGCCACAATCTGAAGATGATAAAATTCCATTTTGGTGAAAATCGGGCAAACCGTCTACGAGGAGATTGGAAAAAGTAGGTATTGAATGAAAATCACCATGGCGGACAAGAAGTTTAGCCAAATATGGCAACTTGGTATCCATGTTATTGGCATGACCCAAGAGATCTATTACCAGTTTCATTGCAATAGGCGCAATTTTTCCAAATTTATTAGCATTATTGTAAATTCACTAACTTTTGACTGAAAGGTGGCTCTGGTCGAAACTTCTCGGACTCTTTCAGGGCATCATGCTGATTTGACATGCCAACATGGCTGGGAGTGTCAGGCCAACTGCAACAATGAGCAATTAAAGACATAAAGCCAAATATGGCAAATATGTTCTCGGCGTGACCCAAGAGATCTATTACCAGTTTCATTGCAATAGGCTAATTTAAAAGTTATAAGCTTTTTTTTTTTTTATTAACTTTTGACCCAAAGGTGGCGCTGCCCCGAAACATTTTGAATACTTTCAGGGCATTGTGCTCATGATCCATACCAAGTTTCGTAACAATATCAAAAGTTAGCATAAATGCCTTTTATTAGCATAAACGCCTTCTGTGCTTGGCCCCTAATTAGTGTCCACAAGCGCACAATATCGCTCTTATTAGCGCTGCAGTTTTGTCATCTGCCGCTCCAACTGTTCGAGCTCTTTGACAGCCAATCAGAATCCATCCTGCTTTAATGTTTTCATCGCTCGTCAGCTGGAGAACTTCCTTCTGAACGCGTTTCCGCTGATATCGTTCCTCTTATGGTTATGGCTCTGTGGTGGACTTTGGTATTCTCTTGAGTTAGAGTGATTATTAAACCTTTTCAAACATGTTTGTTTGGTTAACCTGAGATGTTTCGTTTCTCTGCCGGTGTCACAGGAGGCTCCTCACAGACGTATGTTAATGTCGCTGACTCGGAGGCGTCCTGTGATTGGCCCAGACTGCAGTAAGTGCCCCGCCCCTGTAACTCACTCACATGATGTCATGACCCATGTTCTGATTGGCTGCTGTTTGTTCAGGCCTGAAGGCGGAGCCTCTGTGAGCCCGGTGCATGAGGAGGCGGAGCCTGAGAAGGCCTCAGCCAATCAGAGTCAAGGTAAACGGAGCCGCAAGCACAAGAAGAGGAACTCAGACGGTGAGCGTTGTTCTCGAGGTTTGCTCTGGTCCGCTGAGCACGAGCGTTTGACGTGTTTTCTCTCCCGCAGCTTCTGAAACGACACCGCCAACGCTCTTCGACGTCCCTAAGGTCTGGTAGCGAGAGCTCAGCGGCCAATCGGGAGCCTCGCTCAGCCCAGGCGTGTCCGACAGCCAATCAGAAGACTGCACTTTGTGACTGTGACCTCCCGTGACCTCTCCTTACGTGGCCGAAGTTCAGAGCGTTTTAAAGGTGCTGGAGTTACTGAGCCATTTACTGTCTGAGAGAGAGTGAGTGTGTGTGTGTGTATGTGAGTATTTTACCACGGTTTCCCAGAGCGTTCCCTCATTTTAAATGTTGACGTGTCCTGCAATGTTTATTTATTCCTTGAGAGGGTTCCTTCGTCTTTAGTTCCTTCAGATTATCAGTGAGAAAAAAAAAAAGAAAAATGAAACGTGTCAAAGATTGCTAATGATGTCATCACGAATGTCCTGTTCATATCCTTGTATTTTTTTGTATGAAATGTTCAAATGGTCCCTTTTCCAGGGAAGATGAAATTAAAGTCTTTCTTAGTACGTCTGTGTCCGGCTGTTCATTCAAACATGTGATCCAGATCATTTTTGATGATGTTCAATAATTCACAGTATTCAGTCTGACATGAACATGATTCTTCATCACATATTCATGATGACACAGGGGTCCAAAACTAATGCACTCCACGTGAAACATAAGACCAGTGCAAGATTGATCATCTGATTCAGATCAGACACTCTGACCATCAGAAGCTGATGTGTATTCATCTAATTTATTCTTTAAATCTGTCATTTTGTATTATGAATATTAGGAAAAAAAATTTTTTTTTTTTTTTTTTAAAGAGTCTCTGCTTAAAGAATAAATGGAGTCAGTGGTGCTCCCTGTGTTGTAGCATTAGATGCTAGTCATCAAAGCAAGTGTGATCGGTTTCTCAAATGATGCTGAAGCTTCTGTGGGAATAAACTTGATTTGTAGTGGATGTAAAAAGTATGTTTCAATCAGGTGTAGAGAATCACGTTATGAGCATGATCTGGTTACACAACCAAAAGTGGCCTAGACATTATTTTAACAACTTAAAATACTTAAAGGTACACGCCACGGTGTACCCTTTTTTTTGTGTGAAGAATTTGCAAAATATAAAGTCAGTCCTTCATAGATGTGTGTTTGCCTTACCCTGTGAGTCCTACTGCCAGTCTTGTCCTCTAGATGTCACCACCTTCTTTACTTTGCTCATCTTGAGCGCTGTAGTAGATTAGATTTCTGTTAAATATTAGCGTAAATAACGTCGTATTAACGGCTCGCTCAGTTTAACGGCAGCGCTGAGCGCGAGTGAACCGATAATCATCCTCTCTACTCAGTTACAGCACGACTGGATGAAGGTATGTAGAAAGATGCAGAATATAGTTTAATGTCTCGCGAAATCGCCTAATCAGTGTTTCAATCAGTTTTTCAATCGACGAAACGCGCCACTTTTACCTCAGGAAAGTTAAAGGCATTCAGGTAATGCTAAATAGCCTATACATAAGACTTCTAAAATTAAAAATGTGTTTCTGTGTCAGAGTGACTTTATCAAGTCTACTGTTGTGAATTATTTTCAGTATTTTGCTAGCTATAGCCTATTCAGAGTGTCCGTTTAGCACTCGTTTAGGGAGTTTATGAGGGCTTTTTAACCGGCCTTATGTGCAATTTAAATGATTTGTAAGACAAAATCTGCAAAGATATGGAATTTGATAGTTTGGGCTGTGGTGTTAATTTGAACTTTTAATATTATGCTTAGTATCAACTTGAGAGGGATGTATAGTTTACAGCATTAGGTGAGTGAGTTTTTACCTCAAGAAGTCGTCGTCTTTACGAGAGACTGAATCAGTTCAATTTAAGAATTTAATTGAAATCTCATCATATGATGGAAATTACATACTCCATATGTAATAGAAATTACATTCTCCAAAGTGTAGCTAGTTACACACATAAAAGATATTGTATAAAATAACAGAAAAAAAATATTACTGCTCATTATATCTGATTATTTCTCTTTTTGCCTTAGGGATTGTAACTAAACAGTAAAAGCCTGATCATGGTGGAAATGCAAATATTAATGCAAACTCATGAAAGACCAAAAAAAGGCATGTTTCCTGCTTTGAATCATTTTTAAAAAATCACGCATGTTTCTTCTGAATGTGAACATGATTTAATAATTTTTGGACATAGACATATATTTTTTTTATTACTGCATTATGTCTTTTGGACTTCTTTACAGCATGATAAAAGGTCATCATTAATAAAATGTTACATCAGAATGCCGACAACGTACTCTAAAGATAGTACAGCAAAAATATAAGCTATATACAGTCAAACCAAGATTTATTAAGACACCTTCAACATTTCTCACATCATCACAGTTTATTCGCTATAGTTTAGAAAATGGTAATAAAATATGACCTGTGTGTCCTGCACACACTAGTGAAAAAATATCAAAAATAATATCTGATGTCTGATTCATTTTTGGTTTGACTGTATATATTCAGTAAGGTGCGTCTCATTGTAGAATCAGTGCAGCAGGAAGTAGGAGAGCAGAAAACAGGAAGCTGTGGGTGACGCTCTTAGCACCGTTATACGGGGACCTCTGGGTGTCACTCTTAGCACCCTCATTCATGGCCCTATAGGAGTCACTCTTCTTAGCACCCTCATTCATGGCCCTATAGTTGTCACTCTTCTTAGCACCCTCATTCGTGGCCCTATAGGTGTCACTCTTCTTAGCACCCTCATTCATGGCCCTATAGGTGTCACTCTTCTTGGCACCCTCATACGGGATCTGGGTGACGCTCTTCACACTGCCATACGTGAAGCTCTGGATGACGCTTAGGTTGCGACTCTTATCAGCGTTATACGGAGTGAGGCCCTTGTCACCGTTACACAGGTTCCCCTCACAACACGAGACGTCCTGAATAAACGAACATTTTAGGAGACCACAAATAGATTTAGTGATACAGCCTTTTAAAAGCATTGACGTGCCACTCTTGGTCACTGGTGAAAAGAAAGAAAGCAAAGGTTAGTCAGTCTGAGTTGGTATAGGCTATGTATCAAAAAAGTTGAATACGTTTAAAAATATTAGGGATGCACCGATATGAACATTTTGGCCGATAGCGAAAACCGATAATTCTTTATATTTGAAAGCCGATAACCGATATATTGGCCGATAAATCTAAATCCAAATCCCAAATTTTTATATATTTTTTTGAGAGCCTGATTACAAAAACAAAAGTCTCACCATCAAAAGCACACAATCATAATGTTCTCATTATAATTGTATGTAGCCGATATGACAGACTGTGTTTTCCTTTTATGAAGTGATTTCAATCATATTTGAAGCTCAAAGCCATCATGTTGAACAGTGCGCATCTGAAGCGTCTCAGCTGGAGGAAATCATACATTATTGATCGGCTTTAATATATCGGACATATTTTCTGATCTGGGCGATAACATTAAAAATGAACAAATATCGTCCGCTACCGATATGGTGGCCGATATATGGTGCATCCCTGACTGAGTTGACTGTCTCACGGGTGGCTGTGATGCAGCTGTCTTCAGTCCCGGCACAGCTCACGGTGTTCCTGCAACTCTGGCCATCACAGTAATAACACTTCTTTCCGTTGGGAGCCATAAATCTGGGATCTGCCGGAGGAAAACTTTCATTATCTCAACAAATGTAACATCGAATCAAAATAACACGGCTTTAGCTGCTCCGATTCCTGATCGATTCTGTCCCATCCTGCTGTTTTCTTCCGGACAGTAGCTATGTTTCCATCCACACGTTTTTATCCGAATTAAGTGATATCGAATGAAAAATGCCTTATGGAAACAGTAAAATTCGATTGAATTTCATGAATATCGACTCAAATGAAATACGTTCGGTCTCATCGGATTTTATTTTGATCGATTTGCGGCTTATGCGATAAACGCTGATGGAAACGTTATTTGCCGAATAAATAATGCGATCCATTTTGTGAGGCAAAATTTTGTTCGCAAATGTTCTGTTTGAATGTTGTGCGATTCAGTGCGAAAATGAATGGAAACACCTTAAAATGTCTCAAATCAATTCGATATACCAATTTGATCGCAAAACAGCATCTGACGTCATTACGCACAGGTTTTTATTCGCTTTAAAGCCGTTGGATGGAAACACACTTTCACCAGCTTTATTCGCATTTTTTTACAGAGTTTTTTTTACCGAACTTCAGATAATTCGATTGACAAGTGGATGGAAACTTAGCTAGTGAGATGAGTGTTGACTGTAAGGGTTCTTGCACACTGAGTACAGAATTTTCATGTGTTTTTTCGTATTCGTCATTCGTAAAAAAAATAAATAAATAAAAATCGCTAAACAATACAAAATGGAGTCTTGAAAATGATTTTGTCGTAGGCTACTCTCTCTTCTTAAAAAGAGAAAAGAGGAAATATTGTGTCCATCCAATCCTGAGATAGAGAGGAATAAGGCGAGTTCGCTGCGGGATTATCCCGAGAGATTCACGGTTTACTTCAGGGTGTCAGAGGCTCAGTTTGATGCTCTGCTAGCGATACTGGAGACGCGTAACAAAAACAAGACCACCGATTTCATTGAACCAAATTGATCCTGAACAGTTCTGGATGTAGGCGTTCGCTTGTACGGTGGCTTCTGATTGGTCAAAACACCTCTCAGATTGCTTGCTACGGATGCGAAAAACGCAGAAAATTTAAACATTTTAAATTTAACCCGGTCCGGATTTATTTCTGACAGACGAAAGTTTCATAGGCAGTGTGTAAACAAGATCGACTCGGTGTGCAAGGACCTTAACGAAGACTGTAAACGAGATCGAGGACCTTAAAGAAGACTGGGCAGGAAAGCACAATACCTGGAGCGTCTCTGGCGTTACAGAAGTTGGTGTCGCAGCAGGTGAAAGCCGTCTTCATTATGCCGTAGTTTATGGAACCATTTTGACAGTCATCAATACACTCCTTTTTCGGCATTTTCAAACTAGATCCATCTAAAAACATGAATGATTCGGGAGAGAGTAGTTAAACTGCACAGTGTTTGGATGGGAAATGTGTTTATGAATATATGTCACATTAGGAAGAAGCAGTGAGAGTTAAAAAAAAAAAGCAATATCACAACAGCAAAGCAGATGTATATTCATTTTATTTATTTTAATTTTAACTTAACTATCTGAGAATTAAATAGCAGAATGAATTTGTTCATTTCCGCCAGAAATTAAAGGGATAGTTCACTTTGAAATTAATTTTTGATATGTTTTAGCTTACCTCAAGGGCATCCAAGATGTAGGTGTCTTTGTTTCCGCAGTAGTTTCAATTTTGATATTTTTAGGTCAAACCGTTCTTGTCTGTCAGTCATATAATGCAGGTCTATGGTCACTGTCTCAAAACACAAGCACAGAGTCCAAATTAAAACAATTCCCCATCGTAAGTACACATTGATGGCCTAAGACACGAAACGAGCGGTTTGTGTGAGAAAACGAACAGTATTTATATCGTTGTTATCTCTTGAAAACAGCACGTCCAAATGATCTGACGGCGCGGGCGGATATAGATGTATACACTAGATGTCGCTTGGCTACGGTTTCGTTCCAATGAACTGCAGTAGCCAAGGCGACATCTAGTGTATATATCTATACCCGCCCGCGCCGTCAGATCATTTGGACGTGTGCTGTTTTCAAGAGATAACAACGATATAAATACTGTTCGTTTTCTCACACAAACCGCTCGTTTCGTGTCTTAGGCCATCAATGTGTACTTACGATGGGTAATTGTTTTAATTTGGACTCTGTGCTTGTGTTTTGAGACAGTGACCATAGACCTGCATTATATGACTGACAGACAAGAACGGTTTGACCTAAAAATATCAAAATTAAAACTACTGCGGAAACAAAGACACCTACATCTTGGATGCCCTTGAGGTAAGCTAAAACATATCAAAAATTTATTTCAAAGTGAACTATCCCTTTAAGTAGCATTTCTGTGACAAATTCTACATCTGTCAAATATAAGTACAGTACCAGTCAAAAGTTTGGAAACATTACTATGTTTAACGTTTTTAAAAGAAGTCTCTTATGTTCATCAAGCCTGCATTTATTTGATTAAAAATACAGAAAAAACAGTTATATTGTGAAATAGTATTGCAATTTAAAATAATGGTTATCTATTTTAATATACTTTAAAATATAATTTATTTTTGTGATGCAGAGCTGAATTTTCAGCAGCATTTTTCCTGTTTTCAGTGTCACATGATCCTTCAGAAATCATTCTAATATGATGATTTATGATCAATGTTGGAAACAGTTGTGCTGCTTAATATTTTTTTTATAACCTGAGATACTTTTTTCAGGATTATTTGATGAATAAAAAGTTAAAAAGAACTGTATTTATTTAGAATAGAAATCTTTTGTAACAATATACACTACCGTTCAAAAGTTTGGGAACAATAACTATTTTTTTTTTAAAGAAATTAGTACTTTAATTCAACAAGGATGCGTTAAATTGATAAAAGGTGATGGTAATGATTTATATTGTTAGAAATGTTTTTATTTTGAATAAATGCTGTTTTTATGAATAAATGCTGTAAACGTTTTACTCATCAATGAATCCTGAAAAAAGTATTCCAAAAAAATATATTAAACAGCACAACTGTTTCCATCATTGATAATAACTGAGTATCAAATCATCATATTAGAATGATTTCTGAAGGATCATAAGACACCAAAGACTGGAGTACTTGCTGATGAAAATTCAGCTTTGCATCACAAAAATAAATTACATTTTAAAGTATATTAAAAAAGAGAACCATTATTTTAAATTGTAATAATATTTCATAATATTACTGTTTTTTTTTTTTTTTTTTTACTGCAGGCTTGATGAGCATAAGAGACTTCTTTCATAAAACATTAAAAATAGTAATGTTTCCAAACTTTTGACTGGTACTGTACATATTTCAATCCATCTCGTTGGACTTACCGATTTCCAGTACGACAGTTGAACTCATGCACTTGGAGAATCCACTGGGACACATCACTGGTTTTTTCGGACAGTAATACCCCACGCCGCTGCACTCGTAACACAAGTGAGAGTGCTGAAATAAGTCATGATTGTGCTCGGGTTTACCACACGCTCGACTGGTCTTCAAGCCCGCGGTGAGCAGAGTAAAGAGGAGGAGGAGTGAGGCGTTCATCTCTGATCAGGAGCGCAGTGAAGATACTGAAGTACTGTGAGATCTCTGCCTGCTTTATGGCTGATCAGAAGGGGTGGGTCTTGATGAGAACACCACCGTTAAACAGGAAGATGGGCAGATAACAAAACAAGTAGAGCCTTTATGAAAAATGAACTTAAGTTATTCAATTTACATGTCAAAGTGAAGCTAAATAAGGAAGTCTTTCTGTAAGGAATATAGGTGTGCCAACGCCAACATGTGAACTGTCGGCAACAAACGATAGAATTTTTCACAAGAAAATGTGTAAAATGTTCAATTAACCCTTTAACTATAAACTGCCAACGTTGTTAACCAGTAACATCTAATTAATTTATGCTTTAGGATTGAAGACATTAAGTGTTGAGCTGCTGAACTGCAGCACCAACCCTTCAGAACCAGGAAACTGATGAAGGTCCAGACTGGTTTATCTCCACCATAGTCTAGGACGGCGAAAACATCTTTCCGATCGACAAATGTCTTGATCGCGGTTCTCTGTTCCTTGAGCGCGCTGTCGATATCTTCTATAACAAAGGCATCTTTGTTGTAAACGAATTCAACCCAAGCGCTCTTTGGTGACGTGGATGATTACGCCACTGTTGATCATCTGTCCATCCCCGCCCTGACAGTCTGATTGGTCCGAACAGCTCTGATTCGAGCATAGTTGCTCCACAACGGATCAAGTCCAGACCGAACTTCCCGACCTCAAATGTTGTGGGCGGGGCTAAGCATCCAGGCTAAAAATGTTCAGGAAATCAGGAAAATGATACATGTACAAACCCCTCTGTAAAAGCCTTCAGGATATGGATGGAAATAAAGGCCGGCTGTAAAGTGTGGTGTGTGTCAGTGTTGCTGAAGTGGAGATTTCTGACTCAATGTTGGAGGAAAAACTCGTTTTGAGAAAACGGCCATTTAAGATATATATACTGTACCTGAAAATCTACAGACGCAAACAGATAAAGGGCTCTAAAAGATACAGTTAAAAGTGTATTTTGGATGTTTTTAAAAGTGTTTAATTTTGGAAATATTAAATGAAACCTGGCACTGTTGATCACACCAGTCTACTTTAATATTTCACCAGGAATTTTTGTTTTGAAAAACTTGTATTTTGTACAAAATGGCACAGAGTTACACTTGTGGTGGGCCACTGGGCCACTGAAAGTGAATGGGAGAGACTGAAAAGTTGTCAGGAGCATGTTCATTATGTTCATGTACACACATATGTGTGCTTGCAAACATCGAGCCCTTGCACCTGTGCATGTGTGGATACATGCATACACATGCTACACAAACACACACACTATTTTGAGTATTACACACATTCTTTTTCACAGAGAAACTAAACTTTATTTATTTATTTTTTTAATAAGAAAATTGTCAAAAAACATTTGAGAAGTAGAGTTAGACCATTTGTGAACAAAGTCATTAAGTTTCAACTTTAACTAGTATTTTCGGGAAAAAGAAAATCTTCTTCAGGTCAAAATGACATTGTCAACACGTGAGGGCTAGATGAACATATCTTCGTGCAAGGAAATGTTTTTGTCTCTTTGTCTGTTTTTGCAAAGAGCGTTTGCGGTGTGGTGTGGATGTGTGTGTGTGTGTCTGTGTGTGTGCTCGAGTGAGTCGGAAAACATTCAATCACAGATTCGTAAATAACTGCTGTGTGTGTGTGCAAGGGTTGTGTTCAGTTTCACAGTTTGTCTGGGTTTCCCTGTTCCTGTTCGCCTGAGTTCTGCTTCAGTATTTGTTCCCTGTTCTGCTGATGATCGCTCGCTGTGTAGATAAGCCCTTCTCAGCGCTGTGTTCACGGTCTGTGTTTGCCTTATTTCTCCTCATCTATTTAAAAGACTCTGAATACATTCTGCTGTGTGTGTGTTGAACTACTACGTGACAATGTTGTATTGTATAAGCTTACGAAACACCATTTATATTTGTAATGTATGCGTTGTTGCTGTGTGTGTGTGGACTGATGTGTGAGAACAGTGGTGTTGAGGAGCGAGGAGGAGAAGTCTCTGTGGTTTTCTTCTGTCATGCACTGAATACATTTTCCATTTGATGTTCGCAGTTTCTGTGTTAGCGGCACACATGGAACAGCGACTGGTTCACCCACAGTTTCCCATGTAAGCCGTGACCCACTTATGTAGGAATTTTACCTAATTCATAAAAAAAATCTATTTTTTAGGAATTAAAAAATGTAAATAATTAAAAACATAATTTTTTTTAGAAATACACAATTCTAGCAGGAACTGTTCATGGAAACGGCTCCTGATGATTATAACACACACCCCGCCTCATGTTGGGACCGGATAACACACGATCTCCCGGAAGCGGAGCGAGAGAGAACGGCACTGAGGGATGAACCGGTGTCGGGCGCGGGCGCGGATTATTATTAGTACATAGAAAGGTATAAAACACGCTACTCCCCGCTGGACCTTTGTGTGAAGTCAGCGTCTGTCTCTCTCTCACACACACACGTGTGTGATTTCTCACGACATATTTCCATCATATCTGTCAGGTGGTGTGTGGTGCGGTGTGTGGGTGTGAAAGAGAAAGGTCAGTGTTACGCGGTCACACACCTGCATCAGACCCTCTTGGGAACTAATTCTCTGCTTATGTTATGAGCTCTGGTCATTTACAGGATCTCCTTTAATTTGCTTTTAGTGCAAAACAATCAAGAATCTGTGATTTGTTCATTCTCTTGAACCTTCACTTTACTTACACGAGTACACTGCAAAACATGCTCTTCTTACTTAGTATTCTTGTCTTGTTTCCAGTCCAGATATCTTAGATTTCTTATATCAAGATGCATTTACTAAAGTAGTCAAGTGGCGTAAGATATCAAGTCTTGTTTTCTGAGGAAATAAAAATGATGTGAGTTGATGCCTAAAAAAGCAAAATGATCTGCCAATGGGGTCAGAAAAATAATCTCGTTTCTGTTTGTTTTCACCGCTGATCTACACTGGAGTGATATTTCACAGTGTTCCTGTATCTCTGATCAGATAAATGAGCAGAAGAGACTCTCTCAGACACATCACCGACCCCGAACCCTTAACAGGTACTGTGTGTACATCACATGTGGAGCTGTGTAAAGGACTGCAGCAAAGCTCAGTATCTCCCACCGTTCCCTGAAGTATAAAGCCATCTTTCTCTGCTGTGAAGGTCATCAGGGCTGCTGTGCTGGAGGTTATTCTCCAGGGAGTAGCGAGTCTATTCATGGGTAAAACTCTTTATTCTCAACAGTATTTGAACACAGTAAAAGTGTGATATAAAAACACTGAATCCCTTCAGCCAATCACAGGCGAGCTGGGAATCCCTTCAGCCAATCACAGGCGAGCTGGGAATCCCTTCAGCCAATCACAGGCGAGCTGGGAATCCCTTCAGCCAATCACAGGCGAGCTGGGCGGAGTCACGTCTGTTTGATGTGAATGAAGCAGAGGCCGAGATGATCCACGCCACCACTGCACACACACACACAACATGAGTCACACTGATACACAAACTCACACACGACTCTGTGTGTGTGTGTGTGTGTGTGTGTGTTTGTAACTGTGTGTGTGTGTGTAACTGTTTGTAACTGTGTGTGTATGTATGTGATTGTAACTGTGTGTGTTGTGTGTTTGTAACTGTGAGTGTGTGTGTGTGTGTGTGTGTGTGTGTGTGTGTGTGTGTGTGTGTGTGTGTGTGTTGTGTACCTCCTGGCTCCAGGCAGGATCACGATGCTCAGGCAGTTTCTCTCCAGCGCTCGAAACACTTTTCCCACTTTCCCATCCAGCTTCTTCATCCGGCGCTCCAGCGCTGGCTCCTGGAGGTCACATGACACCTGGAGGTCACATGACACTTTAATTTCATCTCATCACTAGCAGAAACAACAGAGGCGTTACGGTTTGACTGACAGCTGTCACTCACCTCACACTCCTCCCCCTGCTCTGGGCTGGTTTCCGTAGTAACGGGGTGTGTGTGTGTCCATGAGGTCATGTGGGGCGGAGTCAGAGCGCGACAGACTGACAGCTTCCTGTTGCCGATCTGAAGGGCGACGCCCACTGAGGCCTGAACGCTGTCAGCGCACGCGAACTCTAAACACACACACACACACACACACACACACACACACACACATAATGAGGACTCTCTCGCTGTAATCAGCAACTTCTGCCATGATATGATATGAATGAAGCTCTGTGGGCTTCATACGCACTGATGAGGGCGTGTCGGGGGCGTTTCCCAGCATGCTCTGCGGCGCTGCTGATCTGCTGAACGGGGCCGAACTGCGTGAAGGTCTGGAGCTGGTCGTCATGGCGACGGGGTTTAGTGGACAGGTTACA
>NC_140210.1:59541579-59554079 GCF_951802725.1 Rutilus rutilus
TCTCTCTCTGTGCTGTCAGCGGGCAGTGGGCCGATATACAACACACACATCTGCCTCAGACCCTCACACACCTGGAACACACTCACGTTAACGTCATACAGTCGTATGTGTGTGTGTGTGTGTGTGTGTGTGTGTGTGTGAGTGTGTGAGAGTGTGTGTGTGTGTGTGTACCTGCTGCAGGTGCTGTTGTCGTCCCGTCGCTGTCATGTGATTCAGTGTGTTGCTGAATGATGAGAACCGAAGGACACTGAGCGAGTACAACTGAACCAGCCGTCTGAACACACACACCACCTACACACACACACACACACACACACACACACATTGACAGTGAGATACAGATGAACACACACCACCTACACACACACACTCTCTCTCACACACACACACACACACACACACACACAGGGAGATACAGATGAACACACACCACCTGCACACACTCACACTCTCTAACACACACACACACTCACTCTCACAGACACACACACACTCTCTCACACACACACTAGGGGTGGAGCCGAACCCGAATACGGTATTCGGAAAGCACAAATAATGTGTTTTTTACGAATACTTATTTCGAACAAATACTTTTAAAAATATTTGTATTCGGGAACAAGAAAAACTTTATATCAAAAAGCTGCGTTTCCTCATGAGACATGGCGACCGGCGGTGCTGCTGATGTGGTGGCTGAAATATTTTGGATTAGGCTAATGTCACGTTGTCATAAGGGGTAGTTCACATAGCGCGTTTTTTGCGCGTGCAGATTTCAAATGTAGGCGCGCGGCAAGCGCGCTTATAATAGAAGCGAGCGGCGCGCTGCATAGCAACGACAGACGCCACGGGAGGGCAAGCGCTTGTGGAAAGGAGAAAGCGTGCGAACTGCGCTCTTCATGATTACGAAGTATCAGCAAAGAATTAATTGATTTCTAGTCCTTGCATTAGCTTTAGATATATTTATGGAGATGAGAAATGAAATAAAAAAGCCGTCATTTTGTCATTAATATCAGTCCGTCAGAAAAGCAGTTCTAGGCTTATTCTTGGCTGGATAACTCTTAGCAGGTTTAAAAAGCTCTTTTAAAATTAAATATGAATGCAGTTTTGGATTAAATATAAGTACAGTCAAGTCAAATAAAACATGTTTTATCTCCTGTTTGGTAACACTACAATAAGATACCATTCATTAACATTACTTAATGCGCATCTAACATCAACACATTGAGTGAACAATATATTTTTACAACATTAATTAATGTTTGTGAATGTTATTTAATACAAACACTTGATTGGTCATGTTTGTTCACTTCATTCATTGTGCATTAAATAATGTTAACATAAATAATGTTAACTTTTGATTTTAAAAATGTATTTTTAAATGAACCCCAAGGAGAATAATTGCGACAGTATATAGCCTAACTATTGTTTATTGTTAGGTCATTTTATCTATTGTTATCTAACAAATGTAATATTAATGTAGTGTTTTTAATACTACAGTTTCCATCTTTGTAACCGTGATATAAACTTTAATATATGTAAATTTAATCTAAATTAAGCTTTACCGAAATTGTTACCGAGAACCGTGGATTTTCACAGGTATTGGTACCGAATACTGAAATTTTGGCACCGTGACAACACTAGTAGCTCTGTTAGCTTGGTAATTTAGACAATAGGCTGTTGACAGAGTAACATTAACGTAGGTAATGGCTGTTATGTTATTTTCTTTTCAATGACGTTCCTTGTTACATGTTCATTGCTGGATTTATGGAAAAACATCAACCAATATTGCATATCCATAATTATTATAATGGATATAATTAAAGAATACTTACACTATAACGTAAATTAGAAGTGTAACGCAAAAAAAATGGATTTTTACACCTATTTTGAAATTTACTCGAATACAAATACAAATACAAATACTTTTCCCCTCTCAACAAATACAAATACAGATACAAATACCGGCTGCTTTGCACACCCCTAACACACACACACACACACACACACACTCAAACACACACACACAAACACACACACCTCTCTGTCATTGGAGCACTGCTGTCTCCTGCACTGATTGGCCACTGAACCGTTGGTCTCCACAGCTCCGCCCAGGAACACTGCTGATTGGCCGGACCCGTAGAGGGCGTGGCCGAAGCGGAGAGAGCTGATTGGACAGAAAGACCGTCAGAAAGGAACGTCCTCAGAGTGTCACGTGTCAGATAAAGAGTCGAGTACCTGAAGCGCTGATCAGAAGAGATCTGGTGATCAGAGTCATCGATCTCAGGAACATCCCACAGTTCATCCAGATGATCCTCTACCACCTGAGAGAGAGAGAGAGAGAGAGAGAGAGAGAGAGAGAAAATCACTGAGACTCAACCACCTGAGAGAGAGACAATCACTGAGACTCAACCAGCTGAGAGAGAGAGAGAGAGAGAGAGAGAGAGAGAGAGAGAATCACTGAGACTCTACCACCTGAGAGAGAGAGACAATCACTGAGACTTAACCACCTGAGAGAGAGAGAGAGAAAGAGAGAGAGAGAGACAGACAATCACTGAGACTTAACCACCTGAGAGAGAGAGAGAGACAATCACTGAGACTCAACCAGCTGACAAGAAAATCTTCCACACCAACAGTTGCTCGACTGATTCACCGGGAAGAACCGATTCAACAGAATGATTCACAGAGGAATCAGTGATTCAGATTCACAAATGATTCATCCAGATTAAAATGTTAACCAGTTTGATTCGATGAGAAGAGCTGAACACATCACTCTTGAGTTCTGCATGTAATTACAGTTCTGCCCTTCAGTCGGTTCACCCGGTGCAACACATGCGACCCGCCACTGGTCTCTCAGCGCGTCGGTCCACCCATGTGACCAGAGGAGTTAGGCCCAATCCCAAATCTATTTTATACCCCTTCGCCTACCCCTTACCTTTGCCCCTTGAAACAGAGTGGCAAGGCGTAGGGGTGAAAATATTCCCCTAAGAAATGGGACACCACTACTACACCGTTACACATCATTATACGTCGTTGCTAGCGCCTACGTCACAGGAGATGCGCCAATGTTTATCACAAACTTTCAAGATGCCGTCGTCAGCTCAATTGCTTGAGGTACAGCTATTTTCCTCATATATATATATATATATCCCTCATTCGCGCGTCCAGTTCTCGCTTCAAACCTTTGCTTTTTATGCGCGTCAATTTCTGGACGCGCGAATGGATTCAAAATGTTCAAGCGTCCAACTAGACTCGAATTTGACGCACTATTCGCGTTTGGTGTGAACGCACAGCAAGTGTTTCTGGACTTCAGGAAACGTTGCTCGATGTCAGCGCGAAAACGAATGAGCCTCCGGGTTTCCTCAGGTGTCCCTGTTTGATAAAGAACATACAAGACTGGTTGATCATGTTGCAAAAAGCACGAATCTGTGCAAGCACTGTTCGTTAATCGTGTTCACATATAACCACAAGAAAACAATGCGATGTTGCCTCTGTAGCCGGTGTATGCAGGTACATTCCTCATACCCCTTCGTTTGAAGTGTGGTCCCGAAAAATATTCGTTTCAAGGGCTATCTGGCCCTTCCCCTTCCCCCTCCCCTACCCCTAACCCTAACTCTAACCCTCCAACCAGAAGAGAATCGAGACAACCCTTCCCCTTGACAGGAACGCGCAAAACAGAGGGGTAGGGGCTAGGGGTGAATTGGGATTGAGCCTTACTGTGAACGGCTCACGCTCTGCACGTGAGAGAGAGAGAGAGAGAGAGAGAGAGAGAGAGAGAGAGAGAGAAGAGAGTGTGTGTGTGTGTGTGTGTGTGTGTTCTCTCCTCACCTCTCTGGGTCCCTTCCTGATGAAGTGCTGAGCCAGATGAAGAGCGGCCAGAGCGTCCTCACAGGGGTCGTGACCTCTGCGGTCCTCCGACTGGATCTGCCGGCTGCACACACACACACACACTGAATCTGAAGCTCAGCTGAGCCGTGTGAGCGAGCGTGACAAGCTTGTGTTTAGACTCACTTCAGGAGCTTGAGTGTGTGTGTGTGTGTGTGTGTGTTCAGACTCACTTCAGAATGACCTGAGCCAGGAGCTTGAATTTGAATCTGTGTGTGTGTGTGTGTGTGAGTGAGTGTGAGTGTGTGTGAGTGTGTTCAGACTCACTTCAGAATGACATGAGCCAGGAGCTTGAGGTTGAATCTGAGTGTGTGTGTGTGTGTGAGTGTGAGTGTGTGTGTGTGTTCAGACTAACTTCAGAATGACCTGAGCCAGGAGCTTGAGTTTGAATCGGAGTGTGTGTGTGTGTGTGTGTGTGTGTGTGTTCAGACTCACTTCAGAATGACCTGAGCCAGGAGCTTGAGTTTGAATCTGAGTGTGTGTGTGTGTGTGTGTGTGTGTGTGAGTGTGAGTGTGTGTGAGTGTGTGTGTGTGTTCAGACTAACTTCAGAATGACCTGAGCCAGGAGCTTGAGTTTGAATCTGAGTGTGTGTGTGTGTGTGTGTGTGTGTTCAGACTCACTTCAGAATGACCTGAGCCAGGAGCTTGAGTTTGAATCTGAGTGTGTGTGTGTGTGTGTGAGTGTGTGTGTGTGTGTGTGTGTGTGTGTGTGTTCAGACTCACTTCAGAATGACCTGAGCCAGGAGCTTGAGTTTGAATCTGAGTGTGTGTGTGTGTGTGTGTGTGTGTGTTCAGACTCACTTCAGAATGACCTGAGCCAGGAGCTTGAGCTTGAATCTGAGTGTGTGTGTGTGAGTGTGTGTGTGTGTGTGTTCAGACTCACTTCAGAATGACCTGAGCCAGGAGCTTGAGCTTGAATCTGAGTGTGTGTGTGTGTGTGTGTGTGTGTTCAGACTCACTTCAGAATGACCTGAGCCAGGAGCTTGAGCTTGAATCTGAGTGTGTGTGTGTGTGTGTGTGTGTGTTCAGACTCACTTCAGAATGACCTGAGCCAGGAGCTTGAGCTTGAATCTGAGTGTGTGTGTGTGTGTGTGTGTGTGTGTGTGTGTGTTCAGACTCACTTCAGAATGACCTGAGCCAGGAGCTTGAGCTTGAATCTGAGTGTGTGTGTGTGTGTGTGTGTGTGTGTGTGTGTGTGTGTGTGTGTGTGTGTGTTCAGACTCACTTCAGAATGACCTGAGCCAGGAGCTTGAGCTTGAATCTGCGGCCGAACTCTTGGCGGTACAGCAGAGACGTGTCGATGACGTGAGGATGGATCATCTGCAGAAACACACACACCACGCTTCACACCTGAACACCTGTGTGTGTGTGTGTGTGTGTGTGTGTGTTCACTGACTCTGATGTGTGTGTTGGTGTGTACGTGTAAGGCGCGCAGGTCTGCGTCCAGAGAGTGTCCGACCAGCACCGCGTCACACGGCAGAATCCGCAGGAGTTTCTCCTGAACATCTGACAGAGCCGTGGAGACCGCAGCCAGAGTCGAGTGTGTGATGCCTGAGAACCTGCACACACACACACACACACACACACACACACACACACACACGCTTGATTATTTTACTTGGAATGACCAATACTGATAAAATTTTCTCAGAAAAACACAAGTCCATGTCAGCATCAACACGTCCAGAGTCAGAGATCTTAGAGAGTTCACTGACAACTAGTGTCTGGAGTATTGGGGTATCCTGAGCCAGGAGCTTGAGCTTACATCTCCAAGACGCTACACACCATATGACTAGTAAGTCAAAGTCCAAATCACACTCTTTGCTGTCCAAACTTAATTGATATAAGTACCAATGTAGAACATTATATTGAAACTGTGTCTATTCCTCGTTTAGTGAGATCAAATAATAAATCTACTGCAGGATCTAAGAAAAATCTAATTGTGATTAAACCAGAAAATCTCAATATTAGTGAACAAAAACAATTTATAAAGCTAGGTCTTTTAAACATCAGATCGCTTACACCTAAGGCGGTTATTGTAAATGAAATGGTCACAGATAATAGTTTCGATGTACTTTGCCTTACTGAAACCTGGCTTAAACCAAATGATTATTTCGGTCTTAATGAGTCTACTCCTCCTGGATACTGTTACAAGCATGAGCCCCGTCTGATTGGTCGTGGCGGTGGTGTTGCTATAATCTATAAAGATATTCTTACTGTTACTCAGAAAACAGGTCACAGGTTTAATTCGTTTGAAGTACTTGTGCTAAATGTTACTCTCTTAGATGTAAGAAAGAAATCCATATTATCTCTAGCCTTGGCTACCGTATATAGACCGCCTGGGCCTTACGCTGATTTCCTAAAAGAGTTTGCAGACTTTCTCTCAGATCTTTTGGTCAATGTCGATAAAGCATTAATTGTTGGAGATTTTAACATACACGTAGATAATTCAAATGATGCTTTAGGGGCTGCGTTTACAGATTTATTAAACTCCTTTGGGGCCAAGCAAAACGTAACTGGTCCCACTCATCGTCTTAATCATACGCTAGATTTAATTATATCACATGGAGCCGATCCAACCGATATAGATATTATACCGCAAAGTGATGAAGTCACTGACCATTACATGGTCACTTGCATACTACGTACCGCTGAAATTTGTCATGTTGCGCCGCGTTATCGACCAGGCAGAACAATCCTTCCAACAACTACAGATCATTTCTCAAATAGCTTACCTGATCTGTCTCAGCTGCTCAGTGAACCCAAACAAACAGATGAACTAGAGGAAATGACTAGCACTATGAGCACCATTTTCTCTAGTACATTAGACATCGTTGCACCAATTAGATTAAAAAAGGTTAGAGAGAAAACTAAAGCACCATGGTACAACAGTGTTACGCATGTTCTAAAGAGAGAAACTCGTAATTTAGAGCGTAAATGGAAACAAACTAATCTAGAGGTCTTTAGAATCGCATGGAAAGACAGTATGTCACGTTATAAAAAGGCCCTAAAAGCAGCCAGTGCTGAGCATCTCCGCAAACTAATAGAAAACAACCAAAACAATCCAAGGTTTTTATTTAACACCGTCGCTAGACTAACAAATAAACAGACGTTACCGGAGCAAAATATTCTGTCACAGTGTAGTAGTAATGATTTTATGAATTTCTTCACTGAGAAAATAGAAAGCATCAGAAACACAATTGTAAATGTACAATCTTTAATGGTGTCTTATGATTCAGCCTCAATTATCACCCCGCAAGAACAATTACAGCGCTTTGCAACTATAGGACAGGAAGAGTTAAATAAACTTATCATTGCATCTAAACCAACAACGTGTTTATTAGATCCAATACCAACTAAACTACTGAAACAAGTGTTACCTGTAGTGGAAGAGCCTCTTCTCAATATTATTAACTCGTCTTTATCCTTAGGTCATGTTCCAAGAATATTCAAGTTGGCAGTTATAAAACCTCTTATTAAGAAACCACAATTAGATCATAATAACCTAGCAAATTACAGACCCATTTCAAATCTTCCATTTATGTCTAAAATACTAGAAAAAGTTGTGTCCGCTCAACTGGGCTCTTTCTTGCAAGAAAATGATATCTATGAAAAGTTTCAGTCAGGATTCAGACCGCACCATAGCACAGAAACTGCGCTCGTTAAAATCACAAATGATTTACTTTTAGCTTCTGACCAAGGCTGTATCTCAATACTAGTTTTACTTGATCTTAGTGCTGCGTTCGATACTATAGATCACACAATACTCTTAGACCGACTACAAAACTACACTGGTGTTCAGGGACAGGCATTAAACTGGTTTAGATCGTACTTATCAGACCGTTACCATTTTGTCTGCGTAAATGGGGAAAAATCGAAGATAACGTCAGTAAACTACGGTGTACCGCAAGGATCTGTGTTAGGCCCTCTGCTATTCTCAATATATATGCTGCCACTTGGTAATATTATAAGAAAACATGGAATTAATTTCCACTGTTATGCTGATGACACTCAATTATATATTTCATCACGACCAGATGAAAACGCTAAATTATCTAAATTAACAGAGTGTGTTAAAGATATAAAATACTGGATGACATGTAATTTTCTGCTATTAAATTCAGATAAAACGGAGGTATTACTTATTAGTCCAAAAAACTGCCCACAAAACCTCTTACAATACAACTTTAATTTAGAAGGATGTCCTGTTACTTTATCCACTACAGTAAAAGACCTGGGTGTTATATTAGACCGCAACTTGTCTTTTGAAAATCATATTTCATATGTTACAAGAACAGCCTTTTTCCACCTTAGAAACATTGCTAAGCTACGTAACATGCTATCTGTTTCTGATGCAGAAAAGTTAGTTCATGCATTCATGACCTCGAGACTAGATTACTGTAATGCTTTATTAGCTGGTTGTCCTGCATCCTCAATAAACAAGCTACAGTTAGTCCAAAATGCCGCCGCTAGAGTTCTTACTAGATCAAGAAAATACGATCATATAACACCAATTCTGTCGTCTCTACATTGGTTACCTATAAAGTTCCGTATCAATTACAAAGTATTGCTACTGACCTATAAAGCCCTAAATGGTTTAGCTCCCGTGTATTTAACGGAACTTCTATCGCCCTACAATCCATCGCGCTCTTTAAGATCACTAAATTCGAGGCTTCTGGTCATTCCTAGGATATCTAAGTCCACTAAAGGAGGGAGAGCTTTTTCACATTTAGCTCCTAAACTGTGGAATGGCCTTCCTGATATTGTTCGAGGCTCAGACTCGCTGTCCCAGTTTAAAACTAGATTAAAGACGCATCTCTTCAGCCAGGCATTCACATAATACTTACATTTTATACTACAGTTGAATCAGATTGAATGCATTAATATTGCGAACAGCAGCTACGCTAATTATTTCCCATATGCTTTTCTGTTGTTATCTCGGGACGCTAGTCCCGAGGTAAATACAGATCGTCAGCTCCAGTTTGTATCCAGCCTCTCATGGAAACTACAGATTCTCCAACACCCGTGCAGAGACGACTCGGCGCCTGTGAAGAGACGACTCGACGCTGGCGATATGTTTATGCCCTAAATCAATACATGATTAACTAACTGTATTTCTCTATGTACATTTCTGAAATGCACTTTCTGTAAAGCTGCTTTGAAACAATATGTATTGTGAAAAGCGCTATACAAATAAATTTGAATTGAATTGAATTGAATTATCCTCCGAGAACACTTCTGAGGGAGTTCACTGACGACTACTGTCTGGAGTATTGGGGTATCCTCCAAGAACACTTCTGAGGGAGTTCACTGACGACTAGTGTCTGGAGTATTGGGGTATCCTCCGAGAACACTTCTGAGGGAGTTCACTGACGACTACTGTCTGGAGTATTGGGGTATCCTCCGAGAACACTTCTGAGGGAGTTCACTGACGACTACTGTCTGGAGTATTGGGGTATCCTCCGAGAACACTTCTGAGGGAGTTCACTGACGACTACTGTCTGGAGTATTGGGGTATCCTCCGAGAACACTTCTGAGGGAGTTCACTGACGACTACTGTCTGGAGTATTGGGGTATCCTCCGAGAATACTTCTGAGGGAGTTCACTGACGACTACTGTCTGGAGTATTGGGGTATCCTCCAAGAACACTTCTGAGGGAGTTCACTGACGACTAGTGTCTGGAGTATTGGGGTATCCTCCGAGAACACTTCTGAGAGTTCACTGACGACTACAGTGTCTGGAGTATTGGGGTATCCTCCGAGAACACTTCTGAGAGTTCACTGACGACTACAGTGTCTGGAGTATTGGGGTATCCTCCGTGAACACTTCTGAGGGAGTTCACTGACGACTAGTGTCTGGAGTATTGGGGTATCCTCCAAGAACATTTCTGAGGGAGTTCACTGACGACTAGTGTCTGGAGTATTGGGGTATCCTCCGAGAACACTTCTGAGGGAGTTCACTGACGACTACTGTCTGGAATATTGGGGTATCCTCCGAGAACACTTCTGAGAGTTAACTGACGACTAGTGTCTGGAGTATTGGGGTATCCTCCGAGAACACTTCTGAGGGAGTTCACTGACGACTACAGTGTCTGGAGTATTGGGGTATCCTCCGAGAACACTTCTGAGAGTTCACTGACGACTACAGTGTCTGGAGTATTGGGGTATCCTCCGAGAACACTTCTGAGGGAGTTCACTGACGACTAGTGTCTGGAGTATTGGGGTATCCTCCAAGAATACTTCTGAGGGAGTTCACTGACGACTAGTGTCTGGAGTATTGGGGTATCCTCCGAGAACACTTCTGAGGGAGTTCACTGACGACTAGTGTCTGGAGTATTGGGGTATCCTCCGAGAACACTTCTGAGAGTTCACTGACGACTACAGTGTCTGGAGTATTGGGGTATCCTCCGAGAACACTTCTGAGGGAGTTCACTGACGACTAATGTCTGGAGTATTGGGGTATCCTCCGAGAACACTTCTGAGGGAGTTCACTGATGACTACAGTGTCTGGAGTATTGGGGTATCCTCCGAGAACACTTCTGAGAGTTCACTGACGACTAGTGTCTGGAGTATTGGGGTATCCTCCGAGAACACTTCTGAGAGTTCACTGATGACTACAGTGTCTGGAGTATTGGGGTATCCTCCGAGAACACTTCTGAGAGTTCACTGACGACTACAGTGTCTGGAGTATTGGGGTATCCTCCGAGAACACTTCTTAGAGAGTTCACTGACGACTAGTGTCTGGAGTATTGGGGTATCCTCCGAGAACACTTCTGAGAGTTCACTGACGACTACAGTGTCTGGAGTATTGGGGTATCCTCCGAGAACACTTCTGAGGGAGTTCACTGATGACTACAGTGTCTGGAGTATTGGGGTATCCTCCGAGAACACTTCTGAGAGTTCACTGACGACTACAGTGTCTGGAGTATTGGGGTATCCTCCGAGAACACTTCTGAGAGTTCACTGACGACTACAGTGTCTGGAGTATTGGGGTATCCTCCTAGAACACTTCTGAGAGTTCACTGACGACTACAGTGTCTGGAGTATTGGGGTATCCTCCGAGAACACTTCTTAGAGAGTTCACTGACGACTAGTGTCTGGAGTATTGGGGTATCCTCCGAGAACACTTCTGAGAGTTCACTGACGACTACAGTGTCTGGAGTATTGGGGTATCCTCCGAGAACACTTCTGAGGGAGTTCACTGATGACTACAGTGTCTGGAGTATTGGGGTATCCTCCGAGAACACTTCTGAGAGTTCACTGACGACTAGTGTCTGGAGTATTGGGGTATCCTCCGAGAACACTTCTGAGAGTTCACTGACGACTACAGTGTCTGGAGTATTGGGGTATCCTCCGAGAACACTTCTGAGAGTTCACTGACGACTAGTGTCTGGAGTATTGGGGTATCCTCCGAGAACACTTCTGAGAGTTCACTGACGACTAGTGTCTGGAGTATTGGGGTATCCTCCGAGAACACTTCTGAGGGAGTTCACTGATGACTACAGTGTCTGGAGTATTGGGGTATCCTCCGAGAACACTTCTGAGAGTTCACTGACGACTAGTGTCTGGAGTATTGGGGTATCCTCCGAGAACACTTCTGAGGGAGTTCACTGACGACTAGTGTCTGGAGTATTGGGGTATCCTCCGAGAACACTTCTGAGAGTTCACTGACGACTAGTGTCTGGAGTATTGGGGTATCCTCCGAGAACACTTCTGAGAGTTCACTGACGACTACAGTGTCTGGAGTATTGGGGTATCCTCCGAGAACACTTCTGAGAGTTCACTGACGACTACAGTGTCTGGAGTATTGGGGTATCCTCCGAGAACACTTCTGAGAGTTCATGTTCTCATTCAGATCTGATAACCAGCCAGTGTGAACAGTCTTATGTGTGTGTATTGCACTTTGTCCAGACACTCTGCGCAGAGTTTGAGCTGTTATGTTTACGATGCGATCGTGGCGCGCAATGTAAAATCCTTTAAACACAGGGCACCCGTTCATTATGTGCGCTGTAGATTCCATTACACACACACACACGCACACACACACGTACGTACACAGACACACACACGTACAGAGACACACACAGACAGACACACACACGCGCAAGCACACACACACAGATGCACACACACACATGTACAGACACACACACACACACACACACGCACAATGAAGGCCCTGATATATACTTCATGTATACTGAACCAAAGAACGAGCTGTTGTGATGTCAGTCTTTAAAGTTTGAAAGTATGTATGTGTGTCTCTATGTGAGTTAGTGTGTGTGTGTGTGTGTGTGTGTGCGTATTTTAGACCGGTCTATAGTGTTAGACAAGTCTAGAATCTGCTCATAGAGTAGTTAGACTGTTTCACAAAAATAAAGACTGACTTAATTTAGACCAAAACAAAACACCCCAGGCTAACTGAGGACTGAAGCGGGCCGCACACCGGACGCGTAGCGCCGCGTCACGTCTAGTGTAAAACTGAATGTATATTGCAGCACATGGTGAAGTCAGTTTATACATTAACCACGATTTGAGACAAATATGAGACACAAATGTAAATGGCGCTCTGTGGCGCGGCAGGATTCTGAGCCGGTCCTGAGCCGTAGCTGGGCGCGCGGA